>NC_139828.1:28778882-29121382 GCF_963691815.1 Echiichthys vipera | reverse complement strand
GTGTCGATGTCAGATAGCTCATAGTAGCTCATAGTAACCCAGGGTAACTCAGGGTAACCCACGGTAAACCAAAGTAACCCATAGTAACCCACAGACTGTAACTATGGAGTAACCGTGTGTAGTGAGAGCCGAACGGGCCCAAATCTGTCAACATCACTTGAAAACAGTCCAACTACTTTATATTATGCAATATATAAATATAATAAATATAAATATTATATATATATATATACTGCATAATATAAATATAAATAATACATATATAGTGCATAATATAAATATTATAAATATATATAAAGTGCATAATATAAATATAGATATATAAAGAAAATTCTAAAAAAAGATATATAGTGCATAATATGAATATAATATATATATATATATATATAGTGCATAATATAAATATTAAAAATATATATACATATACATTTTATATTTATATTATACATATATCTATATATGTTTACGGGGTTTGAGACCATAGTAGTAGCAAAGCTCTGTACGTTTTAGCCCCCTCACTAATTTACACATATTACATAACATACACCAGTGGTTCTCAAAGTGAGGTCGGGGGCCCCCTATGGGTCCTTCAGGGTGCTCCAGGGGGTCACCAGCAAAAAAGGGAAAAAAAACATGTATTTTTGTTATAATTCCATCCATAAATAACAGACAGAATGTATGACTATTTCACATGGATGTATAAAGAGAACCGGATACAGTGTTTGAACCTGATTTATTCCTATGAACTTTGCTCGATGGCGTCTAAAAATACCTGGATGATGTTCTTCTTCTGCAGTATAAGGCCTATAGAGCAGGCGTACTAGAGACTTCCACTGCTCAAGTCCTCTACTTCTGGTTTGGTTCTCTTTCATCATGTAAATCATTCAACAAAAATCCTCATTCAAAAAAATGATTGTTGTCAGTTAATTTAGTTCAAATCACATTCACACGCAATTAAACTGCACAAACACCCAATTATAGTGTAATACAGAGAAATAATGATGTCGACATGATGTTTACTGTGATGGATGAAACAGGTGAAATAAACGTTGCTCTCTGATCACTGTGCAAATACAAAAGGAAAGCCATAAAAGTCTGGGATTGTTAAAACAAACAAAAAAAGCATACACACAGTATGGTTTTTAGAGGCAGGAGAGGGGCTGAATTTCTGTGCTCATTTCACGGCAGATTAGGTTAATCAGAGAAAGCATGTCTGTGAAAATGAAGCATGAAATATGTTCTATACACTCTTGTGTATAAGTTATATTATTCACAGTTATATAGTATAGCTAGGCAAGACTATCCTGGCTTCCATGGTCTGAATTGTGCAAGCAGTGCTGACCAAGGCATGTTCTATCACATCGATCTTCCATTACAGTCAAATAACTGATTTAATTAGTATCACATTGTTCTTTATAATCCTAATAAATGATACAGACTACTGATACAGAGAACTGACTGAGAAAATGTGGAGATGAAGATACATATCATATACATATCCCCTTTAACAGCCGTTGCATCCAATTTAAATGTAACATGGATACATGAGTTTAAGATACAGTGACAGGTGCATTGTTGGGGATAACTGCTGGATATGATATAATCAGACATTGTTGTTGTATATATACAGCAGGCTGCAAAGGGGGTCGGTCATAAAATGATACTGCATGAGTACAGTAACATCACAAAATCTGTTGTAAGATTTGTCTTCTCCTTTTTCCGTAGTAGAAGTGTGTTGTTTTTTTTAATGTTTTTTTTTAGCTCAGACCACACAACTTAGTGAATTTAGACAGCCAGTAATCAGGAAAACACTGCACTCTGCTGGCCAGAAGACTACACACCAATAATAATACATATGTAATGGGTGATTCACAGGAGGTCAGCCATTTGCTAAATTTTCCTGCCCAACACATCAAAAATATTGTAAATGTTAATAAAAGAATGTCTTTATTGTCATTGGATGAATTACTGAACAGGCCTACCGTGCAGAGGCCCACGGGCCCATAGGGTCAGGAGCCCTTGGTCAAAAAAAGGTTGCTGAAACAACACAAAACAATCACAAATAGATGCAGAATTACCACAAATACACACAAAACAATTACAAATGACTCTAAATGACTATAGAAATGCCATGCAAAACAATCACAGAGATTCAAAACAACTAAACAACCACAAAATTACCATCAGAAAGTGTACAATGACTGAAAACAGATGCCGAGCACTCCAAAAGACCAAAAGGAGGTTTGAAACAACAAAAAGTAGACTCTTAGTTGCCATGTCTAGTTCAGAGTGGGGGGCCTCCTACATGTCTGTGCCCAGGGGCCCATCGTCTCATAATCCCCCCATGACCGAAGCACACAACAAAATGGAGGCACGCTGTCGGAGTGCAGCTCAAATTTACAAGATATAAAATAACAATGAAAGAGTGAGAAGAATGAAACTGTTCATACACGTGCAAACACTGTGACACACAGATTTACAAATGCATGCACATTATGCCTGCATATGCTCCCTCATCAGAAAACATGATATGGTAGAAAATAAGTGTTGTAAAAATAAACATTATAAACGAATACATCAGTTTTGCACAGAGGTACCTGTTGAACAGTAGACATATTGCAGGGTTTATGCAGGAAATCTGAAATTTAGTGTAATACATTTTACCATATGCCCCCTTACCATATCAGGGGCGGCTGTGGCTCAGTAGTGGTAGAGTGGGTTGCGCTCCATTCAAGAGATTGGCAGTTCAATCCCCAGCTCCCCCGGTCCACACGTAGTGTGAATGGCCTTGAGTAATCAGAAGACTAGGAAGGCGCTATTTAAGGACAAGGCAATTTACCATATCACCATTAGCTAACTGTGTAGAAGCCCCTTGTTGTAACGCTATCAAGCAGTACGGTGATGGTTGTCCTTTTCAGATGACATCAAATCCAGCCAGAAAATAAATAAAGTTCAAGGAATCCCACTACACGCCCATGTAATCATTCAATTCACACAAACTTTAGCTACAACCTCTTTGGACAAACATATTATTCAATACATATTGAAGCTACACATTTGAATAAAGACTTTTTAATAGTGTCAAGGGCTTTTATTGTTGTTTAATTTGTTTGTCTTTTAATGTTTTAAGACCCTACAGAAACCTTGTATTTTCTATGGGGGTGTGCTTTTAGTTCAGAGCGGTGAGGGCCTTAGGATATAAACACTGTTGGACCTGTAGTTCTTCCCTGAAGGCAGAAGGACTAACAAGTGAACAATACCACACTAGGAGCCCATATGTCAGGACTAAGGTTGTCCAAAGTATTGATACTTAAATACTTTTCAACACCACGTGTTTCAAATATCCACATTCAATAGTATCGAAAATATATATAAAAAACAGCAGGGGCGGCCGGTGGCTGAGTGGTTAGAGCAGCCTCCCCATGTAAAGACGCTGAAGGTCCTCAAGGCAAAAAATAATCTTTAAAAAAAGCGTTAAAAAAGCTGATCTACAATCAGTTGCACAAATGCAACAGGGAAGAAAAACAGTTTGTGTTCAGTGACTTTTTCTGTACTAGCAGTGTTTACAGAGTGGGGTTTTTTTTGTTTTTTTTTAAAGAGCCAAGAACTTTTTTTTTTTCATTCTTTTTCTATTTAAATACCAACATTGATTCAAAGTTTAAAATTAGGTCATGGTGCCAACCCTAGTCAGGACACTTTAAATGGAGCAGTGGTAGACGACTACTAGCAGCTGTTGTGTTGTTATGATGGTTGAGCCGGTGAGATCTTGAGAGACGTGGGTGACCAGGAACCCGAACCTACAGACTCTGTCCACTGTCACCCTGCTTCTTCCTGAAGGGTTGAGCTTCTACAGGTGCTTTATTAGCCATTATGGTCCCATTACATACTGCCTACTGCCTGAATCCAAAGAGTTATACAATTACATAAAAATAAACTGAACTGAGATATTGAGATACTTTATACTGTGGATAAATATGCTACTATTTTATAACTAAAATACTTCACATCTGAGTGGTAATTATGCTTACTGTCAAGTAGAGATAGACCGATACATGGACCGGCCGATATTAGTGTTTTTCACCTAGAGTTTTTATTTACAGACAAGCATCCACAGGCAGTTCCATGATGCTGGAGATGCCTTTTTTAACTTCAATAAATGTTCTTTTAAAAAAGAAAAAAAAAGAGACTCGTAACACTTGTTATCATTGTGTATTCTTTATGATGTAAATTGTAGTATTCAAGATTCAAGATTCAAGAAGCTTTATCAAGAAGCTTTATCAAGAAGATTTATCCCAAGGGAAATCATAGTGTAACAGTTTCAACACAAAGAAGGGAAAGGGTCAGAGTAACAATAAGCTAACATAAATCAAATCAAAGGAAGCTAGTAAGTGTTAACAGTGGTAAAAGTGTAGCAGCATCTTTTACTGAATTAAGTTACAGAACAACCAAACAAAGTGATGCAGTGATGATCTAAAGTGACATTTGCTTAGGACACAGTGTCTCCACTGTTCCTTACCTGACCGGGGGAGATGAATTATAGAGTTTGCTCCAAATATCAGCTCAAGAAAATCGGCAGTCCCCATCAGTTATCAGCTAAGGCTAAAAAAAATCCATATTGGTCCAAATCCTACTGTCAAGATGGCAATGTTTTTTTTGTATGTGGATGACAGTGAAATTGAATCAGATCCAATGACACATCTTTTACACTGGGACGACAAGACTCCTATACTGATGGTAATAAGTAACACTGATGTTAGACTTTGGCCTGCTTACATTCTGTTGTCTGTAAACCGGACTCACAGACCTATACAATATTTAACTTAAATGCTTTAAGGCTGACACCTGAGCACAGCTGGAGCCTGGAGCCTGGACACCACTACACCACAGTAACCGAAGAAGAAGAAGAAGTCACGTGACAAGTTTTGCCGGTTAAACTTCCTGCTGTCAATTGTGCTAATAATGATCTGCTTTTGCTCTAACTAGTCTTTTAACTGTCTCTGCTACAAGTCGGGAGCGGGCTTTATACGCGAGGCGCACGTTTCCGTCGCTTAAACGCACCCGAAGTGTCCAACGGCTTCTGAAACAAACTCGGCCATCTCATGCACTTTGTCAGCTAATGCTAGTTGCTAATGTTGGCTAGCTGTCGTAGTCGCCTAGAGTTCAGCTGTGAGTGGCCACAGGGCTGTGACACGGGTGTTTGTTTTGCTCTTGTTTTGTCCGTTGGCCTTAGCCGGTGTGCTCTCCGTCGATAATACCCCAGCAGGTATCCCGTTTGCTCGCTAGCATCATGGCCAGTCTGCTGTCAATGCAGTGCGTTTCCTCACTGAGGAAATCGGGAAGTCTATTTAATGTAAGAAGTGCTTCTCTGGGCATCGATAAGCGACATTACAGCAGCAAAAAGGGCTCTCCAGCCGAGTATCTGCACCGAAGCGTTGTGCCATCGATGCATTACCAGAAGAGTTTACCCAGGTAAGGAGCTAAACGTGAAAGTGCTCATATTTAGTCACATTACTCTAACATATAGCTTTGATTCAACACAGCTTTGGTGTAATGTGAGTTCACAGTGCTGTGGAAATGCACGGTGCTGTAGAAGGTGACCCAATAAGCTTTTATATGAATGTAGGGGAAAGTGCACACTTGATTTTAGGTCGGTGACCACTAGGGGGCATGACATCACCTCTCCTGACACATGGGTGCAGATCCCGGGGGGAATTTCTGATGAATACCCCCCCAATACAAAAAACAAACCCAAATGATTAAAATGGTGCAACAAATAATGTTTTATTAATTAATGGGTAGTTTCTTACATAGACGCTGATGATCAGCTTTAAAAAAGAGCTTCATATTTTCATATTCATCCATATCAGTGAATCATGCATAAAGTAGTCCCATACACCAGGAGAAAAAGAAGATGGTGAGAACAACTGGGGCTGAGTAGACATAACATGACCCTTAAATTTATGATTTCATATTATAACAGTTAAGTAAGTGTGATACATGCTGGGGAAAAAAAAACTTTTGTGTCCTCCCCAATCCTGACATTGGATCTGCACCCCTGTGCTGACATTTATATTTACTGGACTGTTAAGATGCAACATTTTCTCTTTGATCACTCGTCTTTAAACTTATCCAGGCTACCCATACCAAAGCTGGAGGATACTGTCCGGAGGTATTTAGCTGCCCAGAGGCCTCTGTTGGATGATGACCAGTTCAGGTAAGTTTCTAACAAATATAATAAAAAACAATTTAAATGTAATAATTTTGGTCATTAAAAACTGTGTGGATCTTACCCACAACAACATTAATCGTGTATTCTTAGAACAACAGAGAAACTTACACAAGATTTCCAGAACGGCGTGGGCCAACAGCTGCATGAGGAACTGGTAGCCCTGGACAAAAACAATAAACACACAAGCTACATCTCAGGTGAATGTGCCATTCTAACGATTACCCCCCAGAAATGAAGCATCTTAAATGTCACTAACAAATCTGGCTGAATAACTTGTCTTTCAGCACCGTGGTTTGACATGTATCTTTCTGCCCGCGACTCTGTGGTGCTGAACTCCAACCCCTTCATGTCCTTCAATCCCGACCCGAAGACGGAGTACAATGACCAGCTTGTGCGGGCGACCAATGTGGTGTGTTCCGCAGTGCGCTTCATGAAAACACTGCGAGCTGGATTACTGGAGCCAGAGGTTTTCCACCTCAACCCAGCGAAGAGCGACACAGACGGCTTCAAAAGGTTCATCCGCTGGGTCCCGTCTTCACTGTCTTGGTACGGAGCTTACATGGTGAACGCTTACCCTCTGGACATGTCTCAGTACTTTCGCCTCTTCAACTCCACGCGGATCCCCAAGAGTGGCAGAGATGAGCTCTTCACTGATGAGAAAGCGCGACATCTCCTAGTTATGAGAAAGGGCAACATGTATGTGTTTGATATTGTAGACAGGGATGGGAATTTGATGGAGCCTGCAGAGATCCAGTCCCACTTGAAGTACATTTTATCCGACCCGACACCAGTGCCTGACTTTCCTCTCGGGGTCCTGACCAGTGAGAACAGGGATGTGTGGGCCGGGCTGAGGGACAAGCTGATGGCTGCTGGAAACGCAGAGGATTTACGGATTGTTGACAGCGCCCTTTTCTGTCTCAGTCTGGACGATGAAAGCATGAGGGACCATATTCACATCTCCCACAACATGCTGCACGGCGACGGCTGCAACCGCTGGTACGACAAGTCCTTCAGCATCATTCTGACCAAAGATGGACAGGCAGCCATCAATTTTGAGCACTCCTGGGGCGACGGCGTAGCTGTGCTTCGCTTTCAGAATGAGATCTTCAAAGACACAACGGAGCAGCCGCTGGTACACCCAGGCTCAGCTGCCGCTGCTGTGGATTCCTCCTCTGCTGTGCGCAGATTGCAGTTCAACCTGGACAGCGAGCTGGAGAATGGCATCAAAAAAGCCAAGGAGAGCTTTGACTCAGCTGTATCGAAACTCACCATCGACGCTATGGAGTTCAAAAAAGGTGGCAAGAACCAGTTAAAGAAGAGCAAGTTGAGTCCAGATGCTATAGCCCAGCTGGCTTTCCAAATGGGTTTCCTGAGGCAGTATGGCCAGACAGTAGCCACATACGAGTCCTGTAGCACTGCGGCGTTCAAGCATGGACGCACAGAGACCATCCGGCCAGCCACCATCCACACGGAGCGGTGTTCACGCGCCTTTGTTTGTCAACCAGGCCAACACAGTGTGGAGCAGCTTCAGGCCATGCTGAGTGAATGCTCCAAGTATCATGGGCAGCTCACCAAGGAAGCAGCTATGGGTGTGTAGAAGATGTTTCAACATGTTTTTATGTGATAACAATTTGTGAAATGTTCAAAGTACTGTCCTGCAGACAGTGTTAGGGTCAGTTTCTGGATATCCCTTCCCTGTTAGGTATTTTACAAGTGGCTTAGGTCATTTATTTATTAAAGGGGTCGTTTTTTGAAGTGTGGTTGTATGAGGAACTTATCCATAGTCCGTGTGCTCCCTACAGTAGATAGACAAATAGATAGTAGACAGGAGTACCGACACAGAACCTTAGCACTGCTTTTTGCTAGATTTTTTAGGTGCACCTTTTCTAGGTTTCCAAGTACATTGAGCTTCAGCCCCCGTCCATAGAAGTACATTGTTTAGCTTCTGTGTGGGGACTTCTGCCTGCTTCTCCAAACTGGGGGCATGCCGACTGTCATCTAGTGTAGGTAACACACAGTCTATGGATAAGGACCTCATTCCACCACACTTCAAATAATCTGAACTGTCCCTTTTACCGTGATTGCATGTCTGCACTTAATATCTACTAAGAGAAGGACTGGGTTGCACCTGTTCATTTCTTATGTGCACAAGATTGAAAAATTTGATCTTTCAGGACTTCCGTAAATGAGAAAAAAACACACTTTTTGCTCTGCCGTGCCAACCCCTTCTTTTATTTCTCTCACCAGGCCAGGGTTTTGACCGTCACCTCTTTGCCCTGAGGTACCTGGCCAATTCAAAGAACCAGACTCTGCACAGCCTGTACACAGACCCAGCCTACGCTGCCATCAACCACAACATCCTCTCCACTAGCACCCTCACCAGTCCAGCCGTGAACCTCGGCGGCTTTGCCCCGGTGGTGCCCGACGGGTTTGGTGTTGGTTACGGCGTCCATGACGACTGGATCGGCTGCAACGTGTCCAGCTACCCGGCTCGCAATGTCCACGAATTCCTGGAGTGCGTCCACAAGTCCTTAGAGGACATTTTCAGTGTCCTGGAAGGAAAAGCACTGAGCTAAGAAACACGCTTTTGTCCTTGTCATAGAGAAATGGATGAGTTGAGATGATCTTTCTCAGCTCCCAAATTGATTCTCTGGGGCAAGCATGCAGAAATTGAGATGAATAATATATTTTATACAGCAAGAAAGAAACACAAGGAGAACCACTGAGCTTAAATATATGTTTTAGTCATTAGTTAGCTGGGACTTTAAATGTGTTCTTTCAGGGGTTTGGATATTACTGTAGTTGTAACACAAGTCAGTCCATTGTCAAATATTTCTTGTCTGTGTGTGTGTGTGTGTATATAAAATAGTGTTTTATTTGGGTAGTTTTGCTATATTCCTGGATTTCTATAGAATCATGATTGTTATCTGATCCCATAGAAATACCTGATTGACATAACTTCAGATTGCACCAAAACGTTCTGTCCTAAGGCATTAATTATTTTCTGATCCTGGGAATGTGGGGAAAATTGTAAAATTCTACAACTAATTGAATCCACACATTAAGACGAAAGCCGTACTGCTACACAGTCCTATAAAAACACATATCTGTGTTTCGCTGCGTTCACCTCTGGCGACCGCCTCTGCGGTGTTTCCAAGCCCCTAAAACAGACATTTGGAATCACTGCTCAGGCTGTTTTAGTTTAAAGACTACAGGGTTGGATTTAGGCTGGGGGGGCAGAAACAGAGACAATGATGCAGAGACCCACCCCGTCAGTCTAGAACTTATACATCCCTGATTCAGTGTGGATGCAGCCTGAGCCTCTGCTGAAAGTGTTTGGAGGCCATATGTAACCCTCTGATCCTCCCTGTACAAAGTGACAGGTCATTATGTATGCAGCAGGGCTCTTGAGATGTTGAACTATTCTGCAAAACAGTGCAGTGTGGAGTCAGATTCTGTGCCTTATCTGAATGTAAATTTAACAGGGCAAATGCTGATTGTCATTTTAATAACTTCTATTGAAATTCTCATGTTTGAATGTTTTTATTTTTAAATAAAACCTAATTTAATTACATTTACGTCACTATTTCGAATGTTTGTTACAAGAACAACTTGTATTGTAGTTCTATTCTCCTGAATATATTACGCAAGAATGCAAAATTCTCATTGAGCCATATCAGCGAAGAACACTTAAAAATGAAATATTACGATTCGCTTAGACAAGCAGTAGATTTTTCTCATCCTTTATTTAAAATAAAAAACAGTTCCACCAAAAGCAAATGTACAAATGCGGTAGTACAACAAACAGAAACATCAGCTAAAGCAATTAAAATGAGAAAAACAAAAATCCTCGTTTAGATAGGCTTGATCTTGAAGTGTAGGCCGATGAGACTGAAGACGAGACATTTCAGATCCTGCACCAGGTAGTAGAACACGCGAAGACCTTCAGGGTCCCTGAAACAGTGCCGTTAGAAAAGTTAAGCCCTTTTGTCATTGGCAAATATACAGTGTCTACTTCCCCAACTCCTGGATAAAGGACTCCCTGGGGATGTGCTCAAAATGTCAATATGGAAATATATCATGACATACTCCTGGCTCATGTAGATGCTACCGCACTGGCACAACAGCAACAACAAACACTATGATGGCTGTTTTGAAAAAGAAACCTCATTTATGGTGCAATAAAGCCAACCGTTGACTGCCAAAGCCAGTCCACATTAGACATTTCTCCATGCAAAACATTTATTCAATCATGTTGAGTTTAAAAATGTGAGAATATTTGATTTTCCTTTATAAATGACTTGGAATAGAAACTATTTTTTATTGCACTTGTAAGTTCTCTTTGTGCCCGTATCACAGAATTATTTAACTGTATTGATCCTCACTGGGGAAAATTCACATGTACATAATAAAGAACTGGAAAATCTGTGTAGGACATGATCATAATTAAAAAATGGACATGTATTACAATCTGTATCATGAGGTCAAAGGTCATACCCAGCCCTAATACTCACTTTGACTGGTTGACGTCAATCAAGGAGCCAATTTTGGAAGTTGTGAATGAAATGTGCTCATCTCCAATGACGATCTCCAGTTCCTGTGAAAATTAGGAGAAAAACGGCCGGGTTATTTTCAAGGCTTCAAAAACATTGGTCAAATCCATCAATGCAGAGTTGATGGAAAACAGCACCAGAGCTGATGTGTGAACGGGAAAACACAATATCAATGGGTTGTCCGAAGATTTAAAGGTGTGGTGTAAAGCTGCAAAGCTAAATCATTTAGTTGTCAACTATTAAATTAATCGCCAGCTATTTTGATTATCAATAAAACAGTTTGAGGGTTTTTTTAGCCAAATTCTCTGACTCAAGCGTCTGAAATTGGAATATTTCCTGGTTTCTTTCCTCCTCTATGGCAGTAAACCGAATATCTCTGAGATGTGGACAAAACCAGAAATTTTAAGCATCACCTTCGGTTCCGGGAAACACTGATCAACATTTTTTTTTCTACCATTTTCTAACATGTTAGGGACCAAACAAATAATTGAATGATCTAGATCAGTGGTTCTCAAACTTTGTACATGAAGTACCAATAAATATCAGGCTCTCACCAGTACCACCCCTCAGACCAATGTAAAAATACACTGTTCAGCTACGGACAGGAAGGTTTATTCCTGATCAGAAGATTATTTATTGTTGACTGTCTTCAGCCACAGCCACGCTGTAGGAAGAACATCAGAACTGATATGTCAGGGTTTTCAAACCAAACGTTTTACCTCTGCTCACTATCTTACCATCACAGTTTAGCTCATATCTTATGAACGTGACTGATTACTTAAGTAATTTCTTAGTAGTATATTAATTTATTAATTAATGTTTCATTTTGGAGATTTCTTCACATACCACCAGAGAGCTTGAGTATTACCAGTGGTTACCAGAACCACAGTTTGAGAACCAGTGCTCTAGATAACAATCAATAAATTAACAATTGATTGTTGCAGCCCTAGTGGAGTTTAATGGGGTGCTCTGTGCATGCAATCAAACTTTGTAGCCTTATTTAAATAATATGAGGTCATATAAAAGTTTCCCTTTAAGGTCAGAAAATCTGACAGGTTACAGAATGCTGTGCAACACCATCAGCGTTAAAAAGGTGAAAGTGAGCAATGTACAAAATAACTATATAATATATCATATATAATAACTATACAGGATTACAGAACTGGAGAGAACATGGGTATGTAAAAGCCTTGCCACTGTCTGACGGGGACGGGAATCACAAACCTGTCTGCCAACTCTGTCCGGGGGTGGCCACAGAGCATCGTCTTCCTTGGTGATCTCACTGTCGTCGATGATTCTCTTCAGCTCCTCCATCACACTTTTGTGTACATATGCCTGGGTTGGTACACACAACAAAGATGGACCAGGTTAAATGTGTGGAGCTGGGCCAACTTAATTTACAAACATGAATTGTATGTTCGGGGCTGTGCTTGGACTGAGAAACAATGAGTCTCGCTCTGCTTGGTTGACCACCATTACCAAGCCCCCCAATTCATGCCCTCAACATCCAGTTACATGGACTACTGCATGAAAACACTAAAACACATAATATATTGGGATATTGTAAAATATTTTAATCTTATGTTAACAGTGCTAATATATAGTGCCACCTGGCGACAATGGAAGAAACCCAAACAGCGTGGACTGCAGATGATTGGGTTTTTAAGGTACAGGGACGTGTTTGTAAATGAATGTTACCTCTTTCCTGATCATGACGTCATTCTTGTAGTTGCTGTTGTTTGCGTACCTCAGTTTACCTGCAAGAAAAAGTTCAGTTTACATTAGAAAACACTGAAATGCTATCACTTTAAGCAAAACCGAACGGACTTTACCATTCATACAAGCCACATGGCGCTTAAACACACATATATCACCTAATCACTACTGGATGACTAATAAATATTACAACAGTATTAATTCAGTAAAGATATTAACTATTATCATTTACAATGCACTGGAAACTAGGGAGACAAATTGGCGGTCGCTAGTGCAACTCGTCTCGAGTGCGCTGCGGCCTAAGTTAGCCATTACCGGGTGGCTGCTGGCTAGCGGAGTTAGCTCAGACTCAGGGGAAGCTAACGCGTTTGTATTACCGCCAAACTGAACTTACCGTCAGGTCTGAATTCAAATTCCAAGAACTCGTGTCCAAACTTTCCCTTGTGACCAACATAATATCTCAAGTAGAAGTCACTTGTTGACATCTTTGCTCTCCAGAAAGTACTCTTTCTGGTAGGTCTGCGGAACAAAACTCTAGCGAGAGCAGCACAGAAGCCTTGAGTCTCGTCAACCGTGTGCGCATGCGTATTGGGGGTACCGGAAAGAGAAAACATTTGCGCCCCGAAATTTGTCTTTCAGGAAGTTGGCACTAAACCTGAATATCATGTCCATTCTATAAAAAAAGCCCCCCAAATCTGTTTTTGCCAGTTCACTTTAGGACTCAAACTTCTCCATTAAGCCGAGTTAAATGTAGCATACAAATTGGATACAGTATGCTTTTACCCTTGAATGTAGAAGCTAACACTCAAATCGATAATTTGATAATAAATCCTGTCTCTCGGCCAAAATTTTCAAAATACAAAACGTAGTATGTTTGTTAACATATTTATTTATATTTGTTTTAGTATTTTGTTTTTTACTTTTCTAGTTTTGTTCTGAATTTTCCCAGTGGCTTGTTCTGCCTGGAAGACTGTACCCAGGTCTTATGGCTTTCAGGATCGTCGCATACTACAGACGTCATCACTTCCCGCACTGAGGGAAGGTCCTGACTACAGTTACACGTGTGGTGGTTCTAAACCTTTACCCATGGCCGGCTCGTTCTCTCAGGAGCTAGAGGAACTGTTGAATCCTTTGCCTAAATTCGCTGATCCAGAGGATGACGGCGACGAGGCGACCAAAGCCAAAGTGATAGACATATTCTGCGAGGACGACGATGAAGATGAGGTCGGCCTCGGTGCCCTGCGGAGGCACAACACATCCCTGCTCTCGGAAACGGACAGACGGTACGTGGGGAAGACAGTCTCCCGTAAACAGCTGCTGATGGATATTGAGGAATCTGGTGAGGAGGATGGGGAAGAGGAGGAGGAGGGCAGCATAAAGCAAGACGAAGAAGAAGAAGAAGATGATGATGAGGAGGAGGAGGGCAGTATAGAAGAAGAAGATGATGATGATGAGGAGGAGGAGGAATTGGTGACCAGTGATGTTCAATCAGCTGCTAAACTGGCATCCAAGGAAAAGGGCTCTGACATGACTTTTCCTCGGGGAGTGGACTTCCACAAACTGACGGAGGGCATGGATGACCTGGGAGTGAGTGAAGATGAAGACGACAACAGTGGCGAGGAGGACGCCGAAGGCAGCGATGACGACGAGATGGAAGACGACGTCGACGAAGAGGGCGAGGGAACTGTCCGCACATTTTCCCAGGACAAAGTCGACGCGGAGGTTGAGAAGGGGAAGGCCGTGAAGGACCAGCTGGCCCTTTGGGACCAACTACTCGAGGGTCGTATCAAACTCCAGAAAGCCGTGGTGACCACCAACCGGCTCCCTCAGCCGCAGACCTTCCCAGAGTTCAAGAGGAGGGGCGGGGCGGAGTACGCCGGGGAGCTGAAGAACACCCACAAAGCTCTGAAAGCCCTTCAGAGATCCCTGCTGGAGCTGCACGATCAGTTGCTGTACCAGAACGCAGACACGCGGACCATCGCTCAGGGGAAGACCGAGGCTCAGGGCGAAGACGAGGAGATAAACAGTGATGAAGGTGAAGAGGGGTCTGTGCACGAGGGTGTAGCACCCAAACGGAAGCTAGAGATGGCAGAGTACCCGGACTTCATGGCCAAACGTTTTGCCGCTTTCCAGCCCTACCGTAACGCCACGTTGCAAAAGTGGCACGACAAAACCAGACTGACTATGGGCAAAAGCAGCAAGGGCTTCGGGGCGTTCGACAGAAACATATTGACGCAGGTGGAGCAGGTGCTGATGGACAACGAGAGGCTGGTGCGGCGCACCCGGACCCGCCGCTCAGAATACAGAGTTCTGGGGAAAGGAGAGGCCTCTGCGCTCACCCCTGAGCTCGTCCCCACAGAGGGAGAGCAACTGGAACAACAGCTAAGAGCCAACGCACATCTCAAGGATCTGGACGAAGACATATTTGACGACGACGATTTCTACCACCAGCTGTTGAGAGAGCTGATCGAGCGCAAGACGAGTGCAGCGGACCCCAACGATCAGGTGGCTATGGGCAGGCAGTGGCTGGCCATCCAGAAGCTGCGCAGCAAGATCAAGAAGAAGGTAGATACCAAGGCCAGCAAGGGGCGTAAAGTCCGATTCCACATCCACAGCAAGCTGGTCAATTTCATGGCGCCCGTCGACCACAGCTCTGTGAGCGACGAGGCACGCAGCGAACTGTATCGCGGGCTCTTTGGCTAGAACTCCTCAGTCAGGGAGTGACGTGAAGGAGGTGCTGTGGGCGCACATGCCGCAGAGTCACAGTGTGAACAAAGCAGTGGCTTTTTTCTTCACACACTCAGGACTGATGCTGAACAGCAGTTTGTGTTCGGACAGAGAGGAGCGTCACCGAATGTGGACTCTTCCTAATTCCCTTTTTATCCTGAGTTTGTGTTTCAGTATGTATTTTTGCCTCATGAGCAATGTGTGATCAAATATGTAATACTTGAGTGTTTCCACCAAAACAAAATGAATAATGAATGTTAAAGGAAAACAGTGAATATGTTTTTCTTCCGTCACCAAGTCTCTTATGATTCAAGTAAAGTTTGTACTTTAATATGGCCTCTTTTTTTTGTAAGATTTTTTTTTTGGGCAGTTTTTCAAGTCTTTATTATATAGGGCCGTCAGGAAATGGGGTGAGAGAGAGGGGGGGGAGACATGCAGCAAAGGGCCGAAGGTTCGACTCCTTCCTGCAGCCGCTGCCTCGGGGACCTTCAGCCTCTTTACATGGGGCGACTGCTCTAACCACCCATGGCCCCTTTTTCTGTCCTAACGCATGCTGTATCCCAGTT
Source organism: Echiichthys vipera (assembly GCF_963691815.1). Taxonomy (NCBI): domain Eukaryota; kingdom Metazoa; phylum Chordata; class Actinopteri; order Perciformes; family Trachinidae; genus Echiichthys; species Echiichthys vipera. The sequence goes on along the minus strand of NC_139828.1, from coordinate 29,105,591 downwards.
CCATGCAACATAAACAGCTTATATGGTATACTTATAGTAAACTGTTTTTCCAGTTAGTATACAAGAAATGAGCCCATTTTACTGCTTTGTACTTACAGGGTATGACAATATTTGCATTGTATAACCCCCCCCCCAAAATGTAGTTATTTTTGTCGTTTTTCCATCCATAATTTCAAAATATATATAATTGTGGATTGCATTGTGGGAGAAAAGCATCCAACGGCAGCAGGGCCCGAGAGGAGATCTCGACATTTCCCTTAGTATTAGGATAATTCTACTTGATTAAGTTAAATTGCAAATTCTGTAATATTTTTCTATTCTCAACAAGTGTAAAAAAAATGCTCCTCTGGGCAGACTTTGAAATATGTAGAAATACTCAGAGTAACCTTTTGGTTAGCATGCATTAACATCTCACAATGTTAACACAGTGGGGTTTTTAACTCTTCGGACATCATGTGAATGCAGCACATTGCTCTATTTTGCAGTGTTAATGATAGTGAGGCAGTGGTGATACACTGAGCGAACAAGAAGAGAAGAGCACAGGTTTACGTTCATCACGGGGGGGGCACATTAGGTGGGTGGTCTGAGTGTCCACTCTAGATAAATGTGTCCAACACTTAATTTCCTGCAGATGGGTGGATTTTTCTGCACAGTTTACGGTGGAAGCTATTGAAATGATAAAAAAATGAAAATGACTCAAATGCACTGTAACTGCTTTTACTTGGTAAAGAACCACTACAACGAGTAATAACAAAATAAGCTCATTTAGGCTGTTAGAAGCTGAACCTTCAACCTTTTCTTGGTATTTACAATATGGCACCAAGCAAATGGCTTCTCCTGATATAAACTGAAAAAAATAAATATATATTTATATATATAAATATATATATATATATATATATATATATATTTATATATATATATATATATATATAAATATATATATATATATATATATTTATATATATAAATATATATATATATATATATATATTTATATATATATATATATATATATATATATTTATATATATATATATATATATATATATATATATATATATATATATATATATATATTTATATATATATATATATATATATATATATTTATATATATATATATATATATATTTATATATATATATATATATATTTATATATATATATATATTTATATATATATATATATATATATATATATATATATATTTGAGTAAAACGTATTAAAAAAATCAAAACAAGAATTTAGAAGTGATGGATGTGTCAACTCAAGCAAACAAAGAGTACCTGAGAAACTTTATAGGAAGAAGACAACACTAAACATTTACAGAACGCTGTACATTGGGTCTCTTGTACTTCATGACAGTTCACAAATCAATTCATTTAGTGACGCCATTGTCGGCGTCAAAGCAAAATAATATTTTGTGGTCATTTCACAACACAAGTAATTGTCTTGACGTTCTCGACATCTCGCTGAATCGATTCAAATGTCAGTATCACAGTGAAATAAAAATCAGATCCAACACAATTAGTCCACAAAGACGGGACAGAAAATGATCTTTGGTGATGTCATACATCAGACGATTTGAGGTGGGAATCGGTTGTTTTTTTTAACTAATAACTGACTCGCTTTGTTAGATTTAGACACTACGATGCAAGTGCAGCTTGGGACAGGAACGTCCAAACTCTCAATCCAGTAGTACAGTCTCAAAATCAGAATATGCTTCATACAGAGCATGAAAAAAAGAAGTCAGGTTGCATCGATAAAGGGAATGAGCGAGGTCACAAGGTGCACCTTTAACAGTGTTGAGATGGGTAAGGCCATTAGATAGCACACTGCATTCATTGTATGGTTAAAGGCTGTCAAGTGTTGGGACATCTTTTTTTAGACAGCATAACTGGATTTTGGAAAGTTGGTTTTGGTGCTGTAGTAAAGGCAAGCAGCAGTTGTAAGTTAAACTGAATTAACAGTTAGCCCCTTTGGATTTCTTCCATCTCATACAGTTCACTAACTAAAGAGTAAATATATTTGAATAGAACCACTTTAAACCAGCTCCACAAAGGAATGGATTCTGTTCTCATTCGTTTGCTCAGTCCAAAAACAATCAGATGAAAAAAAAAAAAAGGCCTTTTGATTCCCTGGCACTTACTCCTGCCCCGTAAGCCACATTTAGAGCACATTTGGCCCATACAGGACAGGTGAACCCTCCTTCCTCTCTGCGGGCAGCGCTGCACTCAGTGGGGCCGACTGCTGGACTCCATGTTTGGCTGTTTCTTTGTTGTTCCGTAACCGTTGAACCAACCGTTCAGCCGTTTGGTCAGGCCACCGGTGAGAATATCCTGGATGTGCTGAACTATGAGATTTATGGCAACTGTATAAAGAGACAAAGAGATTGTTTGATCATGGTGAGCCACAGTTTGTGTGTCTGATGCATTACCATTACATTTGAGTCACAAAATCACACCGAGACCTTTGAAAAACCCAGAAGGTTATCTGACCAAATAAATCTAAGTCAGAATTGTACATATTGTTTCTTTCCATTATTTTGTATTTTGGGGTTTTATACCGAATTACTTGTTTCCAAATAACTATTCAGCACACCTGGTCAACACAAGGTTTAAAGCAGTGCATTCTCAAGTTTCTTTGTGGGAAAACTCAAGATTTACAGATATGTCAACAAAATCCTAAGAGTGTTAATCGACTAAGAATGGATTTAAATGAGGACGGCCCTAGTGTACACTTGTAGACAGGCTCAGCAGCGGCCACGCGATCATAGATGTGACAGTATATATCAGCCACCCTCCATTCCAGCGTACCCAAAAAGTTCTGTCAGGCGAACCCAAAGACCACCTGAGTGGACACCATTCCTTTATTTCTTGCACCGTCTGCTGTAACCGTCCAGAATGGCAGCTTCAGTTCCATGTGTCAAACCCCTCAGCTCTCATGGGATCTGAGAGTGTGCCCCAACATTCATTTAATCATTTAAGAATGTTTACGGAAATGTCCAGACTAAAATATCTCAACTTCAGGATGGAGCAGTCATTGTCCCCAGAAGATCAATTCGGATGATTTTAGTGATCCTGACAAAATACCTGCAAAATTACTGACATTTCATTAGCCGTAGTGGTATTTTGTGTTAGCATTGGCACTGTGATCATGTTAGCACAATGACATTAGCATTTAGCATTTTTCTAAAATATCTCAACTTCTCAATTCTGATGATTTTAGTGATCCTGACAAAATACCTGCAAAACTACTGACATTTCATTATTTTTGCGCTAGCATTGGCACTGTGATCATGTTAGCATTACGACACTAGCATTTAGCTCAAAGCACCACTGTGCCCGAGCACTGCATCACTGCTAGCATGGCAGTCTTGTTCAAAGATATGTGGGTATTTATTTTCAAAGAACTGGATGCTTCACTCTGGGATTTTGATAAAACGGTAACACATGAGAGGCACAACCTGGGATTAGCTCAGGGAATGTATCCTGCTTCAAGACAGTCACACTATCTACTGGATTGTTTTCTTTTCCACTTTGTTTCGAATGTTTCAAGGTTTGTTGTTTTTTTCTTTTCTCAACTCGACAGACAGAGCCGTTTTGTTCTCCCAGCAGCAGATGCTTTTGCTTCCTTAGTTTTGAGAGTGCAATTCCCAGCTCAGAGGTCGACGATAAACACAGCTGTGTCCTTTATGATAAACTAGTGTCCGAAACATTTGGTTCTCTTTACCATTATCTCTGAGCTCCAAAAGCACAAATACTCACCAAGATTGTCAACTCCTCTTGGTATGATCACGTCGGCGTATTTCTTCGTCTAAATCAAGTCAATAAAAAGCACAAAGGTTTGACCATGAGTGGATGCTCAGGGGCAGCGTGAAACTGAGTCGAGTCGTGTTACAGCACGTGTAGAACAGCACTTACTGGCAGACAGAACTCCTCGAACGCAGGCTTGACAAAAGTAATGTACTGTGCTAGAACGCTTTCCAAGTCCCGTCCACGTTCATTTATATCCCGCAGTACTGGTGAAAATGAGACCGGGGAAAAGGTGTCGTTAAGTTAAAAAAAACACCAGTAGTTTGAGGTTTCATAAAAAAAATGCTTATTCGCTAGAGTTACAGTAGATGAGTCTCGTGTCAGTAAGCTACCACCAATTTGTTTAATCAGACTCCAGGAATATCCAAGTAACCCCACATACTGTAAACATGTTTTTACACGTTTTTTTTTACAGATTAAATCAAAAGGTGCATGCTCAATAGTGAGTTCAAGAGTTTCTAGTCTAGAGTTCTAGTAGAGCTAGCTGCTTCCTCCCGCTTCCAATCTTTGCGCTAAGCTAACCACCGCCAGTGTTAGTTCCACATTTACTATACAATCTTCACATCCAATTCTCAGCGAGAAAGTGAATAAGCTTACTTCCCAAAATGTCCGACTGTCTATTTTTGTCTTGCCACTTGTGTTTAAACAGAAGCTAGCTGCGGGCAGGATAGTGTGCTGCGCTATAGCTAGCCAAGTTGCTAATTACCAATAGATGAATCGACTACCCATCTACTGTAGCTAACGTTATATAGCAAATTCGATCACGGGGCCAGCATTGTTATCTGTGGTCAAAACAATACACAAAATAACTGAGTGTACTGAAGGTTGTTGTAACATTGCCACACTCATTAGCTTAGTGGCAGCATGAGCCACTTGTCACAGTAGCATATCGCAGTAAGATGACAGTTACAAAGCAAAAAAAAGGAAGAAGAAGCGAGAACTTTATAGGTTGGATGACTACTGATGAGCAAATGGAACAATACTCGAGTACTCACGCCCAACCCTAGTTTATATGGAAGTTTAATCAGAAGTTAGCCCGCTACAACTGTCACAGTTCTTGGTAGCATACGCATAAAAATGGCTGCCTCTCTAAACATCCTGCAACTTTGATCGTTCTATTATTATTCCATTTCTGTGGTGTCACCTCTTCGGGATAGACGTGTATCTGCGTCAGTGTCCACGAACAGCTTCATTTGGAAAAGGTCTCGGATCTCCTGAGAGTAGAACATCAGGATGCCCTCAAACAGCACCACGTCAGCAGGGTACACTGTCACCGTCTCTTCCTTCCTGCCACACAAAAGACATTCAATATCCAAACACTTAAAGGGTGCCTAGGTAGTATTTGCTGAACCCAAGAGTGTCAAACTGAGCAATGGTGTGTTTTATTGAACTTTGTAAAGGGCCGTTCTTCTTTCAAAAGTTAGAGTCTCACTTTAAAGCTACATTACAAAATCATCTAGAGTTTCATTTTTTCATTGTTCCAGCGCAACATAGATAAAACAGCAAAACAAAAAGGGACCACACCAGTACTTTGGCAAGTTTTAGTCAACTTTCATATACGTTTTATTACTGATACCATTTTCCATACTGTGGTGTGGCAACTTTTGGTTAACATTAATTTCACTATGCTATGGAAATCGATTTACATTATAAGCTAATTCATTGACCCTAGTGGACATGTCTTCTTGTAAAGTTAATGTTACTGCTGCGTTATGCTTTCACAGTGCCATTGCTGAAACATGCAAATGTACCGTATGTTGTCTCTGTATATATAACCTACTTGATCAGACTCATTCACCTGGAATGGGAAACAAAGTCATAGACAGGGATGTGCACTGTTTTCCCCTCTTTGATGTCCCACAAAGTTGCGGTTATGAGGTCGTTGTCAAATGCATCTACAGAAGGAAAGAGTACAAGGCAGTTCAAATTATTTCTCTAGCAGGATGAAATAATACCAAGCAAAGATCCAAGATCCTGAATCACATACAGATTTAGGGCGCACTCACACTGTCCGTCCGTACCGTGCCCGTGCTTTAGGGTACTTGTTCCCCCCTCCCTCTCCCCCTGCGGCCCAGTCCCGTTTGTACTTACACTCCCTGGGCCTCGGTGAATGCTTCTTGCTGCCTATACGTCATCACGCCGTAATACGTCACACGCATTGATTGAAGTCACCACGATGCATAGCTTTGTTTACAAATCTTTCCATTGACCTCAAAGTTTTTGTGCATCTTGTCGACTGTTTTTGAATATTTTCATCAGACCAAATCTGCAGTAAACACTCCACCTCCGCATCACAGCAACGTGAACCTTTCACCGCCATTGGACCGCGCATGGTCCGTCCTTCTTTTTTCTATGTCCCAACAGGCGCACATAAAATAACAATAGAACCGCCGTAGGCCTCACGCTCGTACACGTGTGCACGCTCGTGCTCATACATGTGCAAAAGTGCCCACCTCTCCCAAACGGGCCGTGCACTCACACTGGTCAAACGAACTAGACTTTAGCCGTGAAACGTGCTTGGGCACGGTACGGCTGGACAGTGTGAGTGCGCCCTTACTGCTGAATAAACAAGGCAGGAGACATATGGCTTCTATCCTCGATTATCTGCTGCCATATGGTACATCTGACCGTAAAGCAAGAATTCTGTATCCTTGTGTGTCATGCCTATCATTCACATATCTCGATAACCGTTCATCTGATGTACTTCACACATGGTGGGTTCAATACTGAGGACCCATGGGAGTGCAGTGTCGAATGTGAAGTAGATCACATGAGCGGTCCTCGGGAATGCTGCCAGCAGCACTTCCGGGCACCAAGCAATAGACACACCCAGAACTGCACTGCACCCGTGAATACAGTGAGTTATGTGATTAAGGGAATAATACGGACATACCTGGGTGGTCAAAGTTGAACTGGCCCTTAAGTGCTTTGGTCTTCTGCTCTGGGGTGAGGACCTTGTAGAAGCTGTCTTGGCTGAGGATGGCCACTTGCCGCTGGTGGTGGTCGATCTCGTTCTGACCCAGCAGCTCCATGATCTTGCTGCACACCGACGACTAGCAGCGCAAGAAGAACAAAACAAGTAGTGTGACTAAAAGAAAAGAAAATGGCTGCCCGAGTTATGTTATTCACCACATCCTGACGTTTTTTTGGAACATGAGTGGTGAAAATGATGTAAAACTTTCATTTACACTTTGTATTTAGCATGTCTTCGTGGCCTGGGAGCATAGCTTGTTCTGTTATGAGAAATCAGTATCTATTTAAACGGCTGCAGACTCGGATTGTTGATCTATCTGAGCCTGGCAGACAGATGCACCCACAGACATAACAGTCACACACCAAACAAAAGATGGCAGTTTCCTCCACACTCATAACATGTGGGAGCGCAGGTGTTCTGTGAGCAGTTACTTTTATGAGAAAAGGGGGGCATAGCACCAGGAAGTCACACCCTCAAGTAACTGTCTTCTGAACCAAGATCGGCTGATTTAACACAGTTACAGTGTCCAAAATGTCACACACACAGCATGCACACACTTGACTCATTTGACTATATCTCTGACATTTCAATAACTTTATTTGTAACAAATTAAAAAATAAGATATAAAGACTTTGATTTTTCCTTTGAGTGAGTATCCTGAATATCCACTCTGAAGGATAATGCAGATACAAGACTTTGTGTCAACGAAGGCACAATGAGATGCCAATGAGCTAGCTGGTAAAGTGAGGTGAAGTACACTCACCGGCCACTTTATTAGGTGCACCTGTCCAACCAAAATGTCTAATCAACCAATCACATGGCAGCATCCACATGCATTTAGGCATGTAGACGTTGTGAAGAGGATGTGCTGCAGTTCTGCCCGAGCATCAGAATGGGAAAGAAAGGTGATTGAAGTGACTTTGAACGTGGCATGGTTGTTGGTGCCAGACGGGCTGCTCTGAGGATTTCACAAACTGCTGATCTACACAACCATCTCTAGGGTTTACAGAGAATGCTCTCAAAAAGAGAAAAGATCCAGTGAGAGGCAGTTCTGTGGGCGCAAATGCCTTGTTTTAGCCAGAGGTCAGAGGAGAATGGCCAGACTGGTTGGAGCTGATAGATATGAAACAGTAACTCAAATATCCACTGGTTACAGAAGACTACACTGACACTTTATTAAGCACCAGGTGTACCTAATAAAGTGTCCGCTGAGTGTAGAAGCGTAGAGGGAGCTGGAGATAGAGGTTACATCCGTGTCACCAAGAAGAAAAAGCCAAGTATCAGCAGATAATCCAGAAACAACAGTACAGATTATGAAAAAAGGGAAATCCTACACTAGGTATATATCCATGAATATGCAGTGACTTGCAGGCAGCATCACACAGTGGCATAAGAGTCAGATTGTGCTTGGTTATTAAGATGAGGAAGTCTGACTTTATTGATTATGTCATGTGACAGGCAGGACCCTGTGCAGCTGATGCCAATGAACTGAAATCGTATCGTTTTACCCTGATCGTTGCCATCGTTGAGTTGAAAACGTATCATTTTAATAGCAATAAGACAGATGGGAGCCCTTAAGTCTGATTTCCATTCATATCACGCTACTTTATCAACCACCTGAGAAAGGGTAGGCCCGTATATTTCACAACACGTTCCCCTGTTTTGACTGGCTGTCGGCGGACTACAATACGCTGATCAAGCAGAACAATCAGTGTGACTGACCTGACAGAAACGTGATAAATACGCTAAGATTTCCTCGCGTGTCATCTTCAAAATGTCCAGAAACAAAACAGTTAGTGTCGGTTCATTCAGACACCTGGTCTAATAAATACCAATAACTACATGAAGCCTCGAATAAACACCAACCTTGCCGCTGGCCGTCCCTCCAGCCACACCGATGATGAAAGGCTGCCGATAAATGCTCTCATTTTCGGCTCGGTCACCTGGCTTTGTGTCGCTGTCGCCTGCCATGCTTCATCTGCAGCGCGATGCGGCCCTGCTCTAAACACACTCACACACACCCACACACACACACACACACACGGGGGTGCCCGCGCTCCTCCCATGTGGTGATGGTCATGATGAAGAGGCATGGTAGCGATGTGGGGAGGATTATGATGCAACGATGATGATGATGAAATCAGAGTTGGGTTTATTACATTCAAATATTGGTTTTGGCCACTTTGTGTTGAATTGTTTTCATTGTGTGAAGCACTTTATACAGTCTACGGTGAAGCACTGCAGCTTTTATTTTGAAAAGGTTTGGACTAAACCAGTGGACTGGCTAAATGTAGCTCTCCATTTGACTGATTCCTTTACTTCTTTCTGTTACAGCCACAGTTTCTTTACAAAAGTCACCTTTCAAAATGTTTTGTAAAAATGTAATACTAACAAAGACGGACGTGTAAAAAATCCTAAATATTCGGCAGGTGAAATTTACATAATTAATTGGATGATTATCTTAGCAAAGCACTCACATTTGACCTATAAACTACCCTATTTTTATATTTATAAAGATTCAGATTTTAAATCATATTTGACCACTATGGAAAACTTAAAACTCAAAAATAAATGTTGTTTTTGTTTTTGTTATAATTATTGTTTCTACATTAAGGACTAGCCTACGTTTTTTGTTCTTTGTTGTTATTATTGTTTCTTCATTTAGGACTAGCATACGTTATTTGTTTTTTCTTGTTATTATTGTTTCTACATTTAGGACTAGCATACGTTTTTAGTTTTTGTTGTTATTATTGTTTCCACATAAAGGACTAGCCTACGTTTTTTGTTCTTTGTTGTTATTATTGTTTCTTCATTTAGGACTAGCATACGTTATTTGTTTTTTCTTGTTATTATTGTTTCTACATTTAGGACTAGCATACGTTTTTAGTTTTTGTTGTTATTATTGTTTCCACATAAAGGACTAGCCTACGTTTTTTGTTTTTGTTGTTATTATTGTTTCTACATTTAGGACTAGCCTACGTTTTTTTGTGGTTTTTATTGTTATTATTGTTTATATATTTAGGACAAGCCTACGTTTTTTGTTATTATTGTTTCTACATTTAGGACTAGCCCACGTTTTTTTGTTATTATTGTTTCTACATTTAAGACTGGCATACGTTTTTTGTAATTATTGTTTCTACATTTAGGACTAGCCTACGTTTTTTTGTTATTATTGTTTCTACATTTAAGACTGGCATACGTTTTTTGTTATTATTGTTTCTACATTTAGGACTAGCCTACGTTATTATTGTTATAATTGTTTCTACATTTAGGACTAGCCTACGTTTTTATTGTTATTATTGTTTCTACATTAGGGACTAGCCTACGTTTTTTGTTATTATTGTTTCTACATTTAGGACTAGCCTACGTTTTTTGTTTTTTATTGTTATAATTGTTTCTACATTTAGGACTAGCCTACGTTTTTATTGTTATTATTGTTTCTACATTAGGGACTAGCCTACGTTTCTTTGTTTTTTTGCTATTATTGTTTATACATTTAGGACTAGCCTACGTTTTTTGTTTTTTGTTGTTATTATTGTTCCTACATTTAGGACTAGCCTACGTTATTTTTTATTATTGTTTCTACATTTAGGACTAGCTACGTTTTTTGTTATTATTGTTTCTACATTAAGGACTAGCCTACGTTTTTTGTTTTTATTGTTATCATTGTTTCTACATTTAGGACTAGCCTACGTTTCTTGTTTTTTATTGTTATTATTGTTTCTACATGAAGGACTAGCCTACGTTTTTTTTGTTTTTATTGTTATTATTGTTTATACACTTAGGACTAGCCTACGTTTTTTTGTTGTTTTTATTGTTATTATTGTTTATATATTTAGGACAAGCCTACGTTTTTTGTTATTATTGTTTCTACATTTAGGACTAGCCTACGATTTTTTGTTTTCATTGTTATTATTGTTTATACACTTAGGACTAGCCTACGTTTCTTGTTTTTTTATTGTTATTATTGTTTCTACATGAAGGACTAGCCTACGTTTTTTTGTTTTTATTGTTATTATTGTTTATACACTTAGGACTAGCCTACGTTTTTTTGTTGTTTTTATTGTTATTATTGTTTATATATTTAGGACAAGCCTACGTTTTTTGTTATTATTGTTTCTACATTTAGGACTAGCCTACGATTTTTTGTTTTCATTGTTATTATTGTTTATACACTTAGGACTAGCCTACGTTTTTTGGCATTGTGTATGGAACATGTAAGAAAAGAAACGTTTATATTGTATCTTTTCAATAAAATAAAAAAGTCCCTCACCTCACACTTCAGTCTTAAAAAATGACAGTGGCCAAGTCAACAAACCTCAAACAGTGTCAGTTATAATCATTGTTTAAACATGAAACCATTTCTGTTGAGACCGTTGAACCGGAAGTACTTTTCCCATGACCTCTCTCTAATGCTGACAGAGCCCTACAGAGCCCTGTGAAACTGACCGGTGTAATGTGCTTATGTGGTTCCATATATAATCTGTAATAACACACTGTATTATTGGTCTGTGCGGTCTGATAAACGGGACTCAGCACCATGAGCACCATGTTCGCGGACACTATTCTGATCGTGTTCATCTCTGTTTGTACAGCGCTGTTAGCCGAAGGTGAGTGAAATCCACCTCAGACAGGCACGAATGCATTTTACTATCGTCAAGGAAACACACTGAAAAGCATACGTTGTACACCGTCATTGGTTAGGTAGCGGTAAAATGTTGTTAACGTTAATAATATTGCATAACTGCTACTTTCAGTACTTTCGGGGAACAGCGGCATGCTAGCATGCTCGCGAATTTAGCTAACCAAGCTAATGCTCGACGTTAACAAGTCAGAGGTCAGAACATAGACAGCGAGCAATACCACTTCCGGTTAAACTTTCATAAATAAACAGTGCGCTAATAATTTTGCTTTATCTGTTTCCTCTTGGAAACTCGTCCTCTGCATTTCACCCATCCTAATTAAATCGTTCAAGTTAAAACGGCTGTTTAGGTTGTTTTGTTCTAAGTTAATGTGACTCTGATAGTGGGCATTTATGCTCCTATTCTCATTGATTGGAGTTTCCCAAGAAAGGGGTTGTTGTCACCCATGGTTGCCACATGTTTTTTCTTCGTAAAAGTTATTTTGTAGCTCATTTTTAAAGTGCCCTTTGACACCGCCTTTAAATTCAGCTGCTGAAAAGCAAACTCTTAAATGCAGGAACATCCAATAATATCCCTTTCATTTATATTTGCTAATTGTCTCTGTGCATTCCCAAGAGCATAACTTCTGAATTAAAGGCCCTGGAAACCCAAATCCACCATATCTTTTTAGATATGTGATTTTAGGAGTGTATGTACATACATTAAGCATATATATAACAGTACTACCAATTAGTTTGAATACAGGTCAGCATGTGACTTTCAGTTCTACTCAGACAGAAAACCAATAAACCGAGAAGGCCACACAAATGTTTTTTACAGTCTGGTATTGGTCTTCGACAAGCTGATCTCTTTATTAACATGACTGATTCTACAAGGAAAAGTTTCACAATGTAAACAAACGCATACCTCCACACAACTCCAGGGTGTTAGTGTTTCTCTAGGACTGCAAAATGTAAATTCTCAATTGATGTGTATGTAACTGTATATTGTGATATGTGATGAAAAACTGCTTACTGGTTAAAATAATCAATAAATAAAGCCTCACACTGGAAAACTCTGACCAAATATCATCTCACCGTGTATTTTACACCACAATGGCAATGGTATCATTTAATAAACTTCTTCTGATTGTCTCTTCAGGGATCACCTGGGTTTTAGTGTATCGCACTGAAAAGTACAAGCGGCTGAAGGCTGAAGTGGAAAAACAAAGCAAAAAACGTAAGTAACTCTCATGTAAACCTCAAACTACTGTTACTTCTACACTGACAGTTTTCCATTTCTGACAGTTTAATGTGTTCTCTGTTGCTTGTTTGATGATAGTTGAGAAGAAGAAGGAAACCATCACAGAATCTGCAGGACGTCAACAGAAGAAGAAAATTGGTAAGGAGCTGCAAAAGAAACTGAAGAAGGTTTAAGCAAACATTGCTCAATTAAAAGGAAAAACCTCAACATTCTGCTGTTATGAACCCTCTTCTTCGACAGTATTCCTTAACACATGACACATGCCTCTGAATGTATTACAGAAAGACAAGAAGAGAAACTGAAGAACAACAACAGAGACTTGTCTATGGTGAGACACGATAAATATATAATGCTTAAGCTCAGTGTAATCCATCATCATATATTGTCATATGAAATGAGATCATGCCTGTGATATTTGAATGTGTCGGTATTTCCAAACTCTAGTCAAATGTAATCCAATTCCAAATTTCTATTTCCTGTTTGTTTTTAGGTGCGCATGAAGTCCATGTTCGCCATCGGCTTCTGCTTTACAGCGCTGATGGGCATGTTCAACTCCATGTAAGTGTAACAAACACAACACAAAGAAAGGTTCAAAAGGTGAGGATTTTTAAGCTGCGCACGATAAATCGTTTGAAACGCGAGTAATGTGTCGCATGATCAAATTTGGACCAGCGCTCCAAACGCGGCGCTCCAAACGCGGCGCTCCAAACGCGGCGCTCCAAACGCGTGAATTCTGATGATGACGCCAACCAGTAAACTGGCTGCTCTCGCTAGAGGTGGCAGCTAGAAGCCCCGCTAGTGAGGCTTTGGTCTCGTTAGTTGGGATGCTAGTCTCGCTAAGGGCCGCAGCTAGCAACCCCACTAGCGAGGCCTCTGCCCCGATCTCCCCTGAGCACACCAAGCTGCTGTTAGCTGGCTGCCGGTTGCTCGTTGGTGGGTGGTGCTGTGTCAAAACAACTAGGGGCCATTGGAGGCTTTGGGACTGCAGCTAGTCTACTCTTCTGATTGGCCAACGCGGGATGGCAGCCAATGCTGATTGGCTGTCGGGCCACATTTTCGAGCGAAAATGTCCTTTTGTCGCATCTGTCCCTGCCCGGTGTGAACGCAGCTTTACATCCACACTGCTACGCTTTCATTCTAAAATAGTGTTTCAAAACAAAAAGAATCTCGAAAGTAACACGAGTATTTGGAGGTAACAATGCACTAGTGTGGCTGTAGCCTACATCTTCATTGGTCATCGAGAGACCAGGAATGTTTGTTTGCATTTTAGCAAAGAACATATGATGTATTCATAGCAAACTTCATCACTCCACTATTTTAAACCTGCCCTTAAGCTATCCCCACTGTCTCGTCTTCTGTCTTGCTCAGCTTTGATGGAAGGGTAGTGGCCAAATTGCCGTTTGTGCCGCTGTCCTACATCCAGGGACTGTCACATCGCAACCTGCTGGGCGAGGACTACACCGACTGCTCCTTTATCTTCCTCTACATCCTCTGCACCATGTCCATCAGACAGGTAACACTCTGAACAACTGTCGACCTAGGGTGGGGTTGATGCCTTTTACTGTATGTCACTGGACAGCAAAAACGCAGTGACCTGCATTCTGCTGAACGTTTGTTCTCCAATTTATGGTGGAAATATATTTATGTAAAGGAAAACACAAAATTCAGGCTCCATGTGACAATTCAAAATATAAAAAAAGTGGATTAACTGAATAGAAGGATGTCAGGCGATCTGTATCACTATAAAATATTTATTCTCTTGTAGATGAACTTTTCTTTTTTAATGTTATCTCCGCTGAGTCAACACACGTGTGGTCATGATTGACCCTACTATTTTGTCCTTCTTTGTGTATTTTGTTTAGGGAAGTAACCTCTTGGCATCTGTCCATGTCAATACTACTTTTATTAATTTTAATTAATTCATAAACCCCTGGGTTTTAATGTGTTTCAGCAACATTTCTACTCATGATCAAAACTTTCTGAACATTGAAAATAGGCTTTAATTCATTCCATCTGTGTTCTCTGAGACTAGGAGAATAAATACAGGGTTCCTTCGCAGTATGGAAAAATATGGGATTAATTTGAGTCATTTCCAGGTCTGGATAAGTCTGGAAAAAGAGTATGGAAAAATGTTTGTGGTTTTTTTCCAGGGTATTATCTCTCTTTCTAAAAATAAAATATATAAATATATACAAATCAAAACGAGTTTACTAACGCAACCCATCCGGCCTGTAGATGATATTAAACTAATCAAATGGCTTTAGAATGGTGTCAGGTTACCATGGTTTCCGCTGGCCGCGCAAACCTATTTGTCGTCTACATTTTATTCATGATTTATTTGTATTTATCCTTATTTTATTGATTTACAGTATTACTCCATCTAAAGCCAATGAAGCACAGCCTTGTGTTTTCTTTTGTAGTTTCCTGGTTAATGGTTCATCTCTACTGTTCCTCTCTGTAGTGTTACAGGTTCACAGTTATTCATTTCACTCTTTTAGCATTTAGCTGGAATAAAATGCTGTAC
The DNA here is from genome assembly GCF_963691815.1 of Echiichthys vipera. NCBI lineage: Eukaryota > Metazoa > Chordata > Actinopteri > Perciformes > Trachinidae > Echiichthys > Echiichthys vipera. The sequence goes on along the minus strand of NC_139828.1, from coordinate 29,090,389 downwards.
GTTGAACATGTCTTAGTTTGGAGTTCATTCACTTATATGAGCTACAATACATAGGTAAAATTTCTTGTTACTAAGCAACATAATGGCAAACCTAGTCCGTATTAAACATATGTGTTAAAGTTGGATTTTGTAACTATTTATTGACATAATTATCTAACAATTGGTATTCAGATGTTTAATATCGATGGAAATTTGATTCTGAAAAGGTCTGCAATTTTGTGTAGGAACCCTGTAAATAGTTATAATTGAAATAGTTTAAATCACAATATTTCAAGAAAAAAACTACCTGTCCCATGATCTACTGTGCATGGAGATAATGCTCTGCTGCTATGGTAGCATTCCCTTGGGTCCGTCTAACAGACTCCGAACCTAGTTTGGGACTCGAATCAGTTCAGGAAGTCCGTGGTAAAATCAACGTCATGTATTGCGATACGTATCGTATTGTTGCCATTGTCATTGAGTATTGTAGTGATTATCTACGGCAGCAGAATGGTGTATGTGAGATTGACCTTAAAATAAACTACAGTGGCCATGTTCATCGTAATAAAGGTCCCCCAGTGAAACACTGTGGCTCATGATGTGTGTTCTCTGTGGCACAGAGGGATAAGATAAATCAGGCTGCACACACACAGTACTTGGTAGAAGAAGACATTCATTGTTGGTTTTGTCTTTGCTTGGGTTTGGGCACAGTGAGAAAAATGGAAATCTCAAATAAGTATTCTATCAAAATGAAATTACAGCTTTAAATTTGTGTTTACACCTGCTCTTTATAAACTTTCATTTCTGAGCGGTTTTGTTCTTTGTTTTTTTTTCTCCAGAACATTCAGAAGATGCTGGGTCTGGCGCCCTCCAGAGCTGCAACAAAGCAGGCCGGAGGATTCCTGGGACCGCCCCCCCAGGCAGCCAAGTTTTCCTAATGGTCAGACATGTCCGACAGTGTCCCTGCACTGGCTGTTTGCAGTCGTGGCTCCCTCTTCAGTGCACAGACAGAACTGACTCTGCACTGCTCCAGCACACACATTGATGCAGCTACCGTACCACCACTACCTTCAGTTGGATGTTTTGTTTATTTAACTTTAAGATTGTCTCATTTAGAAATGATTTAGAGGAAGAAAATTAGTTCTTAATTGCATCGTTAACCAAAGGATACAAATGTCTGCCTTGTGTTCAGAACATGCCACACTTTGTTTTGAGATTTTAATGATTAATCGGCACAGGAACACCTGATCCATTTGTCAGTATTATGGTATGTCATTGCTTGTATCCTTGTTTCTTACATATTAAAAATGTTTTATGATTACAATTAAGTAGTCCATCCATCCGCTTTCATGGGGCCCACTTTTCCAGTTGGACATGCCCACGAGGCGTCCCGATAAGACGTCCGAACCACCTCCACCTACTGGCACCTTTCAACGTAAAGGAGCAGCCACTCTGCTCCGAGCTGCCTCCGGAGTCTCACCCTTTATCTTACCCCCCGATGACCAGGGTCAGACCAGGGTCTTCTGCCTCTTCTTCAACCCTTCTTTTTTCAATTCAAAACAGAGCCAGTCAAAAGGGTTAACCCCTGGTCATGACTATTCCGATATGACCTGGGTCAATACCCAGGAGAGATCCACCTGGCTGCGTCTGTTTCCACAAGGAGCACATTTCTCCACCTTCCTCTGCTGTTTACGGATCCGCCTGCCTGCCTGCGTGCGTGCGTGCATGCGTGTGTGTGTCCTCACTTTTTTAAAGGTCTGTTTGGGGGTTAAGGTTGGTGGTTTTTTAAGGTGGAATCAGGTTTATGATCAGGGTCATCATTGTCAATGAGTGTTCTCACAAATATCGATGTATAGAATGTGTGTACCTTTAAGACACAACGGACAAATATGTGGAACAAGTATGTCATTTTAAATATCACAAATGGGGGCGGCCGGTGGCTGAGAGTTGGAGCAGTTGCCCCATGTAAAGAGGCTGATGGTCCTCCAGGCAGCGGCCGAAGGATCGACTCCGACCTGCGGCCCTTTGCTGCATGTCTCCTCTCTCTCTCACCCCATTTAATATCTGTCATTAGTAATAAAGACGCTTGAAAAACTGACAGAAAATAATCTATAAAAAAAAAATCACAAACAATAGTGGCATCGGGCTATTCCTAATAAATAGAGCTCCTGCCATAGGTGACGGTTGGAGTGTAGACTGAATGGTAACGGTAACAATAATAACCATGACCTCTGCACCAAAGGCCTGTCCATTCCACACTATTTTACCCTCACTCGTGAACTCTTTCCTTCTCTTTAGTCGTGTTTTTCATTATGATCCACTTATTCTGGATTTGTTCTTTCTCCCTCTGGAATCCTGAATCCCCTCTGTACTGCCATCTTTGCACACTTTGTCAGGGACAGCCAGGAGGCGACCGACCGTCAAGACTGTGCTCCCTGGCGACCACCAGCCCATCACCCCCCCCCCCCCCCCCCCCCCCGCAGGATAAATGGGTGTACAGCTGGTGGCCCTCATCGCATCCTGACGTGTGCTCAGAGCCTGAGAAGGGCAGCTGACTGATATCTTCAACCTGTCAACTGGCCCAAGCATCTGTCCCCGCCCTTTTCAGAACCACCGTATTCATATCAAACCTGCAGCTGTTTACTCTGTATATATGATCTACTGTGAGTATTATATGTAATAACACTCTGCCCTTTATTTATACCTGCATTGCTTACTATGTTCATACTGTATATTATAGTGTGCTCCTACACACTGTCAATACTGTTCATAGTGCTGTATATTTGAAGTGGATTCATGCCACTTCCAGTTTATTCCACATTCTATTTTATTCAACTCAACTTTATATATTTAGCACCTTTCTTACGAGCATGCAGCCCAAAGTACTTCAAAGAGCAAAATTGAAACAGACAAATAAACAACAATTAAAATGAAACAATGCTATGTTGAAAATGCTAATAAATAAACATTTAAAAAAGCAGTAGAATAAAATAAACCAGGGTTCAAAATAATGTATAAACAACGATTAATATGTAAAAACTAAGGCTGTAACTTTAAAGCCTGTGTAAAAAGGATGGACCTTTAATTTCCTTTCAAAGGTCCAGGCAGAGCATGCCATCCTATTATCCAAAAAGATAGGGCTTTAATTTCCTTTTAAAAACAGAGAGCATGCCGTTCTAATATCCAAAAAGGTAGGTCTTTAATTTCCTTTTGAAAGTACAGAAAGTGGGTTGACCTCTGGCTCACCCGGTGGAGCGTGCGCCCCGTGTCGGCTGAGTCACTGACCCTCGGCCCTTCCGCCCCCCTTCTCTCTGTCCCTTTTCCTGTCATTCTCTAGCTTTTCTAATAAATTCAATAAAAAAGACAGAAGATAGTTTAAATAAATACAGAGGAAGCATGCCATTGTAATATCCAGAGGCAGTGACCAGTTTATGGACATCAAACCCGTACTTCTGTGGGACATATAAGGACATTTAAAAGAAAAAAGTGGAGGATCTTACTGAACTGTCTGGGGAAAAATGAAAGAAAGTATTTAAATTATGGAGGGGCAACCGAGAGCTTTAACTAGTAAAATGACTTTAAAATCAATTCTAAAATGTACAGCCATGCGGTGTCTTAATAACGGTAATGTGATCCATGATGTGATGGACAGGGACTTTAATATTTTACATTAAGTAGCAGGACAACAGTGTAGAAAGTCCCAGGTCGAGATACAGTCATGTATTTAAAATTTAACCAAAGTAAAAGTATACAGAGCATTGGTTATATTCTTAAAGTGACATGAGTCAAAGCAGGCTCTGCCAAATGGGCTATTTTAGAATATATATTATATTATTGTGTATATAATGATAAAACTACTACTACTGCTGCTACATCCATGGGTTGGGGAAGGTGGGTGCTGAGGGTGCTGCAGCACTTCATATTGACAAGGAGTGAAATGACACTGTGTGTAGATATATACAACGTATAAATGCTTTACTTTATTTCTGTTATTTTGTTCAGAATTTGGTAGAATTCCCTCTGTGTCTATACCACTGCTGTAGCATGTTTTTTTTTAAATAACCAACAAAAACCTTTATTTAGTGAAAAAAACAATGATCAAAGTTAGAGAACAGTAACCATTGTGTCAGAAGAGAAGATTTAACAGTGTTTTCTTCCCTAGGATTCAAAAATGAACAGGAAGTGTAGAGGCCACAGCTTTGAATGACTTCAGCACATCTGCGCCCACAGGACATCACTAGTTTCTCACACTGCTCTGGTTTGATCTGGGTCCATTCTGACTCAGTCTCTTCCACAGTTCACTAACTGGAGTGGGTTTCATAGACTTTACTTTGTCACCGAGGATTTTCCAGAGATTCTCTATGGGGTCTAGATCTGGACTCTGGACATTTCATTGTTTCAATATTCTTAGCTTCAAGGAACTGCTTCACCTGTTTTACAGTGTGACAGGGGACATTGTCTTACATGAAAGTTGCAGCTGATTGGGAGACAGTTGCAGTGAAGGTATTGCATGTTGCTGAAGGAGGTCCACATAAACATTTGCATTCACCCTGCTATGTAGCTGCACAAGAGGCCCAACTCCTGCTGCAGAAAACATCCCCCAAACCATGACACTTCCTCCTCTAAATTAATCTGACGTCTTTACACACTTTGGGTTCAATCGTTCCCCAGTCCTACGCCAAACATAATGTTTCTCATCAAACCCAAATTAAAGTTTTAATCTTCTTGAAATCCCAGACTGTGAATGCCCAACCTCTCTGTGATGGCTGAGAGGCTCATCCCTTTGGTCTTCACCTGGACAACCTGCTGTCTCAGGGTTTCAGTCACTTTAGAGCAGCTGCCATCTTCAAAGGAACCAGGAGAGCTGCAGATAAACAGGTCGTGTCCAACAATTAATAATCTGAAAGTGTTCTCTATATTTTGCTTACTGCTTTTTCAGAAAATAAAGGTTTTTGTTGAAGTGCCTTGGTTATTTATAAAAACATTTTAGTACTGCAGTGTTGTCTTTTCCTACTCTGTAAAGTGTCCTGAGATAACTTTTGTTATGATTTGGCACTATAAATAAAATTGAATTGAATTATAGCCACAACTGATATTCTATCAAATTTTGAACAGTAAAAAATAACAATATTTCAGAATAAATCAAGTATTAATACATATTAATACTAATTTTGATCTCCACTGTATATAATTAGATATTGTACCATAATGGACTATCTGAACGTTTGTTATCAGCACATGATAAGGCGCCTGTCAGAAAAAAAACATGTTAAAATATACAAAATGAATGAATTCCTCCCATATTACGGGGCAATGTCCCAAGTCCTGGGCCTCCATCTTTCTCATGAGATATGAGCTTAATTTAAAATAATGTCCATGGAAGTGAGAAAAGATCTTTTTGGGCCCAGGGAATTTGTAATTCTGCCACTTGGCTTCAAAGTCCGACACACTTCCTTTGGGGCCTGGTTCATTCCTATGAAAGTTGCTCAATGGCGCATTAAACTACACAAAAAACTTCAGTGAGGATGACCGGCACTACTTCCACACTGTTGGTAAGGCTTAATGACAGAGGTTGAGACTTGTCTCTGAGCGTACGGGTATAACACATGCACAATGTAAATGCAGCAGTGCTGTTAGTGCTGGTAGTAGCCCTCTTCGGCTGCACTCTGTTACATCACTTTTTGGATGGCAAAGATACATGACTTTATTTTTCATAGACATTATACTACGACCCAAGGCCAACTGTGGACATGTCAGTGAAACGGCTCATTCAGCGTCAGCAGTCGAGCCTTTCCGCATTACAGAGCAGATTCCACTGCGCATGTGTTGTGCCCCAATGATATCACACAATATGGCGCCCTGACTTCTCTTTTCACCCTCCTTAACCGATGGGTCCATCGAGCAGCTGCACTCCCCTGGCCCAAGCCAGTTACTCCAGTTTAGGACTCCAGCTAACTTACCAACTCCCACGTGTTGTTCTGGAGGCAGACACTGTCCCCATATTTAAGAGTAAACTTAAAACTTTCCTCTTTGATAAAGCTTATAGTTATAGCTATGTTCTTATTTTTATGCTGATTTTGTTCTGCTTAATGATGCTGCTACAGGCCTAGTCTGCCGGGGGAATAATCCTGCTCCTGATACTATGAGCTTCTCTCCTCTCTGTCTGTATCATTCATGTCTCATCAATGCATGTTACTAATTCAACTCCATGTTTGCCACCATAATTATTATCATTGCCATGTTCTGTCACCCTGGCTGTGCCTGTTTCTTGCTAACTGCCATAACTTGTAAGTCATATTCACATAACTTTAGCTATCACTATAGTTACTGTTACTTTTGTGGTTGATTGCATCTCTGTCTTTGTGTCAGTCTGTTTGTCTGTTTGTCTTCCTCCCCAACCGATGCAGACAGATGGCCGTCCTCCACAGAGCTGGGTCTGTCTGACGTTCCTGCCTGTTATAGGGAAGGTTTTCGTTGCCACTGTACTCTACGGGGGAATTGTTGGGTCTATGTAAATCATAAATAAGTCATAGAGTGTGGTCTTTACCTACTCTGTAAAGTGTCCTGAGATAACTTTTGTTATGATTTGGCACTATAAATAAAATTGAATTGAATTGAATTGAGCTTGAATGGGGATTAAATAATTTAATTGTGCTGCTCTTCTCGACTTTCAAAATTGTATCTGACTGATTGAATACAATTCTGATAGGGAAACTAATCATTTTGCGGGGGTTGTGGTGCTAAAAAAAATGTCTCTTTCGCAATGTAAGTAAATGGGAAAAAGTCCTTTTGGGCTCATGGCTGCACGTGACAAACGTATGCTGTATGTTGTAATTCCACCATTTGACCACTAGCCTATGTCAAATAGGGTTCAAAGTCCACACTTGGCTAAAAACCTAGCTTTGCTTTGAGTTATTGTTGATGTATTGTCATATTGATGAGTTTCATATTCTGTGTACTGATTAGGAGGGAACTAAATTTACCATTCGTCACTATCCATTGACAGGAGGTCCTGGATGTGGCCATGACACAGTAGGGACTGTAAGCAGCGACGGTTGAAAATACGGCTGCGGCCTTCGAGAAACATTCCAATGGGTCCTTGACGTTATAGCCCAACTGTCTACTACGGGAGAACGACCGGTTTGCTGTATCGTCTACAACGGCAGACTTTTCTTGAACGCCGTCCCTTCAATCATCGCTGCTTAAAGTCCCTGTTGTGAAGGGAGAGACGGGCCTCCAAGTAATATTAAGCCGCCCCTGCCTGGATAGATAGGCTGAAGAATGTTTGAGTGGACATTTGTCGTCTTTCTGTTACGTACCGTTTTCTTGGCTCTGAAAACTTTAGGCCCTGAGCTACGGAAGTCGTGGCGGTGGCGGCGTTGCAGATATGTACTATGTGTAATATGTAACGTTATATTTTTAAACATTTTTAAGCCCATGCTTCATGAGTCCCCTGGAGGCCTGGGCCTTAAGCCCCGGTAAACCCCTGCATTAAGGCCCCAAATACAGTAGAAAAGGACATTTCTCTTGGACGAGGAAGCAGACAACGGGAACGAGATGCACTCAGGCGGCGGTGGGCGTGTCCTGACCCATTTGGGGGCGTGGTCTGTGCTTTATATGTGACAGCACTACCGACCTCGAAGCCACTCACTCCGCCTCTGCCGAGCCCTAACGGTAAAGCAAGATAACGTGTTCTCTGTGTACTAACCTACTGTGTTACGAATGACCTGTAAAGTGTGTGTGTGTGTGTGTGTGCTGAATGCTCTCGTGTGCTGCTTTCTCTCATGCTTGTGGAGCTAGCTTCACTGTAGTAGTGCGAACTTGTAACTTAAGCTAGCGGTAACGGAACATTATCGTGCACAGTCAGTTTCAGCCACTTTGCTGTGATTCTCCGTGTCCCCGCAGGTACTCCGTCTCTTTCCGAAAATGCCCCAGTCAATGCTCGACACTATGCCCGGAGCCTGGACAGGCACCGTGGTGGTCACGGAGCCTCTGAACTTCTGGGGTGGGAAGCGAGTGAGGCCGAGGTACGAGAAGAACACGGAGCCCGTCTATGAGCCGGCAACTGGTAAATACAGAGTTCATTGTGTGGCATTCATACCTTAATAACTTGTGAAAAATGTTCACCACGAAGCCTCTGCGCAGCCCCGTTCAAGGGTTCGCCGTCAGTGGGTAGTTCATGAGCTAAGGGTGCTGCTAGGTAGATTTTTAACCATGAAAGGAGTGGGTAAACTTGCATTTTTTTTTATTATTGTGTCATGCAAACATAATATCTCCAGCACAACTATTTACAATTATCTTGAAGAAAAAAAGATACTATACTCCAAAAGATACTTATATATTCCAGTGTCTTTTGGCTGAAAGGTGGGTATACTGTAAACTGTTTACCACTGCACTACAGGTAGCAGCGTCACAATGTTGTTATTTATGTAACTCAAGCTCTCCCTTCTCTTCTTTGGTGGGTGCAGTAACTTTTTGGAGTTGAATAAATGTATTTAAAATGTACATTTTTAAAACAGGCTTTCCCGATGCGTTTGTTATAATGTAGTAATAAATCAGATTTCCCCATGCATTCTCATGTTGGGTCTTGGACCAGACTTTAACCTGTTGCTCTTGTCTGATCAGGCCGTGTCTTGTGCCAGATGGTACCGTGTGGGTCCGAGGAGGTTGGAGAAGCCATAATGAGTGCCAATACTGCCTACCAGAAATGGAGCAAAATGTCTGGCATGGAGAGGGCTCGGGTGATGTTAGAGGCCGCTCGCATGATCAGGGTGAGGTCAAGCTGTGTCAAGACCATGTAGTCTGGAAACTAGCCAGTGTGATTTCAGTGTTGCCTAACATCAATTTGAGCAGATTGTCGCAAGACACTAGTTATTCATTAAAAGCACGAACATTCACTCTTCCCTCTGCTGCTGGCCTACATTTACACAAAACACAGCTTTTGTCTGTCTGTCTGTCTGTATGGTGTATCTGATGTCATTGAAAATAATCTGGAATCTTACAGTGTAACAACATGGAGTATATGTTTCTTATGATCTGTAAAAGTTTGCATTCAGAACATTTTTTCTGTTCCAATGAAAATAGGAAAGAAGAGAGAAGATCGCAAAGCTGGAAGTGATCAACAATGGCAAGTGCATCACTGAAGCACTGGTGGATATTGATGTTGCCTGGCAGTGCATTGAGTACTACGCTGGCCTGGCTGGAACACTTGGAGGTGGGTGCACAAACATTTTTGTTTCTGTCAAAAATGTATACATTTATGGAAGTTCCAAAAATCAGTGTTGTGTTTCATGCATTGTAGGCCAGCATATCCAGCTTCCCGGTGGATCGTTTGCTTACACCAGGAGGGAGCCCCTCGGCGTGTGTGTGGGAATCGGTGCATGGAATTACCCCTTCCAGATCGCAGCGTGGAAATCTGCTCCCGCTCTGGCATGTGGTGAGTGTGTGTTACCATGTGTGTAACCACATTATTATAAGATCTGAGCTCATTATTTCTGCCTATTTGTGCAGCAATCGTGTGTCTCCTGTGCCCATTAAACCTAAACAGAATGTAGACCATAACCTGCAGTATGGATGCTAATTGGAACTTTGTTTTTCTGACTGTAAGCCGATCCGTGTTAACCAATCATTAACCATTAGCGGAAAATCAGGCAACCGAGTCCCAGTTCACTCACCACGGCTCACCTTTGCGGTGGAGACGGGCTCAGGCATATGCTCCAAAGACAGCTGTGGTTTTGTACCAGTCGTATCAGCATCAGCATGTGTCCACAACGATGCATGCAGCATAGTGGCTGAACAGCTGTCCCCAGAGCGTACGTCTGAGCCCGTCTACAGTGCATCCTCCTGCGAGGCAGAGCACGCCAGGCAGACACACAGCCGACACAAACACACAGCTAACACAACCATCTCATGCTTAAGTTCTCCAATAAGCTACACCAATAAAAGGCATGTGTGGCTGCACATAACACATATATATTTGAACTGTTTAACTCCTGTTGTCGGTTAACAGTTAATGATTAGTGTCCCTAACCATCAGTGTTTAAATCTGTTTGTGTTTAGGTAACGCCATGGTATTTAAGCCGTCTCCAATGACTCCTGTGACTGCTGTCATTCTGGCCGAGATCTACAAAGAGGCGGGGGTACCTGACGGGCTCTTCTGTGTGGTCCAAGGTGGAGCAGACACCGGCTCCTTGCTCTGCAATCACCCGAAGGTCGCCAAAGTCTCTTTCACTGGCAGTGTACCAACGGGCAAAAAGGTACAGAGACCAATGCAGTGCTGTGATTTTTAACATATTTAGTTCAACTGAAGAGAACATGTCCAGACGAGCACCACTGCCGTCACAGTATCCAGCATACAATCATACCATTACAGTGTTTTTGCATGTTTTAACCCAACATGAAAAGACTTAAAGATCTTGTATATATATATATATATATATTACTATACAACTTTAATCACACCTGATGCAGATACGTAGTATGAGGTTGATACTTTTTACCACAATGCATTATTTTTATACCGTGGGGAAATTAATTCAGATGACTTTGTTGGCCATTACGTAATGGAAATGTGTCTTTGGCACTGGCATATTAGACAACACACACAACAAAACATAAAAATACATCTTAAAATCCAAGTTTCAGTAATAGAAGTGCTGAGTGGCTTTCTCCTCCACTGATATTTGTGCTTTGTCATGACTCAGCGTGCTCTTTAACTCTCCCTGCTGTTAATGGCCCTCGTGTTCTTCTTTCCCTCAGGTCATGGAAATGTCTGCAAAGGGAGTGAAGCCGGTGACTCTGGAGCTTGGAGGGAAATCTCCCCTCCTGATCTTCAAAGACTGCGATCTGGAGAACGCAGTGAAGGGAGCACTTATGGCAAACTTCCTGACCCAGGGACAGGTGAGGCTGTTGTGTCCTTTATATGCTCAGGGGTCCACACAAGGGGCTTGAAGTGCGTGAATTTTGAGAAAAATAGAGTACTGGACTTTGAAAATAGCCCCTTTAAATGAACATTCACAAAAAAATCCTTGAAATTCAAATGAACTACGTAACGCTGTATATTTTGACCAAAGTTTCTGTTCATCAAGTCATAATAGCCTTGTGAGTATGTTACTTAAAACTAGCTACTAGGTGCGGGAATTCTTGTAAGCAGGGGATTGACCTTTCTATTGTCCATCTCTGCACTCTGTGCTTCTTCTGAAGAGCTGGCTGGTGGAGAAAGGAGCTTGCAGTACGGCAGATGATCACTGCGTAATGTAGCCGCATTCTCTTGTAGTTCAGACAAACACAAGTTACCCTCGGAGATTCTCTGATTGGTTGATTATGTGGCCCATTGTATCGCTGTGTCAGGTTGAGCTCTCAGAGTGGAGGGTTGATAGTGTGTTATTATGATGAAATATTTTTTGCTTGCATATTTCTCTTCAAAATATAATATATGTGTTTGCAAATTATATTTTTCTGTCCTCCAAATCTCCCATAGCTTGCTCAGGAATTTGGCACAAATGTAATATAATACCATAACTCATGATTGTATGCTCAAAAGTACTTGAAAGTCCTTGAATTTCCTTTTGTAAAGTCTATCCGAACCTCTCTGTTGTGTGGTGTCAAGTTCGGCCCGATCGAATACATTCTTTGTCATCTCAGACGGCTTCAAATTTATATTGGCATTGTACAGGTTTGCTGCAATGGGACCAGGGTGTATGTGCAGAGAGAGATCATGCCCCAGTTCCTGCAAGAAGTGGTGAAGAAGACCAAGGCCATCAATTTGGGTGACCCGCTGTTGGATGCCACCCGAATGGGAGCGCTGATCAGCAAGCAGCACCTAGAGAAAGTGCTGGGATATGTCAATCAGGCCAAGAAGGAGGTGCGTTTATGATCCTCCCATTTTTAGATTACATGAACCTTTAATGACCCCTGTGGAAGAATTGAACCACTGTGGAGAGAATGAATCAGCTGGGATTGCAACACCAGCACTTTTTCTAGACCTCACAGCAGTTAAATGGTGTAACACTTAGTATGTTAGTTCTCAGTTATCTGACCAATATGTTTGTTTTTGCAGGGAGCTCGTGTGCTTTGTGGAGGAGAGCCTTTCTATCATAGTGATCCCAAATTGAAAGGGGGCTTCTACATGGCCCCCTGTGTGCTTGGTAAGTGTTTTTTTATATTCTCCAGGCTGTCTTGATTCCTTCAATTGTGCAAATTCCAGTCTCTTATGAAACAACACCACATAGTCAGTTTTACCACCACTTGCATGTTTCGTGTCCCAGTATGCACCACGTGTCACATCCAGTCCTTTCTTTGGGCGCAGATAACTGCAGAGACGACATGACCTGTGTGAAGGAGGAGATTTTTGGCCCAGTCATGTCTGTGCTGCCTTTTGACACAGAGGATGAAGTGGTCCGGAGGGCCAACAACACCACCTTTGGATTGGCCTCTGGAGTCTTCACCAGGTCAGACGAGTATACCGAGAGGACACTCGAGTTTGTCCCTACTCAGCAGTCTGTTGCAACAACGGATTCACAACGCTGGCCGTTCGCTTTAGTAGATAATGAGGCCATTGCATTCCATTGGCTGCTGTCCAGGGTTTCCACAAAGCAGCCAATAAAAATGTTGGATTTCATTGTGCAACAGTAGTGTGGAAGGCAGATGAAACAACACATTATCTGGGTGACCTGTGTTAGTTTAGGTTTATCAGTAGTTTAATCATTTGAATACGCCACCGGTAACACCAAGGGAAACAATAAACTTAATATTACATTATATCTGTAACTTATAAAGTTAGGTTATGTAATGTTAAACAGTAAAGATCCATGCCAAAAGATAGTACTGAGCGTATATTTTATAAATTGTCCATTGTATCACGTTCTTGCCACGGTATAAGTATGCCTATTAAAGCTAAGCCACACAACATCCACAAATATCATAGAGGTGGACAACACAACCTTAATATTTAAGGTTTAACAGTGACTTAAAGTCAGGTAATGGAATGTTAAGCAGCAAAGACCTTGTGCAGACTAACCATATGAGTTTGCTATCGTTAGCTAGCTATGCTAATGTCGCTAGCAAACTAATATTAGCTGAAATGCTTACATTAAGCTTTGGCAGGTTTTTGCAATCATATCCTGATTGATATGTTATCCAATCATACAGACAAACCCAGTAAAGTTACACAAAACACAACGGAGCAAAAAGCTTAACGTAATAATTTCTGCTAACGTTTTTTAATGGCATTAGCATAGCTAGCTAATGTTAGCAAACTCATAAGGTTAGTCTTTGCTGCTTAACATTACATTACCTGACTTTAGGTTACAGTTATATCTGTGATATTTGTGGATGTTGTGTGGCTTAGCTTATATTAGGTCTACTAATACAGTGGCAGGAACATGATACATTGTATTAAATATACGCACAGTGGGATGCTTTATTTGTTAACGATGAGCAATAAAAGAATACACTGCCTAGTATAATTCAGGTGCATGGAAATCTTATTTATTGATAAGGAAGTATGATAAACTGACTTTCTAATTAAACACACATGATTTTCCACCATGTAGGAGGAGATGGGGCCCCAGCCTGGAGCCCTGAAGTGGGAAGCTATTGGACTGTTGACTTTTTTTCCTGCTTAAAATCTGTGACATCTGTTCCTCTCCTCTGCCTGCAGGGACATTTCTCGAGCCCATCGTGTGGCTGAGAACCTGGAAGCGGGGACCTGCTTCATCAACAACTACAATGTCAGCCCTGTGGAAGTGCCCTTTGGAGGATACAAGATGTCAGGTAGGGTTCTTTAAGGTTGTCAGAATGACCACTCTTGCCATTGAAAATGCAAAGGAAACACATTCATAGTTATTGCAGCGAGTGACCTGAATTGTTTTTACTGAATAAAAGTAGGATGAATCACTCAAACAGACAGTGTCAACATGATCTCTACTGTGCTTCACCAGGCTTTGGCAGAGAAAACGGCCAGGTGACCATCGAGTACTACTCCCAGCTGAAGACTGTGGTGGTGGAAATGGGCGATGTCGAAAGCCACTTCTAAATGCTCAAACACAGCTTTGCCAGAACTATTGTATTAAATACACTTCTCCCTTTAGTCATATGCTATGCACCACACATAAGCACATGTAGCACTCTCTTCTTTGCGCTTTGTTTGTATTATACCTGCTAATGATCTGTAAGAAATCATGTAAGTACTGAAGTGGACGTGTTCACAACTCTCAAGTTTAAGTTTCACTTTTACTGGTCATACGTATGTGGCAAATGTCAAATGTGTTTGACAAGAGAAGGGGTCGACTCAGCAATAAATATATAAACGATAATTGACATTAATAAGATAAGATGACAATACTGTGGTAAAAGGGTGTGAATGAAATGGGAAGTCAATAAGATAAAGTGACAATCAAGGGAAAGGCAAGCCGGGGTGATGCCCTGATTGCATCTATGTGAATGAGAGTACAACAGTAAGTGACAGTTTCTGACAGTGTTGCTCACATGATATAGAAAAGTGTATTTTTGTGTCTTTACCCAACATGTCCTACTTTAATATTAACCAAGTCAATGAACGCCCACCTGTGAAACTAACTGCTTATTAAAAAAAGAAGTCATGCTGGTGTGTGGTCATGTATGCGACCAAATGCCTTAATTATGAATGCAGTGTGTAGTCAACTGTGAGTCAGCATTAATCAGTCAATGTCAGATTTTTATACCGTTTGCTTAACTGACACGCCTTTGGACAATGTTGCTTTTTTATCAAAATAAAGTGTTTGAGATACAACATCTCGTTTCCTGGTCATTTGTTGCTTTGGAAGAAAAAAAGATGAATTATGATGAAAGAATAATTTCTACCACTTCTGTAATCACATCTGAAGAAAACACCAGTACTAAGACTGCATAATCCCATTTCTGCAAGTATCCAATAGCTGATAGTCTTTATTGATTTTTGCCACTCTTATATTGGGCATGAATACATTATATTTGTTATTGTATTTTACTATAAATATTTCAGTGTGCAGTGTTATTGTCATCCCCTTTTGTCCATGCAAAAGTTTGATACACATATAGCGTACGTGGCCTACAATACCACGCTGAAAATACTTCAATGCATTTTCCAGCCAATCCAAGAGGTTCTAAAAAAGTGTATGTAGGACTATTTTAAGATGATTTTCTCAACCCATAAAGTAGCATTACATTCTGAAGTTTATCTGAATTTTTTTAAATTCAAAATCACCCGATGTGGAGAAACATGCTTGTCACTGGACAGGAAGGGACTGAAAAAAAATTAGTAACTAAAGCTGTTTGACCAAATGTAGCGGGATAGAAAAAGTGCAATACTTGCCTCTAATATGTTGTGGACTAGAAGTATAAGGTACAAAATATAAATACTCAAGTAAAGTACACGTGCATCTAATTTGTATTTAGGTGCAGTACTTGAGTAAATGTAGGCTACTTAATGACACCCCACCTGTTTGTTTTTTAGCATTGCTATTTCCGTGTAGAGTTCCCTGAGATTTGGGCACACTGGGTTAAATAGTACGCTTAAAAGAATTGAAAAACATTGAACTGGCATGTGTGAGCAGTGTAACGATCAAGAAACAGTAGAACGTGTAATTATTCATTATTCATATCAAAGATTCTACAAAGATAACACATCAAATATAATATTACAGAAATACTACAAAGTAAATTGGGACATGTGGCGTATATGACAATATGTATCTTCTTGAAAAAAACATATGAGGAGAATGAAGAGTCATTTTGAACTTATTTATACCCAGTTGTTGTACTACTGGCCTGAATGACACAGGTCTGATCCACGCTCCTTTCACAAGGTGGCGGTAATGCGCACTAAAAAGTTACCAACCGCCATAAAACAGAAGAAGAAGAAAAAGAGTTTCTGCCTACACTGATTTTAGCTGCTAGTTGAACAATGCAGGTAATTTTATTGGAATGCACATTTATTATAATTTACTGTATGATACGCTGTTCTGTTATTCACAGGTATTTTAACGGAAGTCTGACCTGTATACGCCGCTGCTTCCGGTGTACTTATCTATAGCATAGATGGATTGTAGAGCTAATGCAGTGAGTGTTAGCTAGCTTGCAAAATGATGTAGCCAACAACACTAGCTAAGGTTAGGTTACTTCTAATTTAGGCAAACTAACTGTTCCAGTGAAAGGAAGTCAACCTTAATGTAAAGCCGAACTAACATGAATGAATGAGCATGACCGTAAAACGTGCTGTTCCCTCAGACTGTCTGTGTTAGCAGCGTCCCGTGTGTTCACAGCTGTTCTCTTTACCTCCCTTAGCAACGAGAGGAGAAGCAGCTGGAGGCGGCCGTGGAGTCCCTCATTTCTCGGGTAGCGCACGTCAAAAACGCTCTTCACAGTTTCATTTATAAGTTGGAAAATGAATACGAGCGATTGACATGGTAAGCAAAGCATTGTCCTGAAGAGTAGATAAGAGAGTTCAGTTTGTGCCCTTGAACTTAAAGGGAAAAGCCTCGCTAAATGCATGTCTGTATGGTTGATATTTACCATGTGATGAGGCTTTGGGCGTTCTGTATTGCATTTAATATTCCACAATGAGTTGCTTTGAAATGAGGGCTTCCATGCCCTAGACACAGTTTCCAAAGAGCCATTCTTCACATTCTTTGGGCCAGCTTCAGCATCTCTGAATGACAAACCTTTAATCTGTCACTTGAGTCAAAGTCCCAAGTTACAGGGATAGTTCACCCTCAAATCAAATGTTCTTAATTAATCTAGACTGTTTTGGTGTGAGTTGCCCAGTGTTGGATATATCGGCCGTAGGGGTGTCTGCCCTCTCTCAAATATTATGGAACCAGATGGCACTCAGCTTGTGGTGCTTAAAGCTACATTTTCCAGAAATCCCCACAAACCTGGCTTAGAGCAGTTTCATGTAGGAACGATTTTCATTCTAGTAGTAGTAGTAGTAGGAGAAAACGAGAGCTTCACTCTGTGCGGTGATATGGTTGATAGCTTGATTTCTGGAAATAAACATTGCTGTTGAGTTTTTCAAATGTATTTGTGGCACAGAGTCATCTAGTTCAATTATTTAAGAGATAGCAGCAATCCCCAACACTGGACAGCTCACATCAGACTTCAGTTTTCAAAATGTTCTTTTGTGAGATTGTTTCTTTCCTCTGTGCTGTGTGTGTGTGTGTGTGTGTGTGTGTGTGTGTGTGTGTGTGTGTGTGTGTGTGTGTGTGTGTGTGTGTGTGTGTGTGTGTGTGTGTGTGTGTGTGTGTGTGTGTGTGTGTGTGTGTGTGTGTGTGTGTGTGTGTGTGTGTGTGTGTGTGTGTGTGTGTGTGTGTGTGTGTGTGTGTGTGTGTGTGTGTGTGTGTGTGTGTGTGTGTGTGTGTGTGTGTGTGTGTCATTCAGGCCATCTGTTTTGGACAACTTCGCTCTTCTATCTGGTCAGCTGAACACCATCAATAAACTGCTCAAGAACGAGAAGACCCCCTCCTTTCGCAACCAGGTTATAATCCCGCTGCTTCTGTCTCCAGACCGAGATGAGGATTTAGCAGTGAGTGTCAAAGAGGCCGACTGACGTTCCTGTTCCTCTGATGTTTAAGCAATCTTTCTTTCCTCTCACGGCCTCTGCTTGTTCCACAGAAACTCACGGAGCAGCGTGTCCCTGTCTTCAGCCATGAGATCGTACCAGACTACCTGCGGACCAAGCCTGATCCGGAGGTGGAGGAGCAGGAGAAACAGCTGAGTGTCGAGGCGGCACGGATAGGCCCAGAGGTGGCACAGGTCAGTTAGTTATCGCATGGGTCGAAGCTGTCTTACGTGTATAAATAAATAGTAATCACCTTTGCCGTGCTAAAATATAGAACAGTTATTTGCCTCACATTGCTTACATCTGTGTAGTGTTTTTTGCATCGTTCCAACCCTCCTGGTTACATTTTTATCAACAGAAACAGATCCAGACGTTGAATAAACTGTGTTCCAATCTGCTAGAAAAGCTCAACAATCCTCGTGATGACAGAGATTCAGAAAATGCAGGTACGTTATACTTTGACTACAAATAAATCCATCCAAAATGTCTTTATATTTAAATACGTTGACACTTAGGATTTATTTTTCCTCAGCAATACGCCAGAACAAAGCATCTTTCAACCCTGCTGACACTAACGCCTTGGTTGGAGCTGTTGCATTTGGAAAGGGGCTTTCCAAATGTAGGCCTCCAGGTCCAGTGGCCCCTGGGCATCAAGGACAAGGGCCAATGATGAGCGGAGGTCCAACCTTACAGCAGGTCACCATTGGTGGTGGTCCAAGCCAGCAAGCAGGTATGGGAGGACCGGTGGCTCCACAGCAACAAGGGCAGCCAGGTAGGAGACCTGGAGAGCTGGGTTAGTATTCACCTGACTGCTTTGAGCACTTGTTGTTCCTGTTGGATTCTTAAAATAGATATGTACTCATAATATCCCTTGCTGATCTTACTCTCCCTGTGCATGTGTGGAACTGTTGGGGGTGTCACGATTTCAATTCCAAATCAAAAATAGAGTTAAATGTGTTTATAAGTTTCAATCATCCAAATCCAAAGTAGGAGGGGCGTCCCCACCTACAGGTGTGCGTCCAAAAAGCCACTTCAAAGACGACACAGTGTAGCTTACCAGTAGTGTGCAGCTGCACTTCTCCAGACCCCATGGTCACCTCCGGAGTCAGAGATGATGGAGAAACAACAGAACTTCTCTGAAGTCACCAGTTTTTGCCTTCCCTGTGAGTTACAGTATGTAAAGAGCAAACGCATCGCTGCCAGAAACACTCCCGTTACAGCGGCATGACAAACCTTGCAGCACATCTTCCCTGGCATCATAAACAAATCGATGTGAGGGGAAAGAACGCTGGCACAGGCAGCTCTTCCATCCTCATTTAGTGCAGGTATTACATCTGCAAAAAAATATGGCAGCTGTATTAAGCCCAGTTCACACCAAAGTTTTTACGACGAGACAAGTTGAAACTTGCAACTACTTATGTACAGGTCTGCAACTTTCTGACGCCTGTCAGTTCACAACAATGCGACGTGTATGACCTCCATAGCAACGCCTCTCTGTACTTCTGTTCTAACCTCTGACTTTTCAGGCTGTTTTTCGTAGCTGGGTATAATTTGTAACACTATAAAATATAATTCAGGACGGAGGTAGTGAGATACTCGCTACAGCTGCATTTCTATAGAGATGAAACGTGGAAGTACTGTTTTATTTCCCCGACTCACTGTTTTGTTCTCGATCACCTCCCTCTCCTTATTCATGCTTTAGCCCTCGACCACCTCTCTGTTTTTCTTTCTGTCTCTCTCTCGTTGAGCCTCCGTCCAATACTGCCATTTTGACCAGCTGACAGTCTGTAGCTGAATTCACCAGCAGGCTTTGCTATGAGCCGATTGGCTGTTGAAACAGGTGACGTGTCTTGCGTTCTAAAACCAGTGCTGGCGATTTGACGAGTTGAGTCGCAGGAGACAACATCAGCCGGGTTGAGTCCAGACGAGACGGGTCAGCTCACACGTCTGCAACGTTTCCAGCAATATTCTTAAGCCGTTTCATCTCGTGGCAACTCTTTGGTCCGAACTGGACTTTACACTTGATACCATCCTATTCTTGACTTTCTTTCATAGACTCAATAGTGGTGACTTTTTTTTAAATTGAATCGTGGATTTGGAGAATTGTGACACCCCTAGTAATTCTACGAATACTTGTCCGATTAATTGATTCTCTATTTTAGTGAATGAGTTTGCATTAGACAGGTCTTTACGTTGAACTTTCTGTGTAGGATAATTGAACAAATACAGCGTAAAGGTGAAATGGTAAATTCTGTCGCACCATGTTTTGATTCCCTTTCACACCGATCATTTAAACAACATTTATTGGAGGGTAAAGGCTGACTAGACCTAACAAATGATATTTTATTCGGTCAGAGTAAATGTTTGTGACTTCCTGTATAAAGCGATGATGCTTTTGGAAAGTGTCTGACTCGCTTGAGCTCAGATTTGTCACTCGTCCACTTCCAGGCCAGACAGAAATTAATCTCAAGAGTTTGATATATTAATTTGAGTGCATAAAAATACCCCTGATGTGTGCTGAACTCATTCTCTCCCTTTTTTTTGTCTTTTTCAGGTAAAATGCCAAGCAGCATCAAGACAAACATCAAATCAGCATCCGGTTCAATGCATCCTTACAACCGATGAGCGCCTCCACTCTTATTTGTTACATTTCAGAGACTCACCTCAAGCAGCCACAACGTTCTTTAAACATACCTTTGTTACCTTTCTACAAACCCACTGTTTTCATAGACTTTTACAAAGTTATTACTCTGTTCTCTCTAATGACCTCACACATGAATGGTTATAATTGTGACCATTATTAGGGCACATTTTCCATTTTTCATACATAATTTGAGCCTCAGTGTTTGAGCCACTAGATGGCAGTATGCCATCACTCATGGGATTATAAAAACATTTCATTTTTAGAACTGTACCATTGACTCTCTTCCAATAAAAGATGTTTAAAGAACTGCTTGGTTGCGTAATGAAAACATTGCATGCATCAGGACTCTTTGTGTTTGGGTGCATGAGGAAAATAATAATAGTGCATATAAAAAATAAACAAATAAAATTTTGGCCTTCAAAAAAAATCCAAAAAGGGTCAACTGTTACAGTGCTTTCCTCTCGTCTTATTTTCACAATCGGGTGGTGTTTACACAGCTCTGTATTGTCAAAAGTGTAACCATGTTGTAATTGAACATACTAGCTTGACATGGTTACGCGTCTTGACATGGACAGGACTTGCACCCATCAAATGACCATCCCACGTTCCAGACATGCACCATGATCGGATGTCTGCTCACTATTTTCTGCCTGTTTCTTCTCTTTGCCCATTTTGCTGCAGTACCAAAGGTGAGAATAATGAGGGTGGACGTTGCTCTGTGTGGCCTGATAATGTCAAAGTGTTTAAGGTGGCAAATGAGGAAGTATCGGTGCTGACGTGAGAGGGGGGCCTCCCTCCACGCCGCCGCTCTCTGTCCACTCCAATCCCTGTCCTGCTGCACAGCACAGTGACCGTGCTGCTGTCACAGCATGCAGGCCCATGGCTGACCTACATACACCCTCTGTCCCCGCACAGGCAGACGTCTCGCTGTGTCAGCCGCCGTGGCCAGACGCTCTGCTGAGACAGCTCAAAGCTGCACAAGGTCACACTTGCGTCCACGGATGAGATCTAAATTATAAACAAGGACCCAACGGGCAACATCCTGAAAACCTCTAAACAAAAGAGATTCAACTGAGTTTTGTTTTTGCCAAACTATCACCCAAAGTTAAAGAATCACGGTGTTCTTGCATGTTTTTACCTTTAGCTATAGTTCACCTAAAAACTGGCCAGTTACAGTTTGGGGTTTTTAGATTTTAGATGTCTGTTTTTCCTACATTATAGACAGCTAACATGAATTTACAGAGACTTGACTCATGACTGAGTGAGGTAATCCATTACACTAATCATGCCTTTATTTGTTCTGCTGCATTACCTTGCTGTGGTAATAGCACACTAATGAAATTAAGCAGATATGATGCTCATTTTTTTACTATTTGCTTTTCCAGCTGGCTTCAAGCCTTTACGAGATCATTTTCACTACAAAATAAAATGGGAGACAGTGGCCAATCAATATATAGGTACCACTATTGTATACATGATCAGCAGAAAAATGGCCTAAAATAGGCCAAAACAATGGTATGCTGTTTAACGATTTTTTCCTAATGAAGCGATGACCCTCTGAGGCTGTTAACCTAATTTTATTGCACCTCTTTTACGAGGTGGGCCCACTGACATTTAATTTGCACGCTTCAAATTAATGATCTGTGAGGAATTGATGATATTAAATGAAAATGTATCCTCTCAAAAACAATTAAGGGCGTTCTGGCGTTTTTGCTTTTAAAATGCTGAGCCACAGTGAAGTGTTGCTGTCGCCTATAGACCCCCTCAATGGAATAGCATTGCTAGGCAACAACCTGTGTTCCTTGTTGACTTCCTGTCAGCTGATGTCATCCACATACACTGCAACATATATATACTGTATATATACTCTAGAAGAAGGAAGAGTCATTACGCCACTGCTGCCAAACTGGTGCTGTTCTACAACCTCTAACATATTATAAGCCCATATCTCAGACTGATATGGTGTTCAGCGCACACTGAAAACCGTAATGATTTTGATCTGTGTGTAAAGGTGTAAAAGATAATAATGATGGCTAAGTTCCATTTAGCTGCTTCAGCTTCAGGGTCATGGTGTCGTTCATGATGGCTCACTGTCACCGTCACTGTCACGGTCTCCTGGCACACTTGAATGGAGCGGAGCCATTGTTATTGCTATTAGTAACACCTGTGATTTCCTCGCTATGATGTCTGGCTGTAAAATATTTAGCCTATCACTGTTGAGACAGGATAGACTTATATAAGTAGTGGCAGTAGCTCAGTCCATAGGTGACTCGGTGTGGACCATGAATGGAGCGTGGACTGGTGGCTGGAGAGGTGCCAGCTCATCTCCTGGGCACTGCCGAGGTGTTGTTGAGCAAGGCACCGAACCCCCAACTGCTCGGGGAGCTGAGCCATTGGCAGCCCCCTCGCTCTGACATCTCTCCATTAATTGCATGTATATAGGTCCTGCTTGTGCATATGTGTGTATTTTGGGCCTCTGTGTGTGTGTAACATGAATAATAATAACAGAGCGAAAAAAAATGAATTTCCCTTGCAGGATTAATAAAGAAATTCTTCTTCTTCTTCTTAAATGATACAGTGTGGGCTGTGCGTGTATCATTTTTTGTTGTTTATCGTGTGTTTTAGATCATGTAGCTAGAATGATTATATATTGCATAAAAAGGTATTTGTGAAGGGGTCATGTGATGTCCAATGGTGTGGTAGTTGAGGTCATTTTTAATAAACCTTTCACACCAAACAAATATTTGTCAGCTACATGAATATTATGTTATCAGATCTGACATCAGCTGTGTTAAATTAATTGTCATCTTGAGAGTTGAATACTTTACTTAAAACTCATGATTGTGAATTAAGAAGTACGTTTGTTGGACGTACCTAGGCCTACATGTTTTTTCATGTTCTGTTGAGTTGACGGCGTCTTACATGAAATATTAATGACATGTGCATTAAAGAAAACTTAGATGTTCAGACCATCCTTTAAGAGCTGTGTAAGAGCGTATAGATGTAGGCAGGGATTTAAATGTCTCTCCCTGGAGAGGCACATATGGTAACGTAAGACCATCACTGCCCTGACACTGCTGTCACAGCCATATCTGAGCCTCGTGACAGTTGTGTTTCTTCTGTGTTACGCAACAAAAATATGAATTGACTGCCTGTCATACAACTAGCATGTTGCATCTGGATCTGAATAGACTTAGCATCCATTCATGCTGCACTACAAAGCCTAAACACAGTAGCTAGGCTAAATGTTTGGTCAACATTGGGTTAAGCCCACAATCAGACTGCTTATCACAGAAATGATTTTACCACATAATGTGTCATTTGGGTGGTAAAA
The DNA here is from genome assembly GCF_963691815.1 of Echiichthys vipera. Classification (NCBI taxonomy): domain Eukaryota; kingdom Metazoa; phylum Chordata; class Actinopteri; order Perciformes; family Trachinidae; genus Echiichthys; species Echiichthys vipera. The sequence goes on along the minus strand of NC_139828.1, from coordinate 29,066,857 downwards.
GCAATTACATTATAAGAACTAGAAAACTGGCAAAAACAGCAAGCCACAGTGGCTGCACACCTGTGAGCCGGGGCTAGCTGCTGTGATAGCCTGTGCCTTGCTGATTTACCCACTTCTCCCTGTCCTGTTTTTCTCTAAATTGATCAAATCATTTGCAAACTTGTAAAGCGTAGTGATTGAGTTTGTACGACGGTGTATAAGGGCCAAGCATGAAAAAAAAGACAGACCTGGGGGAGGGGGGTACGGAAGCCCTGAAAGACAAAGTGACATTCTTTTTTCTGTAGTTTATGTAGGAGATCAACTTTGAGGCGTAATTAGTCTGTTTTGAAAGCCTTGCCTGACGCACAGTACAAAAGGAAGTGGAAGTTCAGCCAAATGCAGCATAAACAACATGTTTTACCTTATTAGTGAACTACAAATGTCTGTAAAACATAATGGGACTGTGCATAGGTGCAAACTTGGGTTAAACAGGCTCTGATGGAATCATATTGTGAAGAGAATGTGTTCTACATGGCTGCTTAATATTCACATCAATGGATGACCTGATCATGATGCCTGCAGACAGTGTAAACCTTCCTAATGTGTATATGATGCATGTGGAGACAAGAAATGCAATATGTGAAATAAATGGAACAACAAATAGCAAGTTAAGTTCACTCCTGGACATTATTTGTACATCACAGCTGATGTGTCTGGACATGGCTGTTACACAGGAGGTCTGTGTATTTCAACTGTAGCAGACGGCTGTTGTTTTCAGGTGATAATCACAGATGTTCTTTTTGTGCATGTGTGGCTTATTATAGGCAACATGATGTCATCAGACCTTGTGTCGTTCTCAACATAGTAGCCCGCACGACATGCAGCAGCTTCTGTGTTGATCCTGAAGCCATGTAGTTCAACACTTTTTTCTCGTAGATTTTCTTCTTTTTAATCCAATAAATCTGCAACTTTTTTTCACCTTGATTTGTTTATTTTAATCTCATAATCTGCGTCTTTTTTCTCGTAGATTTGCTTCTTTTTAATCTCATAAATCTGCAACTTTTTTCTCGTAAATTTGCTACTTTTAATCTCATAATCTGCGTCCTTTTTCTCGTAGATTTGCTTCTTTTTAATCTCAATAATCTGCAACTTTTTTCTCGTAGATTTGCTTCTTTTTAATCTCATAAATCTGCAACTTTTTTCTCGTAAATTTGCTACTTTTAATCTCGTAATCTGCAGCTTTTTTCTCGTAGAATTGCTTCTTTTTAAATCTCATAAATCGGCAACTTTTTTCCTCGTAGATTTGACTGTAAAAAAAAAAAAAAAATAGACTTGGCCCTAATTCGCGTGGTAAATTTGGCGAGTGACCATCATCTGCCAAGACGATAGCAGCTAGAAAGACACAGTAACGATGTCCTCCATCTTGACTCACTCCAAAAGCAGCAGCCGCTGCACACACTACTCTGCTATCGTTTGAGGCTGTCACTTTATCGGTCAGTTCACCAAAGTTCAATGTCATACAGATTTGCGTTGCCAATGCTTTACTCGCCCGTTCGCTTGCTGTGGGAGGTACAGTACATAATCACAGATGTGAATGTAGTGCTAGTGTCGTGCTTCAAGGCTGTATTTACTCTCAATCCACTAAATCTTACGGAGTACATCTTCAAGTCGGCTCCGGGTGATACTAAATGAAGAGCCATTTGGGAGCCGTAAGAGCCGGCTCTTCTAAGGGAGCCGAGCCTACAGAGCCGGATCTTTGAAAAGAGTCTATTAAATACTTTTTTTAGGTCTATGTGAGATCTGTGACAGTGATTCATAATCACTGATTCATAATCACTGTCACATGCATCAGGACTCTTTGTGTTTGGGTGCATGAGGAAAATAATAATAGCAAAAACATTTAATATAAAAAATCTAAATTTTGGCCTTAAAATTCCAAAAAGGGTCAACTGTTACAGTGCTTTCCTCTCATCTTATTTCACAATTTGATTTAAAGGCCTAAAATGACGATTTTACAACCGTTACACAGTTTGACTAAGAGTCTTGAAACTTTCCGACTGTTCTTGTTCATAGTGCTGTCTGCCTGATCACAGTCACACAGACCATGAGGGGTCAGCAGTGTGTCGCAGTTGAGAGGCACCAACCTGCCACAGGCTCATTCTGTAAAAACAGATTTCTTAAACCGCCTCCTGTTTTGACTATTCATTGAAATATTAATTTAAATCCATAAATCCAGTCTGTGTTTGTGTGAGATCGAGAGAGATGATATAGTCACACCCAGTGCGTTCAGTGTGAGCCTGAGCCCCGCTTTACATACTGGATAATGGGAAAACTCAATATGACAGCTGCCTCCTAAATTACAATGTACTGTACATAGCAGGGTACACAGAGCAGGGGGAACTGGGCAGTTTTTTTTTTACCAGACGTAAATCCATCTTGACAACATAATCAGCATTGCTATCTCATGAAAAGACAGGATTTCCCTCTAAAGCGACACAGCGAAGTGACCAAATGTGTCAAACCAAATGCAGGAAAACATTTAAGAAGAGGAAAACACAGACACAAACTCAGAACAAATTAGCTCCCAGCTGCAGGAGACTCGTCATGAATGGTTTTGTTATTGGATGCGAATGCCTTAATTATTGCAACAGCAGTGTATCTGAATGTCCTCGATCATCGGCGCAAAAAATATATTTTTTGTTTCATTTCTGATTCATGTTTGGGAGAGATAACTTTCCTGTTTCTTCATTAAGAGCACATCCTGGCACAGATTCTAAGGTTTAATGAAGAACACGATAAGGTCCACATCTTGCTCATTATGGAAGCTTTAGGCAAATAAAAAGAGCCCGTTTACAGCCTTAAACTCCCACACCCCAAATGCTCACATTTACTGCGGATTCTAATTCAAATGTTCCACGGTTGAAATAACTTGAAAGGCTACGATGACGCACGCCGATCTGTGAAATCTTTTCCAAATGTCTTCTTTATGAAAGTTGGGATCAGAGGAATTCATTAAAGATCTGTGGGTGGCATAGGCAATACGGGACTGTGAGGCTTTCCAGCTGCAAGTCTTTGCCAAACTGAACAGTTTCCAAATCTGAAATCTGCAACGCTGACTCAAACACACCCACAGTCACTAATGACTTGACCCTATTGCTGCAGAACCTTATTTTTTGGAGCTCTTTGGTGAGCAACGGCATTCGTATGGAGATGAGTTTCATCATATTAATGCAGAGGGTTTCTTTGAGACACAGCCTCTCCGTTGTGGCGTGCCCTCAGTCCTCAGGCCTTGTGTTGTCTGCTTCAGTAGGCCTTCCCTCAGGCACATGTGTGTAGCCTCTGTGTGTGTGTGTGTGTGTGTGTGTGTGTATCATGCTGGCAGGCGTTGGCATAACTGATGCACATTATGCGTTTTATATAAGTCCTTATGAGCCTTGTTACTGTCATTGATATAATGTGAGCCCTGAGCCCCACTGTATGTGCCACATGCACTGTGGTCTGGTTGAGGATGATTGATATGAAACTCCAATGATGAGAAGGCTTAGATGGACGAAACCAAGGATGAGGTCAAATGAGACTGAAGTGCTTTTTTCTTACGCAGTGTCACTGTCATAGACTGTATAAAAGAGGTGGACATAGCTGCTGTGAAGTCACCCACTCATTTTGCCATTTTGACGCGACTTTATTTTGATGAGAGGACAGAGTTGAGCACTAATCCAGTGTTGTTTCAACCAAACGTGAGCCATCTGGCAGATTATTGTTAGCAAGTGAGTCAGGAGCTCCGCACCATTCATCAGCATGTACTGCCCAGGTCTCCAGAACAGGCGCTCTCATCTTATGCCACCATGGGCTAAGCGGCTAAGCCCGGTACTGCAGCACTCGCTTCTTTCCTGTGCACGGAAGCACATTCGCTCATTAACTCCCATACATGCGGGGAGGAAGACCCTCTACTAAAAAAATGTATGTGGGCATAGTTTTAGCAAAATGGAGTTATGGGCAGGAGAAGGAGGGTGCGTGGCTAAAAAGAGCCGTAGCGAAACACATCCAGCAGCTTAGGTCAAGTCTTCGTAGAGTCCAGCGTAAGGCTCCGTACAGAGACACAACTCACTGCTCAAACTTTTAGAGCATTGTGTCCAATGTTTTTTTCTATCATTTTTGTTGTTTCGTGCTTGACGCTGGGGCAGGGACTTGGGGGCGCAAAGATTTCTACCTCTGGTAAGTCCTTCCGCGTTCACGAGAACCAAAAATGGCGGCGGCCTTAAGGGAGATTGCGCCACTGAGCAGCTTTCCAAATGAAGGAATGAGCGCCATTTTCCCCATCCGCCATCCGTTCTTTTTTCTCTGTCCGTAGCACTGTCCACACTGGGATGACACTTAGCTCCTTGAAACATCATTCATCACTTCCTGTTTCCATTTTTGAATGATAAATACAGACTACTGCCACCTGCTGGTAATAAGAGTTATTTCCTCTCACTTAGGCACAGAATGTATGCGCCAGTTGGCCGTCAGCTGTAGTCTTTGCGGCGTGTTCAAGTGCCACTTTTTGGCAACGTGTCAACAGTCAGTTGGCTTGATGTGTCCCTGTCTTAAGGGAATATTCTGTTGACCAGATGGGAAACTTTGGCAGGCCGGATGTGACCTGCAGGCCGCCAGTCGATGATCACTGCACTGGTGGGCCCTGTGACCTGTGGCAGTTTGAACAGTTTACACTGATATATTAAAGGCCTTGAATCTGGTTCCAGAGCTTTAATCTCTATCAAGCAGCACAGCAGTTGTTATGAGAAATCAAAACCTTTATGATTTTAACTAATTTGAACAACGATTACCTTGTGAGCACAGAAACAACAGCTCCTCGAGCCATTAGCGTGCTTATGGGAAATGGTGTTTGTCAAAGGCCACTAAAAACATGATCGATGTTATTTTTCAAACTACCATTCTTATCTAGACAAGCCTGGATTGCAGTTATTAGGGTGTAGTTACAAATGTCAGTGGCATTTTGAATGAGATTTTCTTACTTCTTGAGCAGAAAACAGAAGTGTCAGTTTCACTTCAGCTCTCAGGAGCATTGGACTGCATGTTGCATTTTAGTGGTGATATTATGGAATTTTTTTGGCAGTTAATTACATTAGTGAATCTGGGTTCTTTGGGTCTGGAGCCCCAAAGGTGTAACACCTGTGACCGCAGGCAGGACAACCAACATGAACCTGAAGAGAATGATGCTGTTACCTTTGAGCTTAGTTTCTCATAAGAGGCCACATGAGACTGAGTTAGGATGGGAGATTTGGTGACGCCAGGGGTCCAGGTCCCCCAGCACCCCCCATTAACCAAAGACAATTTTAATAGCCACTAATCAAACAGTTTTTTGTTAACCTTTGAAACAGAAAATTTCATTCAATTTTGTTCAGTCCCATACTGCATCCAATTTTAACTTATTAGAAGAACATGCTAGATCATTTTATCTTAAACAAATGCAATTGTTAGATATTTCCCCTACATTATGTATCACAATCATCGCCTTAAAAGCAGCATGTGTGTGTATGTGTATGTCTCATCAATGCATGTTACTAATTCAACTTCTTCCTCTGAGTTGTTTGTGCTTTGTCGTCTCGCAGGTCTCTGCTGATGGTGGTGGTGCCTGCTGCCGTGGTCCTGCATGACGCTTCCTGCTACTATTATAATCTATAACCTTAGCTGTGCTTGTTTCTACTATTCTGCTGTATTAACCGCCATAGCATATAAGTCATATTCACATTACTATAGATATTATTATAGTTACTGGAAGTGTCTCTGTCTTTGTCTCTCTCTGTCCATCTGTCCGTCTTTTCTCTCTTTCTCTCTTCTTTTCTTCCTCTCCAACCGGTGCAGACAGATGTCCGTCCTACATAGAGCTGGGTCTGTCTGACGTTCCTGCTTGTTATAGTGAAGGTTTTCGTTGCCACTGTACTCTATGGGGGAATTGTTGGGTCTATGTAAATCATAAATAAGTCATAGTGTGTGGTCTTTACCTACACTTTAAAGTGTCCTGAGATAACTTTTGTTATGATTTGGCACCGTAATTAAAATTGAATTGAATTGAATTGAATTGAATTGAATGTGTTAAAGTGTAGAGTATAAACTCCTCTTCATGTCATTAAAGCCGTCACAGTGACTTCAGTGAGCAGCATGCACAGTAACAGGAGCGTGAAAAAACTGAAGCAGCTACATGGAATTCAGCCATCTTTCATTTGACTATTTACACCGGTGCTTTTCCTACAGTCACATGTCAACATATATTTGGTGAAAAGGGCGTGAGACCAAAAAGCGGAAAAATCTTTTAGTCCAATGAATAATGCTACTTTAAAATCAAAGCGACAAGCACAAATATAATATATAGCAGATTTTTCATTTAGACAAAGCTGTCTCAAATCTATGCCTGCATTTAATTTGAACTGTTATCTTAATAAGCTTTTGTTTTTTCCACACGGGCATGAAACATTTTACTTTCGACTCGTGCAAACATTCCCGCGCACATTCACACACTGATGGCAGGTGATGACTGACGGCCATACACCAGCAGTTAGGGGTTCATTGTCTTGCTCAAGGACACTTTGACACTCTCTGGAGGAGCCGGGGATCAAACCTGGATCCTTCTCCACCGACACACACCAGTTGGATATGTGAAATTTTACAAAGCCTACGGATTAGAGAAGTTAAGGTTCTCTCAGAAGGAATCTCTGACAGCATTCCACCAAAGCTGGGACCCACTGCTGGCTCTTATTGATAACAGTCTCACTGTTATTCCTGATGATGCTGAGGATGCTTCCTAATAATTGGAAGGAGAGACCCCCCCCCCCCTTTCTCTTTAATTACTTTTTTATCAGTTAACAGTTATTTTACTCTATTTTGTCTAATTGTACCTTAATTATCTACCTATGTTGTATGTTATTTAATGGCCTAGTTATTCACTGTGACTACTCCTGACCTGGGTTGTTGGGAGGGATAGTGGGATTCATATGGGGTTTTTTCTTTTTCACTTTAGAGCAAATGCTCTGAAGCAGTATGCAACTGCTTTTTTTTTTTAACCTGTGTGAAAAAATTTAAAAAATAAATTTTGAAAAAGAAAAACAAACACCCTGGAACTTCCAGATTACTAAACGAGGGCTCTAGCTCCTGAGCGATGCCACCAGGACGTCTAAAACACCATCACTCCTCGACCGAATGCACCTGGGTTAAACCAAAACATCAAGGCACCATCACATCAGTGGTTCCTGGGAATGACTGACACTTCTTGTAGTAGATCAAAAATAATAACTTCTACCATCGGGTTCTTATTCCTTTAAAAATGCATATATAAACCCGCTGAACTGAAAAACGAAGGGGTTTCAACACAATTTGAGGAAATATTGTGGGCTACATTTATTCATTCCTCTTCATCTATAGGTATTTGTTAGTGGATAAAGGACTTCACATAGTCCTGATTCTGTTTCTCATTGGATTTGCACCGTGCAAAATGGATAATGATCAGTCTAGTCTCCTTAAAAACCTACACAGCATTAGTCACAGCGCAGCATGTTATCCAGTCTGTTTGTTAAAGGGAATCAGAAATTCAAAAGAACGTACTTTTGATTTGACTCAGAATGGGATTTACACCTTTTCACCATGTAATGACTGAATGAGCCTCACAATGCCTTTTGGTTTACAGGAGCACATGAATAAATTAAAGGCGTCCGGCACTTCTTGCCTTTCATGCCTCCAACAGTGGCCCTTTGATAGAAACAAGGAGGCTTCTCCATGTAATTACACTTGATCATGTTTGCATGTGTCACTCCCACAGTCTCTGTCACGCTCTCTGATTTCAGATGCTCCTGGGAACCTCTTCCTAATCCACAAGTTCATGTTTCAGCCCCTTTTTTCTTTCCCAGGATGAATTAGAGGAGCAGAATCAGACATCCTGTCTGCTTTATCTGGAGGAGAGAGATAAGTGTGGATTCTGCCTCTTTCAGGGAACGCACATTAACCATGCCTTGGAGGGAGCAGGGCGTGGGGGAAGAGGGAGAGGGGGGGTGTCTGTCTGCCTTGAGTGCACAGCTTTCACTCACTTCCAAAAACTGTGAAAATGTCCCCTTCACACCTTCGGCAGCTCGGCAAAGCTCCGGCGCTATGTTAGTGGTGATAAAATGCCTGCGTGCAGTAGCATAGTTGGAAGTGAGACGTGCAATGTTATCCAGAGGTGACAAGTCTACAACGTGTAAACTTGTGTCCTACAGTGACTCCTGACCCTGACCCTGTTACAAAAGTCTGGAGGAGAAGTCGCACACAAGTTGAGGAAAAAAGTTGACAAAAGCACATGAAAAATGACAAAAACCGCACCTTATGCATCAAAAGAAACAATTTATTTGGGATACGCATTGCCAGTACAAATGAAGAGACCATAAAACCTACACCATTTCAGCTATTTTTCTCCACAGAAAACAGGTTTTTGAATCTGAATTAAAAAGACAATAGTTCTGATACCTTTTTACATACGCAGAGATCTTAAAAGTTAAAACCTGTCGAGAAAAAAAGGCTCCACAATTTCACTCTGAAATCCTTATAAAAAAGAAGTTAACATTCAAAACACTGCAGTACGTTATTTTATTGAAGAACAAAAAGACATGCAACAAAGAAAACATTTCATGTTTTACAAATTGTTCATTTTTCTCTTCATGTCTCTTTTCCTTTTATATTCAAAAACTAAAAAGCATCATTACATGAAGCTTTGATAATATTTGACAGGCAATGTGAAAAGTACAGTTGAGCCGTATTTTTTTTTTCTCAAGGGGTGCAAAAACAATTCTTGGGTTTGCCTTTGCACGGCCGGTGCTGTCGACTCACTCCGATGACCTCAGGAGACACGACTGAGGCAGGTTCTGTGCATCGCTCCGACGGTGCTCGGCCCCTCCACTGTGATACTGAGCAGGGGAGTTGGGGAGGAGCCGCTCTGAATGATCCAAATTAGTTCGTTGGGCGTAATCGTGCCACCGTCGACGTCCACACAGCAGCTCTGAAACACCCGTGATCTCATACATGTGTAATAAATACAAACACACTGACAACCGTTAAAAATACGCATGGTTTTCAGGCTGTACTATGACTGGTTGGGATCTCGGGATTTCATTTTGTTTTCTGTAAGGTTTCAGTTGAGCTAAAAAAAAGAAAAAGAAAATTCCAGAGGGTAATATTAACACCAACTTTTCACATCACCTTCATTCGGATGGTAGCCATCTTTGAGGCGGGCTCGTTTTGGTGGTCTGAGTACAAAATAAGAACGAGGACGTCACCTTATATCCGCCGGGCTGCGTTAAAATGGCTACTGCCCGATTTCAAAGATGCAAAAAAAAAGAGTAAAGGTGCATATCTACATACTGTATATAGAGCATTCTTGGGCTAATTCACATATAATGGTAGCATTAAAAAAAAAGTCCTGTAGCAAAGCAAAATAATTTCAAATGAAAAAAAGAGTTATTCACAAAATGGAGACATAAAAATATATCCAAACATTATCTGGATCTGTGTGCCATCAGGGTATTTGTTTCTGTTTCAATTTATACAAACACTTCTGTATTCCGACTGCATTTTTTTGGCTTTGAATACAGAGTACTGGAGCATTATGAGATGCTCACTAGTACCGCGGATAATAAAACCCTACGAAAAGAGCCAAAAGAAAATGTCCGTAAAGCTGATCCCAATGTAGAGGATAAAAATGCTGCCTTTTTTTGGTATCAAAGTGTGTAAATGCTGATATCTCATGAGGACTACTGTAATCATGTATACGTGTTAGACCACATACTACACTGTACATACAACAAAGGTCACAAATTGAATTTCACATTTTGGATTGGTTTGTGTTGATGGATGCGGTGTTGTTTAGTGTCTTTAAAACAGAACAAAACAAAAAATGAAGGGACTCTCTTATACTGAAAATACAAACACAGTAGTTCTCTTGGAAATATTCTGCCCAATATCGGAGAACAGGAGTTACCTCAAGCCTTTTCTGCACTGACTGCATACGGAGTTACATTTGTGCCACAATCCTGAGCGTGCAATGGGATATTTGGAAGCACAGAAATGTACTTTTTTTGCTCACACACAAAGTTTATGTAAAGAGATTCTTATCATGTAAAGAATAATTCAACATGAGCAAACCCAAAATCTAATATGTGCTCCCGTCACTAGAGATGTGCGGGTCGGCTTCAACGTCAGCAGGATCCATACGTACGCATAGATGATCCATCGGCCACCCAGCCCGAGGAATTGGACTGGACTGAGATATTTTTTATCACACTGGTGGTGTAGACGGAAATTTATTTTTAAATTCCATAAAAGTTTGGTTTCAGAAATCCCCGCGTTGGTGTGGACTGGGCCTAAGAGACCCGCCCCCTCATGCAAAACCCATCTCATCATCTACTGGTCCCTGTGAAAATGAGGCTTAAAATATGTTTACAGTTTAGAGATTGAATTAAAATTTTCCAAATGAATTATTAATGATTTAATGATGTATTATTTCACCAAGCCATCCTCCACAAATCAGAAATGCGTATGACCCGCCCAGTTCGCAGATTAATCACGTATCCGCATGAATAACTCCAATCCACTAATCACGACCCGTCACACTCTCAGGATTATCACACAAATAGAATTCCACAAATGAAAAGTGAATTCAGAGAAAAGACATAGAAATGCGGTCAATCCCAACAACATGGTACCTTAAAATCTGAACTACAATTTTTCTCATTTTGGATTTGGTTACCAGCAGTATTTGGCTATATTGATCTCTGATACTGACGATGTCTGATCATGTACTGTATGTACACTTTGTTTCTTCCATATACCGTATGACTCCATAAAATGTCTCCTGCATTGTTTTGTTTTTTTCGACATTTACAAATGTTAGCCTTGACTTCAACCATCAGGTGTTATTGTGCTTTAATACATACTGAGGTGCAGTAACTGCTGCTAGTGTTGTCATCCATTTAGAGTTTCACGTCATATCATTTCCTTTGAATATTGCAGCCAACATGCACGACAGAACTCCACCTCTCTCTGGGAGTCATACTCGATTTGTTAATTGCTTGTGTAAAAATTGTGAATTCTCTGCATTATTATACTGCATATGAGCAGAAAACCTGCGTCTCTGGCAATAAAATATAAAATGCCTTATATTTCATCGTCTGCTGTAGAAGTTCTGAATACAAACTATATAAATCGAGGCTGAATATTTGGATATTACCTGACTAGTATGACTGGATTAACGTAACATAATACTTCACAAAGTATGACGTGAAAAATAGAAGGTCATGACATAAAAACATTATCAAAATTCACCTCCAGGGTTGAACTTTGGCACTATAGATAAAACCAAAAATGTGCGAACATGGTAATAAAGACTGAGGTGTTATGACAGGGCGGGTGTGGTGTACAGTAAAATTCCAATAATTATAAAAAATTTGTAAAACCGAAGCATTTGAAATGTTGTTTTTCTCTGTTGTTATTTCGAATAGAGGTAGTGTGGAAGCATTTCAATTTACAAGAAGTGGGGCCTTCTGCTGCTAAGTGTGTGCCTACTGTTTGAATACATAATGTTGAGAAATACAAAGAGGCAACATGGACATCCAGAGGAAACTGTACAAACTGTGAAGTGAGGATATGAGTCCCCTACGCAGGCTACTGACGGTGCTGTGGTAGTCCAGGTAGGAAAAGTGAAATATTTGTCCGTAAAAGTCGTCCCAGACCCCCGACTGTGTCCTGCCGCGTGACCAAACACGGTACGTCACGTCCAGTCCCGATGGGGGTTGCGTTTAAGTTTTGGGAGATGCGGCTAGGGGTGCAGTGGTGGAAGTAGTTATGGAGCAGAGGACGGAGGAGTGACGGGGTGGGGGTGGGGGGGGATCAGTTGGAGGTGTCTGAGTGAACACTTCCGGGTCCTTCTGTGGGTGAAGTCACTGATGAAGGGGTGGGAGCATCCTGCCAGCCACCGTTTGCCTGAGAGAAAAGAGGAGAGAAACAGAAGGGGGGTGGGGGGTGGGGGTCTATTACTTTCATATTCATCACTCAATGCAGCCGGGTCAAGCACAGTGAGACACAACGGATGGAAGTCCTGAGGGCAAGGTAGTGTATGAGCGCGGCTTGGAATGCTGGGACACTTTGAGCTATTCGCCACACAGTCGCACACAGCCTTAAGCCAAATCGGCAACCTAGCTCAAATTACAGCTAATATATATTTCCGAATAAGACTGACATGAAAGAAATAATAATAAAATCTTGTTTTCAACCAAGCAGAAATGGACCCATCATACAATGCACACGCAAATTCACATAATGAAGAAAATGCATTCGCTTCAAGACAAAAAAAATCTCTTTTTCACTTTTTTTTTTTAAAATTACATGAATAATATATGTAAATTGTATAAAAAGACCTCTGAAACAAAACAAGTACAATCAACGTCATGTGCACTAATAATGACGCTGACAGCGGGAATTAACACACAATAAGAGCTATGGAGGGCCTTTCCAGTGCCAGAGACAGGCCTGTTAAAGAGCATTCAGGATATTAATAGTAAGTTTAAAGCCATCAGAACTGGAAATGGTCCTCGACAGCCTTTCATTTCAAAGCCTGTTATTTGAGACGGCAGACAGCAGTGTGCAATCAAAAGTGGAAGGGTCAGATTGTAGAATGTCTGACTTTGGTGGCACTCTGCCTGTTTCAAAATTGTAATTACAGCTGTAATCATCCACAGCATGCATTATGTCTCTTCTCAGTTATTATCCAGTCCTTTTTTTTACATTTCAGATACAATAATTTTTCTACTCTTCATTCACAAGATCTAAATTTTTTTCCTGGAAATAGGGAAAACATGTAGCTAATTAGCAATATGATGATGTTGGCATTTTGGTTGTAGAAAGAAAAGTGAAAAGCAAATCTTTAAAATGTATAATTTCTATAGTATACTCTAAATTCGGGACCTAAAACTAGAAGCTAGAAAAGCACTAGATGACATATAGTACACGTTGTACAAGATTAGTAGCTTTGACAGAAGATAGCAATACTTTGAAAAATAGATCAAACAAAACTGCAGAGCACATTTGGTAGTAAAAACGGAAAAAAAGACGGCGAAGATCCAAAACTCCTAACTTACTAGCCTTAGCTACATAAATCACAGGCAAACAGCCTGACACACTGATATCCTGCTCTTACATTATGCATTGCAGCGCTTCTTTACAGGGTATAGAAGTGAATAACACAGCATATTGTGGCAGTGTAAGATGTGGTAGAGCAAGCAGGCGTCCAAGGAGAACCGTATCTGTGAGGTCAAAGGACTGAGGAAGAACAGGGCCTGAATATGTTAGCAGGCTCTCAGGGTTACCACAGCTGGCTTGGGGATGTGCTCGGAGCAGCCAGGGAGTCTATTTGAATACACATACATGTTTTTATACGGGAGACATTTCATCTGATTATCATATGGCCACTGAGGCACGACGACGACAGCGGAGGAACCCAGCCGCGGCTGTGACCGTCCCCGTCCTCTCACCGCGGCTCGCTGTCAGGGCCATTAGTGTGGCAGGAACATGATCTGAGCAATGCGCTTGGATTGCTGTCCCAAGTCCACACTCTGCTCTCCTTGTGTCTGTCTTATCGATTTTCCCCTTTACGACACGGCTTGTCGCTGTGAATTTCCCTACTGTTTGCAGCCGCCGGCGAGCAAACCCCCCCAATCCCCCCGCCACCCCCTCCACAACCCCCCTCTTCTACCCCCCAAACTCTACTGCAAAATAAGACAAACATGAGGGGAATACACCCCTGTGGCACACGAGGAGTTGTTTGCAGTGGCGTGAGGTTTTATTTTTAGCTGAACAGCGGCGTTGTCTCTGGGAGGCTTTAATGGGAGCTTCTGGCCCTGGGGCTGCTAATCACGGGTCAGGTGGTCAAAGGGATTTGAAGTCCAGTGCAGGAGGTGTCACCTGTTTGTGCAGTTGGCTCACGGCTAACTGTACGTGGCTGCAGGTGCCACGCCAGACCTGATCCAACATGACAGGTTCAGACGGCGGCTCTGCATGTGTGTGGCCGGCCACACACTTGCGTACGCCGGGCAGGATGCTGCCTGTGGCTCAAGCGATACAGAAGCAATCAACTAGGTGACCATGGAGCAGAGACAAGTCCTGCTAAGTGGCATTCTGAGCCCTATGGCTTCGAAATAATTGGTAGGGAGAGAAAGAAGAAAAAAAAGAATCCTTACATTGATGCCCTGCGGACTGTACATCTGGTTGGCTGTGAGTCCTTCACTGTATCCGCCTGTCTGACTGATAACATGGCGAAGGGTATCCACCTGAAACATTCAGAAGCAACAAACAAAGCAAGGTCAGAGTCAACACAAGAGAAGCACAAGAGAAAAGCTGGAGGGATGACAAGAGGATGAGAGAGACAACAAGAGGACAGCTGCTAGTATATCCTTGGATACAATAAGGTCCAATCAAACAAAAAGGACATCAAAACTTTTGCATTTGGCTTGTTAAAATAAAAACTATTCACATGGTCAACACATTGTGAGAAATATTCTGCCCTTGAGACTCTGACGAAGCTCTGTAGTGGAGCCGGTACAAGCCTGTATAGTCCTTCATCACGACAGACATTTGAACTTGCCTTAGCAGGAAAACCAACAGGTATAATTAATAACGCTAATGATGGCTCTGTTCCATGTAGGTCCTAATAAGCTAATGGTTTCCAAACTGTAGAGGTACTAAAAACGGGGTGTGCACGACTTGGGTATATGTAGTGGAAGCTGTTTCATGTGGGAGAAATAAACAAACATTAGTGCTAAGAGTGCTTCCATGCTAGTAAGGCTTTCAAAAGTTAGCGTAGCGAGATATTTTCAGACAGCAGAGTGAAATGTAAATTTCCCTCATAAAGCCAGTATATCAGTTCATGCTAAAATCAAGAAAACACGACTTCTGCATGAATTCTGCATTCATGCGATGTTGGAATGAGAAGAAACAAGAAAACCAAAGCCATTCTTCAGACCTGGGAGCACTCACGCACTGCTCCGACATGGTTACCACCATTGCTAGCCATGGAGTCACGCCATATTCAGTAAATAGGC
Organism: Echiichthys vipera; assembly: GCF_963691815.1. Taxonomy (NCBI): domain Eukaryota; kingdom Metazoa; phylum Chordata; class Actinopteri; order Perciformes; family Trachinidae; genus Echiichthys; species Echiichthys vipera. The sequence continues at coordinate 29,051,765 of NC_139828.1, read as the reverse complement.
TACATTAGCTTGATTAATGTGTTACATTTGTAGAGGCAAAACCAAATGCTAACAAACATGTATAGCCTAGCGCTTTTATAACTAGCTAACTCGAGTGAATTGGAGTTTAGTTTTTTTACGATATGACTCAAATTAATGATAATAGTTACACCTGTGCATGAGAGGTCAAAATGTCTGCTGGGAAGTGAGCCGGGTCTGCCCCTGTATTATCTGCTGTGCCACTCGCTGCCCTACCTGTGACTGCACGTTGGCTCCCACCTGAGCCCCCTGGTACGAGTCCCCATTGAGAGACTGCACGCTCATGAACAAGTCCCCGGAGTTTGACATGTTAAAAGAGCCAGCAGAACCTGAAAGGAGAGAGGGAGCAGTCGCATCACAGAGAGACAGAGAGCAAGCAGGGTAAGCAAGAAGAGGAGCACCATGCAGAGGTTAGCTAGCAGCCACACAGGCTCTGTTAGATGAGAGGAATGGAGCCGTAGGAGAAACTAATGGACACACGAGGACAGGAGAGATACAGCCGTAGCCTGACACAAGAGGCGTTTTGTGTCAAGTACACGTTTTACCTCCCAAATAAGCAATTTGTATATTAGTGCTCTTAAAAGGTTATTCATGGCTAAGCTACAACCAAGGAAAAAACTGTTGAAAAAACAGTCCAAATGCCCTTTTTTGTTCTTGTCTTACCCAAAGTCAAACTATGAATATGATTTCAATTTCAGAGTTAAGTACAGAAGTAGGCTCAGGGTGTGTTTAGCCTAGCTTACTACAACTATAAGGGAACTGCTAGCTTAGGTGTGTCAAATGTAGAAAATGCACCTTCCAACAAAACGTGTGTGACTTTTGAATTAATTTGATCATTACTTAGGACAACAGGATACAACATGTAAGTAAATCAGCTCTGGTGTGGTCACTTTGAAGATCTAAGCTAGCTCTTTGCATTTGCTTCCCATACGTGTTCTATGCTAGGCTAAACATGTTTCCTGTCCTGACTCCTGGTAAGACTACAAATACACAAATTTTTCAAAGTAATGGACTGTAGCTTTAAAAGATAAGGCCAGCAATATTCCGTTTTTCTATTGTCAACAAGTGTTATCCAATAATATACAAATACAAAAAAATACAAAATGTATTATATTTAGTACTTTCCGAATTTGTGAGGTTAATTGTTGGGTTAAAATAAGTACTACATTTGTTACCTAACTTAAGTTACGCATGTAAGTTAAAATAAGTCAACATGGCAACACTAACAGCGTTCTCTTAGACCCTGTGTTTGTTTGACCCATCCATCCACCTCGCCCTCCTTCCTACAGTATGGCTCACTCATGTGTCTTGTCTTTTTATGTGATTGGTTGACAATAAGAAAGAAGTACGGAATATCAACGGACCTATCCTTTGAATGTCAGTACAGCAGAACACGATGAATACAGAGTTAAAGTCATACTACATGAAGAATATGGTTAATTGAGATGAAGACAAAAGGACAATAAGCATAGGGAGACTTGGCATGGGGCTCAGGTTGGCTAATCTCTGACACAGCTTTGCTCTAGAAGAGTAGTAATCCTTGTTAAGGTGAAACGTTTAACCTGTTTAATATGGTACTGGTGCATTACCAGGTGATAGGCATGTCCCTAGTAGTGCCCATTTTGTTAGTGTTAATTCTTTCATTCCTTACAAATCACCAGCACCAGCATTGAAATAGCCTCGGACTGATATACTGCAATAGTTGTTTAGTTGTAGTAATGCACAGAGAGGAGGTACATGTCTAATAGCTGAGCAGAGCCAGGGACTTCCTGTCTCACCTGCAGAGTTTGGAGTTGAGGGTGAATTTGCTTGGCTTCCATGTGAGGATGCATTAGCCGCATTCACGGCAGTTCTCGCAGCGTACATGTTGGCTTCTTCTTGGAACTTACCAATGTTTTTCTTGTATCTGATTCTTTTATTCCCAAACCAGTTGGAAACCTGAGCAGACAAACAAGGGAATGTAGTTTAATGTTCATGAAATCTTAACATACAGAGCTTCTTCACATTAGAGGGGTAGAGATAGCAGGGTAGTCTTTAGCGTGCATGGCCTTAAATAGCATGTGTAACACTGCAGAGAGCCTTTGTCAGAGGTAGGGGCTACATAGACTGGTGCTGCGAATCCGCATTAGTGCCAGGATGGAATGATTGCCAATAACAGTCTCATTATGTCACCATGACTGCAGCTATCATCAGAACTCACGCAAGCACCAATCAGTCAACATCCGCTAACACCCATTACTGCTAATGGACTCCCAGATGAAGCGAGGGGGGTAATCCCAGCGCTAATGATAAACAACATTAAAATGAAAACCAAATCAATCCTGCAAAGTTTCCAATACACAGAGTAGGTAAACATTCTCCTTTATTATGGCCAAGAAACGGAAACTCTACAAATCATTTAGCCGCTGAGCAGCTTCCACAATCAGGCCCAGATGCATCCTCAAATCATTTGGTATAAATTAATGAAACCAATTGAGAAAACAATCCATTCCCAAATGATGGATTCAAAACACAAACTGCTGTTTACCTTGGCGTTGCTTTCCTTATTATCAATTCTCACAGGATTGAAACAAGTTGAGCACTAGAATGCAAAGGTGAAAAAAACAAGGTGCCTAAATGTTTGACTCTTTTTGCTTTGTCAGCAGCATTGGCACAAACATCTCAAGTGTCTTTAGATGTTTGGTAAGTTAGTGTAAGATTTATAGTAAATCATCATTGCACTTCACATGCCACAAATGACTGCAGTGCTAATTTCCAGGGGCTAATGGTCTTGCTAATTACTCAAAAAATTCATAGTTTTGTCAAATGACTCGACTTAGTCTGATGAGTAAAGGACATTTTACACAAAGAAAGAAAAGTTTCTTTCAACATCAATGATCAAAAGAAGCAATTAAAACCATATTCATTGTGTCACAGCCCACATTAGTACTTTTTCAGACTCTGGATTTTGTATATTTTGTGTATTATAAGAGAACCATGTGATTACATAAGAACTCTGAAAGCAGCTTGCATGACTTCAATAGAAACAAAGAGTCAGTGGTCAAAAATAGCTTTGTCTCATTTGAATCACAAGACAAACTTGTGACACAGCATATTTATACTTTGAGTCCTTTGTTGTCTCAGTGAAAGGTACTACTAAAAGATTAGAAAAGCTGTCTGTACTCATGACAGTCAGAAAACGTATTATTAGGTTACTTGACAAGGCGCTCACAGCTGCTTCAGATAAAAAGCGTGTTTGTCTCACTCGGTAGCTTTCCTACAGGTGCTGTGGTGTGGGATGCTCTGATCTGTGGCGTACCTGGGCAACTGTGATGGCACACTTCTTCGCCAGCTCTTCTTTAGCCTCCTCGCTGGGGTAAGGGTTACTAAGGTGCGAGTAGAAATACTCGTTCAGGATCTCTGTCGCCTGCTTGTTGAAGTTTCGTCTTTTCCGTCTGCAAAAAAGAGCACTGGAAGTTAAAACAGGAATAAACTCCCAACAGCAAAGAAAGGACAACAGTGTGCATTGCTGTCAGTCTTTTTGATACTACCGCTAGCAGTTACTCAAGTCTCTAAACTTTAACCAGAAGTGATAGTGAGTCTATTTTGGCTAAATCGAGCCTAACGTTCAAGACTTTTTCGTGAGTTATCATGAGAATGTCCAGCAATATGAGCTATTAGTGCGCCTGTGCAAGCCCCCTGCAGTGAAGAACCTGCTTAGGCAACAAAACTGCTTGGTTGGGTTAAGGAAAAGATTGTGGTTTGGGACAAAATAAGTACGTTTGCTACGTGAATGACATATCTGACATTCATTCAATACGTATGTTACATAACAAAAGTAAGTTAAAAAAAAGGGAACCGTTGACTTTTGTTTTCATTCAGGACATAAACGGTGGCCTCCTGAGTGAACGTCCTGTTTGTTTGACCCATAAATCCACACCAGCCTTTTTGAAAGCGTGTGTTCCTCTGCACGGTTTCGGCCTTTCATCCGCATGTAACCGCAGTTGTTGCTCCTGAAACCAGAGTTTTTTGTAACCGGAGTCCAGGGTGAACTTTTTGGAAAAGTCTGGTTTCAGCAGTCATGTGTGGACAAGTAAACCGAGGAAAATCGCAATTTCTTGTCGACATTGTTTGACGGTAAACAGTCAGTTGTATCCATGGAGACTTGTGGAGCACTCTAGACGTGACCAGCTGACAGATTTTGCGGTTTCATGTCGACGGAGATATTTTTTATCACACCGTCGGTGTGGATGGGAATTTTCTTTTAACCGGGGGCCATAAAAGTTTGGTTTCAAAAATACCCATGCTCGTGTGGACCAGGCCTAAATAGTGCATTACTTTTCGTAGGTTTAAGTATGAACAGCGAATGAGTACAGCCTCTAGCTTGATAGTATTCTGATCTTCAAATGATTTGGTCCCTTTAGGTCTCTCCAGTTTTGCTTGAATGAACATTTATTGCTTGTGACTTGTGCCACACTAGAAACTTTCAATTTAGCTGCAGTTTTGCTCCGATACACTTTGTCAGGACTCAAGAGAATAATTTGGCCCAGAACTGCTTAACTACAGCACTGAATGAGCAACTGAAAGCAGTAGCAATAATAGCACATACAGCAGAGGGCCATTATAATCGACTCAAAATCTATTAGTTGTTGAAAAAAAATTTTTCACATAATATTTAAAAAAAACTACTGTAACAGCAAAATATGCCAATTAGACAATCTGATATATAAACTAAAAGTAAGCATGCAAAGAAAGAAACTGAGTAAAGACACTGGTAGGGCTGCGTATCAAGACACAAGGTAGGCATTAAATAGCTGGTCAGATTGGAAATCATTTTGACCTAATCTTTGATCAGATAGTTCTTAATAAACATAAGAAATGTTCCCTTTTTTTATAGATTGAGAGATGCCTGCTGTGTCTGTAAAACCAAAAAAATGAGCTGAAAGACGCTAAAAAGTCTTGTGAAACTGACAGAGCTGCAGCATCATGGAACAATTCTCTAGTTTGTCACTATGAGTGGGTGATATAGCAAAACCTTCTATCCTGTTATAGGTCATGGCAGTCAATAGCACTTTTCAAAAGCAAGTTTTCTGGTAATTCAATAAATAAATGAATAAATAAATAAATAAATAGTCTATGAAACAACCACATGGTAGACATACTCCTGTGAAAATTAAATAAATGAAAAGAGTATTTGCTCATTGTTAATATACATCTTTAGTACAAAATTAACAAACGTGCAAGGATCAGAATATATTGCCGTAAAGCTTTTGTCATGATGGAAAAGAGACTGAAAAAATATATACCATAGACATTTTTGTATTGTTTTGAGGATATATATCGTCACTCACCTAGTGACCCCTTTCACACTCTCAATAGTAATTATATCCATTGTTACACTATATAAACATATTAATAAAAGCAGCGTTAAAGCAACTATCAAAACGGTAAATATAAATTATAAGTTTGTCTAATAGTAAACGCACAGGTAATCCAAGAACATGGCAGCACACAAACAAGGCTGTGTGGATCAAACATGAAATACAAACACACAGTTTTTCAAAGCTTCCATATGAAAATCAACCCTGTGAAAGCACCCCAACACACACACACACACACACACACGTGCACGCACACACACACACACACACACACACACACACACACACACACACACACACACACACACGTGCACGCACACACACACACACACACACACACACACACACACACACACACACACACACACACACACACACACACGTGCACGCACACACACACACACACACACGTCTCAAAGCAGACAGATATCATATGCTGATACACATGAGTTGACTGACCCTCTATCTCCTGCACCTATCAGGTCACGTCTGCTTGTGCCACATCTCAAGAGGGCTTTACATAAGCTGCAGGGGAACCCTGTAAAATCTCTATGCATGCATCCACCGGTGAGGAGATTTGTGCTGAAATCTCTGTCCCGCACTCCAAAGCCTGCTTGAGAATATGTAAATGTGCACAGCGTGAGCTCCAGGAGCCAGTAGATTAATCAGCGGCGCCGAGCATGGCAGTGCCTCTCAACCAGTGAAAGCTTTCCTCTTCCTCTCCCTTCCCCTTCCCCTCTGCACCACCACAATCATTTGCAAGAGAATAGATAGGGAGCTTTGTAAGGGAGCGCATGCCTCATTTAAATGTTATGCCTCCAACTCAGACTTTGAGTGACATTTATCCTTAGAGAAATGTATGCAAATCCAAAGCATGCATCAAAAGGAACAAGCGATTACATTAAAAAAGGGAAACAGTTAGCGTTATGGAGCACGCAGGGAACTCTTATTGGCCAGTGTTGCTGGTTATGCTGGTCCAAATGGCATCCGCAAGTGCAAACCAGCCCAGTGCGTGTGGTAAACAGCAAAAACAACATGTGTTACAGCATGTTTATAGCGTGATAGGCCTCCCACATCAGCCATTCATATGGATAACAGGCTGAGAGGGAAGCACATGATAATTCGCAATGTTGTTGTTAAGCGTGGTGTGTATGTGCACATTGCATTGTGCTTGTATACAAAGACACACACCTGGCATCGAGGAAGCGGGAGCGCAGGATCATGACGGCCTCGCAGGTGCTCTGCTTGAGCTGCATCTGGATGGAGCTGAACTTGCGGTGGATGATGTTCACCATGCGCTCGATCTCTTTGGGCGAAATTGGCCGCGTGCGTGACTGCTCCCGCAACAGGTTCATCACGTGGGTGGTGAACTCGTTACATGCCTGTAAGGAGGACGCACACGCAGGAATAAATGACAAGAAACATACAAACACACCCACCCTGAGGTCAATGCAACTGTGAATAAGACTTGAATTTGTCATTGTGCAGAAACACACATCTGCACACACACGATGCCGTACAGTATTTAAAAGTCACAGATGAAAGAAATGTAGAAAAAAAATCTAGTTCTGTGCTTAGTTCTGGGGCAAGCGTTCTCACAGAGCCACGAGGGAATATAAGCGCTGATATATTTCATATTTAACAGAAGTGGTGATGGCAGTGTGTTGAGAGGAGCCAATGACAGCTGTTCCCTTCTCAGACACACACTTTCATAGCACAGCCACCCTGAGAGGAACATGCCACGACGTTTCATTCATCCCCCCCGTGTGACACCAGGCGTGAATCTGCCACGATATTACACTCCGACTCTGCGTCTCTTACTGTCTCCTCTTCTTTATTTCTTCTCCTCCCGTCGATCTCTCTCTGGATTTAGCTGTGTCAGGCTTTGTCTGTGTCTGTCTATCTGCGTGTTCATCTGTCTTACTCACATTCATCTGAACGGGATGCTATTGTCGTGAATGCATCGGTTATCAAGGCGATGAGAGGAAATCAGCCCCCCCCTCCAAGACTATACTTGGAGTACACACACACACACACACACACAACACACTACATACGCTAGACTATTCTGGGCTGAAAACACGATCTTAAGTGAATTCTTAGTGAGAGTTCCATGTATTGAAGACATATTTGAATCTACAAGCGTTGCCACCTGATTTAAGGCTGATTCTGCCTCAGCAATGAATAACAGCCTGTTTTAAAAAGAGCAAATGAAACGTGGGGAGATGGAGCAGCTCAGCAATGATATGCAGTCTGTGAAATGTATGTTAAGACAGCCATTAACTGACTTTGTATTTTTCCTCTTATGACTGCATCTGTTGGTTGTGTTCCAGGGGTTTTTATAGAGCAGAAAAGAATTGCACAACATTTACCTAAATGTCAGTGAAAGTTGTGAAAAAGGACCATCCCAGTTCCCAAAAGGCCAAAGTGACATAATCGGATGTCTTGCGTTGACCGATCAGAAATCACCCAACCTTTAAAAATACTCACTTTACGATCGGACAAATAATAGCAGCGCATTTGCACAAATGAGTAGCTGCTAGATCTGGGGAACTTTCTGTGTTTTGATTGGAAAAATGACTTAAACAATCATCCAAATAGCTGCTGAACTTTTTCTGTTGAGTGTCTCATTGAATAATTGTTTCAGATGTAAATACATGGCTATTAATATTATAACTTTGTTTTATTTTTCAATCCACAGAGAAACGCACACAGCCTGTATCCAGTAACTGTGTCTTTAAATGATGTCACAACTCTACTACATGGAGGTAAAAGTGCTGCTACGGTGATGTTGCAGTCATTCCCTCACTGCAATGACGGTGCAGAGACACAGAGAGTGTAGATCACAAGACACGTAAACACTGACCGATCAGAGCAGACACAACATGTAAACATGTTCTAGTAGAAACCCAAAATACAGGTAGAATCTACTTTTTTCTTCCTCACACTTGTATCAACTAATTCTCTTGGTAAAGAGCACCTCCTGTTCTACTTGTTGCAATACCTTAACGTTGTATTGTGTAAGACGAATGTCCACAGTAAAGTTGTACTTTAAAGAGTACCGCTCATCCTGTGTAAACTGTTGTGCTTCATCTGTCGTGGCTGTGGAGGAGCTTTGTCAAGAATAAGAAAATGACTGTGCTGAAACAGTTAGTCAGCTTATTAGAAAACCATTCACCCACGATTGACAAAAAAAAACTGTCGCACATTTGCTGTTTTGGAGGATTTGCTGCTTTTCTCTGTTTTATATAAATGTACAATGAACATCTCCCCAGAGGTTAAATAAGAGTAAAAAGCCTGGGGATTAGCCTAAACTCAGAGTTCAATTTTAAAAGCACATCACACAAAGAATGTGATGCAGCTGTCCTTCATTTAAGGAATATTGCAAATGTACCACTGTTCCTATCCCATCATGATGCTGAAGAAACTTGTTCATGCTTTTATTTCAACACTACTGTGATGCTTTCTTCACCCATCTTCCACAATAATCCACAAACAATCTACAGTTAATTGAGAACTCACTAAAACGATAATGATTTTTTCAGGTGTCTAAAATCCATTCAGCTGCAGCCCCTGTCCGTATGAGTCCATACTCTGCTGTCCTCACCTGTTCGTACTTCTCCAGCTCTGTGTGGTAGATCTGTCTGATCTGGGTCAGCTTGGCCCTGTAGTCAGAGTGCTCTGCAGAGTTGTCCGCCCCAGCTCCCCCCGAGGCCGCCGCCGCAGCCGCTGCCGCCGCCGAGCCTCCGCCTTTCTCCGGACCGGATACGCCCTCTGCCAGCAGCATGTTGTCCAGGCGCATGAGCTGGGGATCGGGGGGCTCCTCCTCCTGGGCGCCGCGGATACTCAGCACTAGGATGACGGGAGAAGGTCAGAGGTCATTCATAAAGGTCACACCTGAAGTGGCGTGATGCACCGTAACAAGCTGTCAGCTGGAGAGGCTGACTGCATGGCTCACACACATGCAGCAGCTCAGTGAGTGCTGCAGTATGATAGGGTAACGAAAGACATGCAGAGAGTGTGAGAGTCAAAGGTGTGGGCAGCAGAGACTAAAACGGATTTGTTTATCCCTTAATAAATGACAATATTCTGACATTTAAAAAAAATCCAGATGTTTCTATAGATGAATGTTGACAACAGAGGAGATCTGTGTGTGTTATATTATTGTACAGCTAGACAGGATTTGATGATGAGTAGGAATTAGTCTTTATTCTCTATTTTCCTTCTGGAAATATATCTATATAATTTACTCCAAAACACAAAGCTTTCCAGTGTCCACGAGGATGCTCTCTCCACTTAATGAGCCAGGCGCTTGGATCCAGTCCTCCACCCAAGCTGGGATGATTAGTCATTTAGTTGCTTATTTGATCCACAGAAAAATAACCTACAATTATTTTGACAATTCATCATTTAAATCTTCCCATTTCCAGCTTCTCAATTGTATTTGAGTATTTGCTGCTCTTGTCTGGTTCATATCATTACAAATTGCATACATTTGGACAAAAGAAGACATTTGAAGACGTCGACTTGGGTTTCAGGAAATTTTAGAAACAAAGCGATGCATTGATTGATCATGAAAACAACGGGCCGATTCATTGCAGCCCTAGATGTCATGAGTTACTTTAGGGAGGACAAATCAGGAAGCTATTTCTCTAACCCCTCCTCATCAGTGCTGCAGGGATTACTCCAAGAATCTCCTTCATAATTATTACTATCATCAGAACAGTTATTGCTTTTATTACCTATTCTTTATGGTAGCTATATAGCTGCCAGAGTTGTTGGGGTTTGTTTGGATGTAGGGTGTCAGCGATTCCAAACCAGAGGTACTTGTACTTGGGGGCTCTTCTGCAGTTACTAGTAGAGATGCACCGATCTGATACCCGGGGTTGGGTATCAGCTCCGATATTGACTAATTAGCTGGATCAGATATTGAATGAATGATGCCGATCCAGTATTCTGATCCAGTCATTTCTTTTTTATTAATATCATACACAGCAATACAGTTAGTATAGTACAGTAGTAGTTCAAGATGGCGGCGCGTTCAGACGCAGCGGCTGAGTGCTCTCCCTTTCGGTGTTTTGTTTATTTCTGCACTTTTAAGGGATTGTACTGTAAATTTCGTAGTACCGGTACAATGACAAGAAAGACAATTCTATTCTATTCTACTTTATTTATTTTTGCTGCACTTTGTTATTTGTTAAAAAATAATATTAACTGCATTTATATCTGTGTTTATTTGTTACTTTTTCTTTAACAGGGCTAAATGTTTATGTCAAGCCTGATGCCTTCACTCACATGACATGGTATACGCTTCATTCATTCAACAGTAGGATCGGATCGGTATCAGGTATCTGCTGATACGTTCATCGGTATCGGATTGGATCGGAAAAAACTGGAGCAACTGGACAGTTAGCTAAAAGTAATGTGTAACTGCTTAAAAAGTAAAAAATAAATAAATACCGAAACAACATTGTACAGTAATGTCACAATTGTTCTGACTAGTGTTAAATAACATCTAGATAATGATAAATTCAAATAAACCCATTTGGAGCCTGATGGGTGGTGTTAATGAAACAGCACTTGAGTTCTCCTGGTGCGTCTTAAAGAAACCACTGGTATGTGTGATTCTTTCGCATCTTTTGTATTCAATTTGAAAAGTAATTGTAAAAAACAATGTATCCTTGTTACTTTATTAAATATGCATGTAGATCTGACTGGCTGGCACACAGTGTAAAAGAGAGAAAATAAACAGCACAGTAGACAGTGTGAATAACATGAAATGGCCTGACGTGATGTGACGAAACAAAATGTCCCTTATCCTTATAATGCAGCACAATAAATGGTTATTTTAAGATTCAGCAACAACAATAATCTGGATGGATGCCTCTGCCTTCCACTAGAGGTCTCCCTTGCCATTCTTTCAAAGATTCAAGTCCCACCTTCCATTTTCTGAGTTGAAAACACTCCCAGGCTCTGCCTCGTCCTCCTCCATCTGAGAACCATCCATTTCAATATAAAACACCTTCTCTTGTGTGGAGCGTGGCGCTGCGAGGATCCAAATTGATCCCAGAGTGGACATGAGAAAGCTCGGCCTGCATTATCGTTACAGGGCCTCGGCCGCACCGCCAACAGTTGCCTCTGACTCTGTGACTCTACGCCCTGCGTGTGTCGATAGCCGTTTAAAGCGTTACCATTTGTCATATGTCTCGTTGTCATTGAATGAGAAGGGACAGGCAGGGAGCACTTCATTAATTCAGAGACAATAGGAGTGCTTGGTGCATTAACCCCAGACTGCTGTCCGGGTTGGTCGGCCTGGGCAGGGGGTCACTGGGATGAGAATGAGGCCTGCTGTACTAGCAGAGGATGAGGAGGGGGCTGCCTGTCGTTGTCCCCCCTCTTGTCTTTAAGTGGACTGGAAATGCAAATATGGCAACTGTTGGCGACTGGGAGAGGTCAGGGGTTCAGGCCACAGGCTCAGCAGGAGGTAGATTGAGTGTAGAGGGTTGGATAGGGGGGGTCTCTTGGGATTGCAGGACTGTACAAACATCCTGTCTCATTACCCAGACCCCTTCATCACTCCTGTAATGTATGGACGGGGAAAATCTCGGATGGCTTCACACCCGCCTTGCCTCCGCACCACCACGACTGCAGCCGCGCCATGACCCGATCATACCTGCTCCATCAGAAACCCTAAACCCGCCTGTCTGCTCTCGTTAACGTGCATCAGCCGAGGCCCCCGCCGCTCCCCCCAGCTCCTGAACTCTCACCAGTATTTGAGAGGCAGTTTTTCTCTATAGTTACCACCTCATAAATACCAGACTAAAGTGGGTGTTAAAATGAGAGCACGCCACAATATCCCACGGAGGAAAATGAGCCGTGCTCGGTTTCTGGAAGTCATTTTCAGTAGGAAAAGTACTCATAGCTTAGTACTTGCTTACAGGAGAAGAAAAAAAACCTGCCTGTTTTAACAAAAGTGCACAATGAGAAGCACTCCAGGGTGGATTGCACATGAGTTACGACATTTAGAAGATTCACAGGATGGTTCTTTCCAATTCTGATTTCTAAATATGACCTATTGCTTTGGACAGCTCACCTGACCATGCGACTTGAATACATAAACTGAAAAAATGTCCCAAAATACAAGCTAAAAAGCACAATTCAAAGAGCGGGGAAAGGGAGGAAGCTCTTGCCAGATGTTTCTACCAAAAAACTGAGGCCAGATTTCTTCCCGAACCCATAAAACGTCTAGACTGTCAAATGAAAATGGAACACAAAAATTCCCCGTGTCCAAAGAAACGTTTCGATCCGCGTCTGCCAAGTTCCAACTTAACATTCATGAAGTGTTTATTTTACTTGGCTGGAAGCTCCTCCAACATCACTCTTTTAGAGAGAGCGGCTGTTGCAGAAGAAGGTCATTTCGTAGGAGATCTCTCGGAAGGCCAAGAGAAAAAACACCATGCAGCGGGCCGATTTTTTTATTTAAAAAAAAAAAAAGCAAAATGAGGTCATGAAAAGCAAACAACTACTTTCAAGAGGGCTGGGTATTGGAAGCTGAACATTATGTTCAAACTAAACAGGTAAACGTGACTTAAACTGACAATTAACACAAACTCTGACGTGATCCCCAGGCCTTGCTTGTTGACACGTGTATACCCTCGCTAATCAGCTCCTCTCCTCATACGCAGCACAGATCCCTGCTCCATTCTTGCTGCTGATCCAGCTGTCTTGGAGAGCATCTGTCAGGAGGGACCCAGGAAGGAACAATGCATTACGCCATGTTGGCTGTGTACTGTCATCCCTCATTGACAGCACATTGTCACACTTACACAGTGTCCTCTGAGCTGGGAACAAGCTAAGTAGCTGCTGCCTATAATATCAGCTCTTCCTGCCGCCTCTTATCATACTATCTGATGGGAACCTGCTCCGAGTGGGGTTAATGTGGATTCTGCGAAAAAAAAAAAGGATGCGACGGTGTTCGTTTTTTAATTCGAGCCACTAATCAGCTTGATCTTTATAACGATGACAGACATAACAATCTCTTGTCTTGCCATGGGTAGTTCCCCTACACGGAGAAAACCTGCAGACCTGCAGTGATGGAAGCAAATGATGATTTATTTATTCCACCCTGAACCTAAAGCACATAATTAAAACCATGGTGGGATTATCTCAAACAAATAAAATTAATAAAGAAAAGAAAGGGATAATGTGCTTCCATAAAATTGGCTTTGCTGTGGGTCATAATTACACGACTCAGTGAGGGCCACTTTATTGGCTAATGGCAGCCTAATTGATTCATCCTAATGTTTTTCGAGCCTTGGGTCTGCTGGGCACTCCCTGTCCAATAGTGCTGGTGAACTTACTTAGCCACCCGCAGACAAACACTGAAGGTTCTCCCGGGGAAAAACAATTATCTGTGTGTATGTGTGGCTGTGTGATTTGGACCCCCCCTCCCCCTCAGTGAACACACATTTTCTGTATGTCTCTAATGGATGCCATTTCCCTCTTGGAGGCGTTTCAAAGATGGCTTGTTGTCAGACGATGCCTTATTCCTCCCTCCTGTTGTTGACAAGCAATTCTCACAAGGAGGCGAGCGCCGGGCTTTATTGCTTCACTTTATTCTTCGCGTTAATACGAATAAAAACATTGGATTCCCACAGTGGCTCTGGTTGCTGATGAATTCACTAAAAGCAGAATGCAGGGTTGCGGTGTGCCATTGGAAGGAAACCTCTGCATGTGTTTACTGTAAAAAAGCATCTCTGCGATGGGGGGTCAGGATGGGTGTGCACTGGTCGGTGGTTCTGTGTACACACAGCAAGACGAAATGTCATCGAGTGGAAGACCAGAAAAGTAAACTGGAATGGCAGAACATGACATTTATTTAACCCCACATCGTCTGGCCTTTTACAAATCAAATCGATATTTAATAAAAGCCCTGGACAATTGGCTTTTGGAGAGGTGGATGTTTAACCGTCTGGTTGTTTATCTGGGAATATGTATTTCATTTCCACACTGAAGGGAAAAAAGCTCTTTGAGGATAAGCTTGGAATATCATGCTCGGAAATGATTTACGTCCCTATTTGGGGAAAAGCAGCTCGCCTAAACCCCCTTCTTCCCCCCCCCCGTTGCTTGTTTTCAGCAAGCACACGTGTTACAGTCTCTAGTCCCCATATATTAGTCACTTGAGAAGATTGGCCCACAGCCTCATATGAAGATGGGTGTGGGTATTAAAATATTAATTGAACTACTAGCAATAGAGATACATCATTTCAGAGCAGCCCTGAGTTTGGGGTGAGTCCTAATTGAACAAAGACCAGAGAATAAACTGAAGGCGATTGAACCGTGGCAAAATCAAAGTGGCTCGCAGCCTGGGGCTAGCATCATAACTAGCCTCTTTGGAGAATTGTAACCACCAGGGAAGGACACAGGTCCGTCACAGGTTGGCACGTCATGTCACCATGTGTGGCGGAAGTTTACAAATGTGATAAATATTGAAATTGACAACAAATACAAGCCAGATCCAGGTCTAAAAATAGGCTTTTGAGTCAGTGACAATATTTGGGTTGGTATCAAAAGCTTGTCAGGGGATTAAGAATTCTTCCAGGACACTGCTTGCATCTTCAAAATGATTCCGTTTTTTAATGGCACAACAATATCAGACTCAAAGAGTTACAGCACACCATGCTCGGCAGTCCAGATATCTTATCCTATCAGATTAACGGAGGCAAATGGCAGGCTGTCAAAAACCATTACCATGTGTAATCCCCTTCTAGATTTCGAAAGCATGTCGGCAGAGACTGTTGGCATGGCAGCCCGTCGTGGCGATCGGGTGATTGGGGGAAAGCCCGATGTTTAATTAATGATGTTGGGCTGTTCTGTCACAGTTAGCAAGATGAGTGGTCAAACATAAAAGCCTCTGACAGAGATTGGGTGCCCAAGTTCAAACTGAGAGATACCTTCGGAGGCCCTCCGTTCTACACCCAGATGCTGAAATGTGATCCGCGGTGTTACATCACAGGTAGGAGCACGGGGAGAGTCGGCCAAAAGTGACACTCGATGCCGGTCAGGTGACAGCGTGTCCAGGCAGATCAACTGTGCCTGGCTTGACATTTCTAAGAGCTCTCTGTGTAGAAAGGCGAAGGGCACGAGACATTTAAGCGACAACCTGTGACGTTTACTTATCAGTTTTTCTGTTGCTGTAAGTGAACTCAGCTCATATACAGCTTATTAAACTTTTGCTGTGTCAGGTTGGTCTTTCTTCCTTGAGAAAAAAATCATCCGCCACACAGGAAGTGATATGCGATCCGTCTCTTCCAGTATTTAAGATAGGCTATTGTTGTTTTTGAAAACGCACACTAGCCGGTAGGGTTGTAAAAAAATATGGATCCACTTGAGTATTGAGACATTCTTAATGATATTATGTTTTGTGGTAGTGTATCAATTCTCAAAAACACTATCCATTTTTAATTCATAGTTTACATGCAAATATTCATGGTGTTTTGTGTTGTTTAAACCCCTGACTGCTAGTTAGCGTTGTTGTGATGTATCTTCAGCCATTTGAAACTTCCACTCCAATGTGACAATGCATAGGTTGTATGGTGGTGTCTTCTTTATACTATGACAGTTTTCTGAACACTAATTAAAAGAAATCGCAATAGATTGCCTTTCTTACAGTATCGCAGCAAGGGGACCTCCCGTGCTGAAAACAAAACAAAACACTGACAGTGAGTGAGTGTCACAACTTTCTGTATCTTGCCCTTCAAATTAAAGCCCTCCAGCCTTTTAGGTCCAATACTAGCCGCCAGTCACATAGATTTTCACTTCAATTTGACAAGACACTACTCCAAATGTTGTTGTTTTTCCTGTGACCAATTGACCAATGAAATAATGTTCTGCTAATGTTTTTTTGGTGACCAGTGCTTGGTTGACTATTTGGGGGCAGCCCCACTGTAAAGTGTAAAGTGTAAAGTGCAACCACTTTTAGTAGCAACGCACTGCAAATGACCATTGATTAGGATGTGGGTTCATAACGTGTTAGTGAGAAGTTGTTCAAAATCTAACTTTTTTGAAAAAAATGTAATGTCTTTTACAGACATGACTCATCTTCATTGAAGGACAAAAGGTGACACGTAGCCTACACAAACTGTCAAGTGCAGTGTAACATTTAGGCATTAGCATTAATCAAGCAACAGTCATAATATTCTAGATGAATCATATCAAATATATTTAGAGAATTGAAAGTATCTAGTAAAAAACAGTTTTTTTATCATCTAATATGACTTGATAATAAAACCATTACTGAATGGCTGTGGTAGTCTACTGATCAATACTGAGTCGATTTACCAGGGACAAGGATATTTTTTTCTTCATATTGTGCCGATAGCTTCACATAAATTTTCAAATATGCAAAAATAAAATAGTAAAATATGCAGTACTTCACTGCGGGGCACAAAGGAGGTCTGCACATTGTTAAATAGTTTGTTTTCAAGGCAACGTTTCGATTTACAAGATCTTCCTCAGGCAAATACGCAGTGCTGACTATTAAAATTCAAGCGCATAACCCAGCTGTGTGAAATCTTGTATCGCCAGATTTGAAAAAATTATTGCTTTTATGACTTCCTGTGTATAAAACAATATAAAGATGTTTAATTCATTGCTGAGTCATGCCTTTTGGAGTCCTCAAATAAAATCAGCATATGAGTAAATGAATGTGTCTGATCTCAAATGTTTACAGTGATTCTCTGTGTATACTCACACGTTTAACCAAACAGAGTTGTGATGTAATCTTGCCTTTAATAATCAGTCCATCCTTGGGCCTGATGAAAGCCAAATGCTTTTTGCATAATTAACCCTTTCTGGTCAGGCTGCGGTCGGCCTGTCTGCTTGAATTTACAGTGACAGCCCTGGCCCTATTTGTTTGCATTGGTGCTTCAGTGGGCACACTTCATTGTGGCTTCAGCAGTTAATAAATCACAAGTAGAAGCCCCCTCTCTCGACGGCAGCCTGTGCTACGGTGGTCCTGTCACAAGGCAGGCACCAGCTCCGAAGCGACAGCTACATGCTAATTCAACATCGGCATAATTCATTATACAGTCGCAAGTGTACTGGAATGGAAAGAGAACCAACATACACCAGGAGGAAGACGACAGGCATCAAACTGTTAAATCCCGCTCCTCTTAAGTCCCCTCTGTTTGCCTTTGTAAAAACTCAAGTCTTTAAACTCCTGCCAGCAATAAAAAATGATACATTACTTATTAGATATGCACAAAAAGAGCTTTGGGATGTGTAAAGAATACAATTGTTTTACTGCATTTACTTTCAGAGCGTAGACGCAGAGCCATGTAATTCATTTGAAGGGAAAAAGGTTAACAGACAATATCAAAGAAGTTAATGGACAATGAAGATAATTAAGACGCAACAGAGCTCCTTAACAGTGTTGTTGAAAAGAAATCTTCCTTTCTTTTTTCTTTTTTTTTTTTTTAACGAAAAATGCTAATCTGTACAGCCACTTCCTGTAAGTCATGCGAAAGCCAATGTAAAATGACATATCAAAAGGTAGAATGGGAGCTATTGCACTAAAGGGGAAATTAACAAAAAGATAAAGAGTCAATTAAAGCGATAAGGCCTTGTGCTCTTCAGAGGGTGAAAACCAAGGGGAGTGGAGCTGACAGCCTTCACATTAAAGCGCTGTGCTGCCTTCTCATCCTCTGTGTGGACCCTCCGCTTTGTAACCGCCAGTTCAGAAGAGAAAGCATAGTCTTTGTTGAGAAATACCAATCCCACACACACTGTCATCTGCAGATACCACTGATGAAGGTAATTAGAATGAAACCTTAGGGCAAGTAGTAATGACATAACCTTAGTGGACATGCACGTCCCATTGAAATTTACATGAAAAATGCTTTTTATTTGTTATCACTCACTTCTGTCCGACACATGTTTCAATGAAACCTTTTCGATAAGAGAACGGTATGCCTGACCCCATCTCACTGCGTTCAGGATGAAGTTAATACAGACTCAGACTTCCATATATGCCTTTTATTGGTTTAGCCATAAAGAGTGCAAACTATTTTTCATAAAGAATGTATTGCTATTTTTGATTTCACTAAACTAAGCCAACCTTTTTTTGCAAATAACCCTTTTAAGTCACCCCAGTGTCTTCCTGCTCCCCCTTATCACAGGACTGCACACATCTACAGTATGAACTGTTTGACCAATTTTTTGTAACAATAATTTTTAAAAAGTACCTAAAAATATTATGTATAAATCATTTTGTGTATTTTTTTCTTGGGCATTAAATCTAATTCTTAATAAACTTTCTCATCTTGACTAAAGGTCTACTTTTCTGAAACTTTCAACCACAGCTCTTGGTCTCCCCCAGCCTCCGTCCACTGGCAAAGCCTGTGAGGGGTGGAAACATTTTTCTGATTATCATCTCATGATCCCTCCAATTTATTTTGGGGGTCCTGAAGCCAAGGTTGGGAACCACTGATGTACTAAGCTGGTGTTGATTAAGGGTATAACAGTGTAACCCTTATAGTAATTCAACTCAAAATTGAATAAATGTCATGCAGTCACACTGAGATTTGGAATCCAACTAAATTATGGATGAATATGCCATGTTGTGGACTGTTGCTGGACCAAGTAGCATATATCAATGTCAAAATGTCTTTGTGATTGCATTGGCTGTAGCAGCAGCAGCAGCAGACGTTTGGCGGGTCCCAACTTTTATTGCTATGTGACAGCTCTCTGGTTAGGACAATATTGTGATGACCCCTTCGCTCCACTAGGTGTGCCTGTTTTTGCTGGCTCATCTTTTGTGTTACAGGCTCTTGCTTTAAAAGCTCATCCCCTTCCTGTAGACTCCCTCTCTTACTTCACTCGCGCAGTCTCTTTTGTTGGGTAAAGACATTTCCACACCCCCATGGGGCTGTTCAGACCGATGAAATACCCTTTTAAAATACAATTTCCCGGTCCAAACACTCAAACAAAAAAGACAACAACGGCCGAACCTGTGTGCAATTACGATCGCTTGTTTCTTCAGTGAGACAACTTTTCTTTAAAAAAACAAACAAACAACAACTCAGATCTGTTCGTACAATGGGGAACACAGCACTGCGGCATTGTTAAAGTATGAGGCTTGGACCGGCTATCGTATTCGTCACAACATAACAGCGGGATACATGCAGACATAACTGATTACTGGATTCCATGTTCCTTCCTTTTTTTTGTTTAATTTATAAATAAATACGCCTATTTTACACTTGTGCGTGTTGCAGCCTTTGAGCCTGGTTGTTACAGTATTTTACCACAAATATATTCTACTGTACCACTGGGGGGTTATGGGGATGCTCTTCCATAAAGAGTTTGCTGCACTTGATTGTCCATATGAGTCAAAAACTGGATCTTTTGCTTTCTGACTGGCTTTTTGAAACATACAATTTTGGTAATTTCCTACCCGTGGTCAGTCTCCACTCTTTAGCCTTTTTCTTCGGACAATGTCCGACAAATCTATTCCGGACATAATTCAGAGATGCCCTTTCACACAACAGGAGATAGTCTGTCAGACTTGTTCTCACTTACTGTGAGCACTCGGTTTGGTTCAGGCGAGAAGGTGACAGTGGGTATAGTGTGTAGGAGGTAGGACATGACATGGATTACACGGCGATCACGTAGCTAGTTCATAATTTGGTCATAAACAACCAAGTCTCTGTACTGTTTGCTGTTTTTTATTTCCAGTTTTGCATGAGCCGCATGATAGAAACATCATCAACATACCTACTCACTGTGAACAATGAGCCGGAGTCGGAGTACTAGAGAGCTAGCTGGCAGCTAATGGGCAGGGTAAAGTCTGACAGATTAGAACATTTGCGTTCTCACATACAGCTCCTCTGGGTTATGTCGAGATCATTTCAGGTTTTCAGTGCATGTACAAAAGGCTTTACATTCTGAATGCCTGAATGCAATGTTGACATCTTGTAGGTGTAGTTGACCAGATTTGCAATCCTGACAATGCCCAACATCAAATCCCAAACTCAAGTTTATTCCAAATTAGGCTGTTATTCTGCATGTGATAAAAGACATGGAGTAAAACCAGCTCATCTCTCAGTGGGTTCATTCTGCTGTGCAACTTCTCTGCCCACATAAAGGATGGGTAGCAGTTAAAGAGCATCCAAATGAGTGCCCCGTGTCTTCCACATGAGATAGTGAGCGTCAGGCAGCATGCACCAGACTGGGGCCATCCATGGCCCCGGGCAGTGTGTTGACTGGGCCTGCCATGTCATTAACAGTCGCCTTGATCTGCTCTACCTTATTAAAGCCATTCCTTCAGGAGAGCAGACGAGCATGTCACAGTGTGAAACCAGGCCAAGGAGGGAAGGTGACCGCACTGCCACCCTCAGCTTGTGCAGAGGGCAGAGGGGGGATACGAGCACAGTGCAGTGGCTTTGTTGTCAGCCTCATCCCGGACCCCCTGATGTCCCTGTGATTCCCTTGTCAGTCTCTGTTAATGGAACTCAGTGGTTATGCTCCTTCCCATTCTTATCTCCTGTAGCAGGGCGGTCACACAGCCCAGCAGGATCTGTTTGGCCTTGGCTCAGGACACAACTTCTGTGTAGAATACTGAAAATATCTCTCCTTCTTGGGGAACTTTCTTTTTATCCATGTTTTCAAGTTAAAGAAAACAAGAAAATAACAAGGGTTGATGTGAGCCACACATTGGTAAGGAGCAGGGTTTTTCAACTCCCCACACAGTAAATGAGCATTCACAGTAGATCAGGTGGACCGGGGAAAATGCAAGAAAAATTGAGACAAATTACATTTTTTAGAAAAATACTGCCTCTATAACACTGATTTAAAAAACTAAAAAACGCTCTCTTTCTCCGTAAAATGAACCTGCCTTCAATTTCAGTCAGAAATGCTGAGATCATAACAATGGTCTGAGAGAAAACGAGTGAAATATAAAGTGTACTTGTGCTACGTCAGGGGGTTAAAGAACCCCAACCTTTTTGATATGAAGTGCCATTTTCAAGGATAGCTTCATGAAGCTCAATTAAGTATTTTACTAGATGGCACTCACTGTTCAACAAAGGGTTGAAAGCATAACCAGTCCTTGAGCCTTTTTTTCTTTAAACCAAGAGCTCCGTATAGTGGCTTCATAAAATAAAGACAATGCTTCATGAAGCTTCATTTGGACATCACTAGGAAAAAGTCAGTCAAACTAACGTAAATAACAGGCAGTGCACTAGCCAATGGTAATTTGGCATGCGGATGAGAAAGCGCAACAGATTTTCGCAAAATTCTTGCAAACTTGTTGCTAAAGTGTGCCATTGGTTAAGCTACTCTGTGCGAATGGTGGCATCCGCGCTCAAGGTTTCTGAGCCCTGCAATAGGGTGAGACTCCCACTGCCGGGTATGTATTTCAATGCAGCCTGCTAATTTCCACCACATGCAGATTCGGTCTGCTGCGTTCCGACTCAGTCACAGCTCCGGCGATATGGGCCCCTCTAGAGCAGATACGCAAGGCTTCTATTTTTGCCGGATGCCGGAGGATTCCATAGCAATTCAGCGCAGCAGATCGTGCGGGACAGGAAGTCAAGCACAGAAAGAAAAGAAAACATCCGGTTGATTTCAAAATAAAACACCCTTCTCACATTATCGTACTTAACCATTGTAGAATCACAATAATCTCCACAAAAAGGGGGATCCGTTGTTTCCTTTCTAATCCTCTGGTTGGAAACAGTTAGTTTTGTGGTTCTGTTTATAGAATACTAGATCTAGTCATATCGATCATACGTGAATTTGTGATATCTCATAGGTCCTTGTGACTGCAGTTGTCTGTCAAAGCTGCATCGCTGTGGACGACAGACGCAGCCGGTGGGTATTTACGGAGGGCAGAGCATGGAGCAGACACGCAGGGCTGCCGTTCTGCAACAAACCAGGTGAAACTGAGCAGTAAGTTACATCCCTCATGTCTGTAGCACATTTTTTCACCCAGTATTTTATATATTGTTCAAATCAAATCAATTCTTCTCCAAAAATGTTCCTTATTCCTTTGGTAATCTCTTACCAACATGAGTGCAGTAGAAAAAGTTAGGCTTATGGAGGTGGTCTGCCATTAATTTACCACACTGCCTCCAACAAGCATCCAATGCCTGAGAACTTCACTGTATACATTTTAATTCGGAGTCACAAAATATCCTATAATGTTCTTCCAGCAGAATTTCTCCCAGGATCTTGAGTCCTAGCCTGACCCTCGCATATATCATTCCAATCATCCTCATATATGGCCAGGCCCCATTTACCTCTGCCATTTCTGGGACAGTGACAGGAGAGTCATTTTGAAGTTGTGTAATTTATAATATATTCATGATACATAATGTTTTGTTTTTATACGCATCAGTGAATTTATTAACCAGGTTGACAATATCTATCCTGTCAGTGGGAAATAGGATCAGGATGATATTTAGGAATGCTGAGAAACCAATCATCACTTACCTTCAGTACAACTTGTACTGTCTGACCAGTATTAAGTGATGCAGAGAGCTGTTGAAGTTAACTTTATCTGACTGGTGTGCTCATGAGAAAAAAAGCTCCAGCATTAACCCAGAGAAACACCCGGCTCTGTCCCATTCCATCTAGCTGACTAGACACACTCATGTGGCATTTTTCACAGAGCACAGCTCTCCTACTGCCAACCAGTTTATGTAAAAGTGATTAACAGTAATTAATCCTTAATCACCATGATTAGCCAAGTCGCAGTAAATTAAGCCACATCTGGAGCAGCCGAGGGCTCGAGAGTGGCAGCAGGCATGCTGAGTGTGAATGCCACTGTTGACTGAGGTCTACCTAAAAACATCTGAAGGCAAACAGCACAGGGCTCATCTCAACTCCCCTGTTTGGACTTTGTGCTGTTAAGTGGCACGTGAATTCAGATAGTAGCCCTCTGAAGAGCAAAAACACTTTATGGCTGTGTAACGAATGTCCAAAAACAGTAAATAAATACATTCATCATAAATGTTGGAGTGCAGTTGGTCTTGATTGTTCTCTGATAGAATATAACAGAATATAGACAACAACATTTTGTTGGAGCAGTCCTAGAGCTGCCCAGGAATATGAATAGAAAAATAATCTGGCAATCAAACCTAAGGCCAATAGAAAGACCCCCTGGCAACAAACGGAGAGAACTCTCAACACAATAGTCGTGTTTTGTGTGCATTTTGAAGTATCACATTAGAAAAGCTGTATGGAAAATGCAAAATTTGATAACCCCCCTGCCCCCCACACTCATTTCTCTCTCGTGGCCGGGTTAGATGTCCAAGGTGTTTCCAATAAGCAACCTCTACTTCTTCTACTCTGTTTGCTGGTGGATGACAGCCATACATAGCCTGTAGTGCCACCTCCTGACCAAACTACGCTGTAGCCTAGTTTATTTGCTCCAAACGGGATATAAGGGATATAAATGCGCCCTATTCCATTTCGTTTTTGCAAAATTTCATAAGTTTTTTAAAAATTTGCACGCTTTTGTAACAAACTGACTGAAGTATTCGACAGTGTCTGTCAATCGATGAACATCTTTTGCATGAACACATATGAACATATATCATTAGCAAACATTTTTCGATTCTTTAAATTAGGTTTTTAAAGAGCTGCACATTTTACAGTCAAAAATCTGTCAGTGTCCTCTGATGAACTACCGTGTGCAATGAAGGCACTGTTTCTATTACTTCAAACTTAAGCCTTTATGTACATCAGTATATCTGTGATTAAGGCTGGGGGGTATTAAACCAATCTCAACAAGCCAGCGACTGCATTACAGCAACATTTGGATGACGCTTTGCGCTTAAGTTGTTGCAAATATACTCAGTACTTTTCATTGGTCAAGTATTTAATTCAAACAGTAGTTGAAAATAGGCTTTACCATGTGGTTATTTCATATACACTATTTATTTACTGAGTTACCAGAAAACATGCTTTATCATGATCATCATTATTAAAAATGACATTTATTGGGATAGAATACTTTGGCTAATTAGCTAATTAAATATATAATAATAGATTATCTGTTGAAGTATTGTAAGACACCCAGATGTGAACCCAAATATGAGTAAATTGAAACTGAACACATTAGTGCATACAGCCAATCAAATGTCAGCATGACCTCATTACCTGAAAGTAGATTATTAAAAAAGTGATTAAAAAAAAACCCTTCTGTGACGTGGATCACTGAATATAAAATGCGGGTTGCGAGTAAATATGGTTATTTTGAATTGAGCATGTGACCCAACAAATTATGATATAGAAATAAGAGAAATAAAGAGTTAATTTCTACTTTTGATTCTTATTATTTAACATGTTAAGCAAATATGGAGTGCTGATTTATATCTTGTCTCTATAATAACAAATTGTTGATGTATAAAAATTTCCCAAAATGACTATTAAAAATGTAGTACCTTTTCTGTGGTTGACAGTTTAATACAATAAATCAAGATGAGGTATTTGAATAGTCATTTCTGAACATTTACATTTTTTAAATACATTTTAAGAAAACTTTGGTCTAAGAACACTGTGGAAAACAACTATGCCTGTTTCTTAAAGTCCAAAGTGATGTCTTTAAATGTTTTGTTTTGTCCCGAACCCAGAGATATTTATGATATTCAGTTTACTTTGATATAAAACAAAGAAAAGCAGGAAATCTCGATATTCACTGTGCATTAAGAATGACTTTAACAATAATCGATTATCAAAATAGTTGGCGATCATTTTTCTGTCAGTCTTTGCAGCTCTAATCTGTGCAGACTAAAACAGCCTTCCAAGAAACCAAGAAATTGACCTTCAATATCTACTGTAAACAGACACCAGAGCAGATTCCCCACACACACACGCACACACACACACACACACACACACACACACACGCACGCACACACACACACGCACACACACACACACACACACACACACACACACACACACACACACACACACACACACACACACACACACACACACACACACACACACACACACACACACACACAAACAGTCCCATCACCCTGTGTGTACCCGCGCTGCATTGGTGATTGGCTGTGTTGCCTGAAGATGTCTCATGTGTAGCAACGGCGGCGGCGCCTCTCTGTAGCTTTTTCCTGCCAGATAAATGATGCAGGAGGACTGGTTGTGTGCTGGGGAACTGGTCCATCACAGCGGGTGTGCTGTTCATCTTAGCCCAATGTTTCTCTTGTGCACCCCTGGAGAGTTTTCTCCCTGCGCCCCAGTCTCTCCCTGTTACACAGCTCCAGATTAATTACACACTTTAATGAGCTGAATTATTAATGGGGCTCTTACTTGGCAGTTTAAGGAAATGCAGAAGAGGAGACAGCGTTGAGCATCGGGAGCCGAGGCTCTCATTAAAACATCACACAACGCCTTTGGGAGCGGTGTTATTTAGCCAGAGAAATAATAGGATTTGGTTTTTTATATATCAGGAACAGTGAAGTTGCTTGAGTATGAATCCACTGAAAGAGAAAGAGAGAAGAGCCCTGCAGAGGCTCATGCACAACATTATGTCATTATGATTGCAGGCCCAAGGAAAATAAAAGGCCATCTAATGCAGCCGCTAGAAAAGCTTTCCTTTCTGATTGTTCAGCACAGATGGGAGCAATATTATGTGAAATGAGGGGGATTAAAGCAGAAGTGGAATGAGTGAAAAAGGGCTGTTTCTAGGTGAATATGTCTCATTCCCTTCTCCCTCAAAACAGGCAGGGTTTTTTTTTTATCTTGCACAACTGTAACACTTGTTCATCAAAATCAGGAATACTGGAAACTGCCATTATAAACATGCAGCAAAAAGCAGCAGGAAAATGAGATTATTCCCATAATAACACACTTGCTGATAAGTGGAAATCCCAGGGTGAAGAGACAGGAAATGAAACCAGGAAACAAGTTCCAGAGTTGTTTCTCTGAGTCTAAATTTATATTTGTGCAAAATTCATCTCCTCGCCACATCTGTGTATGTGTGTGTCTATGCATGTGTGTGATGTATTTAATAAGAATGCTGAGAACACTGTGGAACATTGTTAAAGCTCACTATATGATCTGACAGAACAGAAAGAGGCAATTTGTTCTCTAAATGCACTTTAATGTGTCAGAGAGCAGAACTATCTCGTCTCTATTTTTTGACAAAGCATCTTTATCAAGAAGCTGCTCATATTTACAGTGTGATGATTGTGTTTATCAGACAGGTTTCACTGTGATGGCTGCTGCACTAACACGAGCTACATGTCTTGAGAGCACCAAACGGCTTTAACACTCGCTTGTGGAATCCACAGTGGGATCCCAGGGGATCTCTCTATCTCTCTCTCTCTCACTCTCTCTCTATTTGTGTACAAGCTGCTGCCAGTGCTGACTGTTCTTGGTGTTTGGGAGGAAACAATAACAGCCTCATTGCACAGTCAGATTACATTACAGCCTGACGCTCTGCACGGCTAGGACTCTGAATGGATCTTGGCTTTATTGCCATATTTGGGGACACACTTCAGGAGAACTGATGACACAGTGCCTGACAAATAAGATTGAAATCTGACTGATGATTTGGCCTCTGCGCCTCTGTGATACGGCACATTAACACAAACCGCTGATTAGTAATCACCATGAAGAGTAATCAGATGACCTAGAATGGCCTGGGTGGCCGCGCAGGCAGGCGTCTGGATGGGACGGTGTCTTTGTGCAGCCCTGCAGCTCCAGACACAAAGCCCCGGGGACACTGCTACCGCAGCACAGCTAAACACCCCCCTGTAGCCCTGTAGCCAGGATGAAAACCACACGAGTTCCCGCTTAATAAAAAAAAAAAAAGGCCAATCGGCTCATTACGTGGGTCCTATTTGGGTCAGGGAGCAGATGCAAATGTAGGTCAGAAGGAACCCCTGTTGTCAATCAAGAAAGAAGAGAGAAAAGGGTGGAGTAATGAAGGAGGATGGAGAGAGAGTCTCCCCCGGTGAAAGATGGTGCCTGCTGCTCTCCACAGCCCATCCCCTAGGACAGAGGGTATCAAATCATATGCAGAGGAGGGGAGTGGTGCTAAGCTTCAATGAGGAAACTTAATTAGACCGTGAGGTTAATTTGAGCTAACTGACACGAGTGAAAGAGCATTACATTTTTTCTGTAGCAGGAACAGATCCAACATCGAGCTCTGTTTCCAGTCTGGTGTCACCGGACCATATATCACCAGCGCACCAATAAAGCCCTGTCCCATCCAGCCTATCCTGCATGTTTTGCAGTGGGATGATGAGGTCGATCTGACCTACATGCTGCAGACCTCCAGAGAGTCCAGGATGTAACTGCTCCACCAGTCTGAAAGGGAGTAAACTGTGCACACTAAAGGGGTAGTTCTGAATATTGGAAGTATGGTATTGAGAGGTACTTATCCATAGTGAGTGTATTACCGACAGTAGATGACAGCCAGAATGCCCCCAGTTTGGAGAAGCAGACAGGAGGACGGGTGCGGAAGCTAAGACATGTACTGTTGTGGATTGGGGCAGCAACCAAACACATCTTAACACCAAAACAATCAATATCACTTTAAATGTGCACTATATTTTGAATACTTTACTTTGCATTCAGAAAGACCTGTTTAAGTTTACATGTGGGGAACTGAAGCCATTCAATGCTCTTGTCAAAGCAGGGCTAAACAGTAACAGTTGCCAGGTTGTCATGGGCAACCATTTTGAGAAATTTGACTGGCAACCGGCATTTGTGTTTCTACAACCAAAAGCTGATCCAGCCTGGCAACCACTTTTAAAATTTAGTGTTGAGCCCAGCTCCAAAGCCGCTAAACTCCATTGAAAAAAAACAGTGATTTTACCTCAAAGACCACTGCCTCGATCTGTTAGTTAGTTAGTTTGTTTGTTAAGTTTTGTTAGTCCCTCACCCTTTAACAAAACCAAAGTCACACAATAACACAAACTAACTGACCGATTGAGGCGCCAGTAGACTCCTGTGTTCTATTTTTGTCAGTGGTGTCTGGTGGCTATGACGAGAGCATAGAAGGACTTTAGTTCCCCTCATGTACACTTAAACAGGGCTGTCTGGCAAGGTGAAGCAGTGATAATATTCTAAATATAGCGCATATTAAAACTTGTATCAACTTTTTTAGGGTGTGCCTTCTTTAGGTGGTGAAAATACATTTAGCTGCTGTCCTCGTCCACAGCAGTGCATTTCTTTGCTTCCATGCCTGACTACCAGACCACCATCTACTGTAGGTAACACACTGCCTATGGATAAGTACCTGCAGTCACACTTTGAAAAATCTGAACTATCCCTTTAAGTCACCTTGAAGCAAGATGTGCTGTCACATTTCCACACTTGAATTCCTTTAAGATGATTTGTGTTTTTTTTCTCTTTTTTCTAAGCACAGAAATGTTGAAGTACATCATCTTTTCTTGCTCTTGCACTTTTGGCCAATTCCAGCTCCTCTCTGAATATCTCAGCAGCAACCGCAGCTCCTCCAACTCTGTAGCACTTCATTTCACCTCACACTGAGCTTAGATGCAGCGCTAACTGCCTGGAGGTTGACACTTGTCTGAATAATGTTATGCTAATGCTCTAGTCTACCTGTATTTACCCCTAAGTGCAGCAAGCAATCTGTTGATTGCGAGAGAGCAATTTTCCTGAAAGAGGGGGAGAGCGGGCGGCGAGAAAGACTGAATGAGAGGGTAACAAGAGATCTTCTTTAAGCTGCGGCAAAAGCAATTTACAGAGGACGACAATTTTCTCTGGCTGTGAAAGGAGCGCTCTCTCTAATTGTGCCTACGCAGAGCCATCAAGACGAGTGTACAGAAAATAGCAGAGCAGGCTCACATATATCCCAGAGCGACTTAGAGGTATAAGCAGGAAAACAGCTATAAAACCTTCCTTTCATTTAGTCAGGGATATTTGGGGGAAAATAAATTGAGATACCCATTCACTGTGTAGATTATTAAAAAAAACA
The DNA here is from genome assembly GCF_963691815.1 of Echiichthys vipera. Lineage (NCBI taxonomy): Eukaryota > Metazoa > Chordata > Actinopteri > Perciformes > Trachinidae > Echiichthys > Echiichthys vipera. The sequence continues at coordinate 29,022,404 of NC_139828.1, read as the reverse complement.
GCTCACACAGAGACTGTAACAGCTTGGCTACATCGTGTTTTCCAGCTCAGGCTAATTACCTTTAGGTCCTACATTATATGTAACAAACTCCAACCAAACATAATGGCATGTATAAGACAGAATGGCCTCAATCTCCCTGCTCTTGTTTCTTTTCTCATACAAAGGCATAATGCAACTCCAAAAGCTATAATGATGAATGAGGACATTGTCCCTTTAATTTGTTTGTTGGTCCTTGTGTTGCTTGAGAAGGCAGATGTAGAAATTAATTGCTCTTTCTGACAAGGAGTGGGGCTGGTGTTTGTGTAAATGTATGTGTATGTGTGTGTGTGTGTGTGTGTGTGTGTGTGTGTGTGTGTGTGTGTGTGTGTGTTTGATGGGGTGACAAGGCTTCTAAAAATACAGCAGCAGAACCGTGTGTGTGGTGCCAGATTGGGCTCAGTGCTGTGCTCGTCTCGCTCTGGCTCGACTTCTATCTGCCCGTGTGATAAAGCTGCTAACAGGCCTTTATCGGGGAGCAAGGGGAAATATGCTCCTGCCAGATTAGGCCCCAGACTCTGCCAAGGTTATAAACAGCCTGTTATCTGTGTCCCAAACAGAGTAATCCACGCTCTATCAGCACCCAAACATATGGGCCACACAGAGCAGAGATAGCCTCTGATGGACACTTGGTTTTAATTGCAATGAGAGCCAGCGGAGCATCTCTGGGAGAGAAAAAGGACATAAAAAAGTCTGTAATTGTGGACATGTCCCAGCCCGGTGTATCTGGCCAACATCCACAAAGAGCAACCTCGACCTTTCTGCAGTATTGCACCTGCTCCCTCCTGTGCGCCCGGGCGATAGCATGAATGAGCGGGGCAGCATCAGTGTTACGTTTCCAAGAATCTATTAAAACCCTGCTGGATATTTGTTTGCCACTCAAATTAATATTTTCCCTTTTCATCCCATGTCATTTGGTGTCTTTGTGCATTCCGCCAGCATGCTTAATTAGATCTTGGCAGCAGTAAGTATGCATTCATTTGATTAGGCGCTGATGGGCTATTTTCAGTCCTCAACACAACACGGCTATTCTTCAGCCGAGGCTTCACAAAACATCAGTTCTAAGATGCACTCTGTCTCCCTAATCAATAACAAACTAAAACTTCCCCAGACGTTCTTCTTAGTAAACAAGAGCCACTCAGACGCTCGCACACACGCACACACACACGCACACGCACACGCACACGCACACACACACACACACACACAGTAAAAGTCTGAGTGAAGTGAGGACAGCAGACAGAGATGATGGAGAGAGAACGGAGTCTTTCAGCCCTGCAGGAACTGTGTAGTGCCTGTGTTGAAAAGACTGCCATAAATGAACAATTATATTTATATTTCAGCGTTACCGCTCAGGCCAAAGAATACCTCATCTTTTCGTCCAAGCTAGTTTTAATGGATGTTGACTTCGACATCCGTACATCTGCATTCATTGATTGTTTTGGGCGCTTTGAGGCTGTGGAACAAGTTCTGATCGTTCACATATCATCATCTTATGAAGCTCGTATGATGTAGTTTCAAGAGCTACAAAATCCGGCCGGGGTCGATGTAGGCCGCTGTTGGTGTCCTGTGTGAAACCAAAAGTCAACGATGACCTTTTTAAGTAGAAAACATGACTACGTTAGTATTACATAATTTTAGCCCAAACCATGACCTTTTTTCCTGAACCTAACCAAGCAGTTTTGTTGCCTTGACTTAAGAAAGTAGCTCATTTTCACAATGTTAACTACTTGATTAAAACTGCCACCATGCGACCATCTCATCCCATCACAACGTTTAATAGTGCGGTGATATATGTCCTTTTGGGATTCACTCAGTGCGTTTACACGCGCATCAGTAACAAGAAAATGGTCTTTCCCCGGATAAGGGAATAATCAGATTATTGAAGTTCCCCATGTTTACACGAGAGGGGGTTGAATAGGAAAATGACGGAGTAACTGCACCAACATTCAGCTGGTCGGAATACGGCTTTATTTTCGGGTTCACCTTTGTCTAAATCACAAGAAAAGGGGAAAACGGACGACTTTGGGACAGAAACAACAGAAATGGGTCTTCCTGGTAGTGATGTTACTTGGTTTAAAGGTAACGCTCTATTGTTGTTGTTTTTTTAAAGCCGCGGAGTGTGGGGGGCTCGGGGGTGAAACCCAATAGTAACCCAGTAAGGCTGTTGACATGCATGAATAATCAGGGAACTGAAGGAGTTCTGTAGGTCTGTTAACCGGGGTATGAGAACTCCGATTTTACCCGGGGTATGGTGTTTACATGGTGTTTGTGAAACCGGAGTATTGCCTTACCTCGAATATAATCCGTTTTTCAACTGCATCTGAACGCACTGAGTGGCAACTAACTTAGTTGTTGTTCAGGTACTGTGTGGGGATGTGTGGGAATATTGATGAGAGCGGCTTTAAGCATAAAGGCTTTGACAAAACAGGAAGCAATGAAGTCTTTTCTCAAATTTATGGGCAATAATGTTAAGTGCTCTCTTTTTAGGGTTTCAGTTTATCTCTAATTGATTATACCAAGGGACATACATGAGGGTGTCCTCGGGATATTCTCTATCTTGTAACACTGAATAACACTTGAGAACCTGTGGCTTTGATAATCTGGTTAAAGTGTTGGCTTGTTAAGGTGTCCCATCGTCTGACAGCTCAGGTCTTTGGCCCCATCTGACTTTGTTGGAATGATGTCCCCCTGGAATTACTTTTGGAGCACATTGTTATCTGGAGCAGCGATGATTTGTTGATCAATCAATCAGTAGTATTTTGTGGATTAATCATTTAAGTCATTTTTCAAGCAAAAATGCCAAACACTCAAACTTCTAAATTGTGAGGATTCGCTGTTTTCTGATCCGTTTGGTTTAGGACTATTTGTTGGGCAAAACAAGCCATCTGAACATGTCACTTTGGGCTTCAAGAAGCAGAGCATTGATTTTTCTATTTGTTTTTCACACTTGTTTTTTTGACATGTTAAAGACCATACGTTTCATTTATTTATTTGCGCCACATTATAATAAACCAGAGTTATCCTTTAAATTGTGTTTGTTCATGACATCTAACTAACCAAAGCACAACAGAAAAATACACTGGAAGCCTATTATTATGACACTATTCCTTGTGAGACTGTACATCCAAAACGTTCACCTCTTCCTCTGCGAGACGCGAGCCGAACGTAACGAGCAGCGGCTCCTGCATTAATGAGGATTGAGGTAAATCAGGGAGAGATTTAGACCCTCTACTACTCTCTGTCTCCTCATATAAGCAGCAGGCTGCTCTTTCTGTCGACAGAGCTGTGATCTGAATACCTCTGCCTTCATAAAAGATTCAGGGCCTTATTGACTTCCTACTTTGGTTTCCCTGCAGAGCCTACCTCCTCGGCTCCTTTTAAATTCTGCTCTCGTGGCTGAAGATGCGCACCTGCCTCGGGAAAAAAAAAAGTCTCTGGCTTAACGCAGGGCTTTTATAGCCTTCCCTGAGCCGCATCCAGCACATATCATCCTCTGTGCAGGAAATGCACACCTCATCTCGGTGCATTATCAGAAGATGACCGTGGAAAGAAAAATAAAATCCTGTGTATCTGATAGACTGAAAGAATCATCACAAAAGAGACCGTTTTGAGCCATTGTACTGTCGACTGCACTAATCACTCAGCTGCTACTGACTTACAGGGTCAGCTGGGGATTATTGGCATTATAAAATGTCACATCACATCTGTTATGCTAAATATTGATATATCATGTTCTTTTTACTTCAGCACCTGCTACCTGCTCTTTACTGCACATCATTACTGCAGCATTAAAACCACACAGAATGAGCTCATCTGTCTCGCCATGCAATATTTCAAACACAACCTACACAAAAGGACACAAAGCATAATAAATTCTTCATTTTATATACTGCCCCCAGATTTCTAAGTCCTGTCCAATAAACTTTTAAATGTCAGGAAGGACCTATAATGGAGACAGTATAAACCGGAGCCAAGAAAAGCATACAGGGCTCTGTCCCTTATCTTTTTATCTGATAAAGTTTTATATCTTTGAATCAACTATAAAATGGTTTGGAAACTGCCAACAAGGGGATAATTGAACAACTTTATTGTTATGGAAATATGTCCCAGTAGGCTCGTTCCTCTTTTCTGACAGTAAATGAGAAAACTGTACGCTATACAATGTATTTTTTCAGTAAGCCTGTCCAGTCTGAATGCATCATAACAATATATTTATATGTGTTATATTCTGGAGTGTCTAAAATGTGTGATATATGTATGATATATAAGAAGGATACACTCTCTGGTTGTCACTTGGGTAAATAGAGTAAAAAAGAAATTGTGTTCTTGACCTCTAAAAGCAGCACTGACCTTCTGCCCAGGATTTCCGAGTTGCGACAAACTGGTCGAACAAACAAAAGCAGACCAGCATCTCCAAGGCACAGCATTTCACACTTGGGTAGAGGCAGAGGACGGGCCTTTAATGACACACAGTTCCCCCAGTCACCTAGAATGAACACGCAGCGCTGGAAATAGACCGGAAACTCAGCCTCCACGCGGGCCAGAAACCTGGTGATGCCTGCCTGCCTGCCTGCCAAACAAATCTGACCACTGCAGAGAGACACAAACCCCCGACCATGTCTCAATCATACAAAGCGGACATGATCGAAGCATGTTATTCACTCACTTATAATGCTGACACCATCATTGAGTGAAGTGTGCAGATACAGCAGCACACTTCACTCCGCTGATGTGCTGTCCAGTGATGTGTGATAACACTGGAGATGGCACAAAGCCCATCCTTGGATTTTCTGTGTGCAGCTACCAACAAAACACTACACTGGCTGTACAACAACATCCTCATCACATTTCTGTTGTGGGTGAGTGGGATGTGAGGGGTACCGTTACACTGAACCAAGGGACCCAGTGAACAATAGGGCCGGGTGTTCACATTTAGAGATACTAGTGGACATTTTTCACTACTTGTGACATTTTATAACAAATAACATGACAATGAAAATCTAGCACATACCACAGAAATGTAGGTATGTTACATGAATATGATTGGGTGGGCAATAATAATAATAATCGTTTATCATCTGTCAATGGAATCGTGTTGTGATGAAATCATATATTGAGATATCATGATATACAGTACATTTTTTAAAAATTGATAATCAAGCACATACTAACTGAATTTTTTCAGAAAATCAGACATGATATGTTTTTTTAAGATTTTTTTGGGGAATATTTTTCAAGCCTTTATTATATAGGACAGACAGGAAATGGGGGGGGGGGGGGGGACATGCACCAAAGGGCCTCAGGTCGGAGTCGAACCCGCGATCGCTGCCTCAAGGACCTTCCGCCTCTTTACATGAGGGGGCTGCTCTAACCACTGTTCCACCGGCGGCCCTATATGTAATATATTATGAGTGTATATTGTGCATTTAAGTCATTAATAAAATGAGAAAATACTGAGTACTTTTTATTTGTTACGTAATTAAGGAGTATACAAAAATAGGCTTTATTTCATATAGACTATTTATTTGTTGAATTACCAGAGAACACGCTTTATCGTGATATATATCATTATGGAGATAGGAAATTAACTATATCGGGATAGAAGATTTTGGCCATATTGTTCATTATTTGGCATTGCTAATCCTCTGATAACCACACAGCTGTGAATAAGCCAGTGGTTGTGGAGCATGAATAAAACAGCTGATGTCAATCAACAGCCCTGTCTCTTAAGAATTACATTATCATGCAACGAAACTGCATTCTCAATTACGTTTCAAGGGAAATTTATTCTATAAGTACCATAAAAACATTTCCAGTTAAGTCCAGTTAAGCTAATGTCAGTGAAACAACACTTTGCATTAAAAGACTTGCAGCAGCTCGCTCAAGGAGCCTGATTTCCTTTCCTGGAAGCTTTAATGAGAAACATCTGCAGGAACTGAAGGGTTTGATTGACAACAGTTTAACAGCAATAAATAAATAACAAACATAAAGTAGAAATGATTAGTGAATGATGAATACAAGGAATATGAATATGAGGAAATAGGTGCTGTGGGTACAGTTCAGAATCTATCATGTGAGCCATTACTTGGGGAAATTCCAAACCCGTATTTTTTATTTTCTTCTTCTACCATTCCTGTTTTAACAATGTCGTTTTTGTCCTCGCTCCAATCTGAGACTTGGTCATCCTTTGACTTGAGGATTGACTGTATTCAACCGTCAGACAAATTGAGAATTTGGGGACACGACCACTCTGGATTGCATCCCCAGATTAGCTTGAGGCAGAGCGGAGCTCACTACCACCTGCGTCTTTCATCCTACGCTGCAATAGTTGCCACATACTGAGATAATACTACTGCGAGGGGAGACATTTTCTTCCCTTCTCTTTCTGTTTTTCTCTCTTTGTCTTCTCTGTGAATAATGGATCTCCTGCCAGCAGACTTTCTTTTTTCCCTTCAGTGTTTGCCTGATATCTCAGGGTCAACTCAATGTCTATGTGAAACAGAAACATTATAGACTAACTGTGAGACTGTATTAGTGTGTATGTGCATACAGTATACGACGAGCCGTGTCTGAAATGCCATGCTCTTGGGAGAGGGAAGCTATCCACATATAAGAAATGAATGAGGTAATGTGCTGGGAGGTAATGGGTTTATGCAACATACTGGAACAGAGAAGCTCATTAGGAGACTGGAGCCTTAACCCCAGTGCTGTTTGCCTTTACTCCCTTTGTCATAGCAGACTGGTGGAAGCCAGGGAATTTAGTGCTGGAGGGGGGATCCATTTTGGGAGGTGGAATTCAATACTGGGAGTCTTCGCACAGAGGCACAGGTGAGTTACTTTATGTATGAAATGGCCTGTCTCTAACCAGCAAGCAAGCCATGTCGCTTCTACTGGCAATGAAGCACAATCAATATGAAAGCACTCAGTATTAATACTGTGTAAGTGACCTATATGTCATACTAAATGTGCAGAAAAGTCAAAGGCAGTATTCATTCAAAAGTAAATCCTAAAACAAGTGCTTATGAGGGCATTGGTAGTGGACCTGAATACCTTCTTGGTACCGGCCAAAAATACCAACAGCTGACCTTGAATGTCTACTTATTCTTTGATTCCCGTACAAATGAGTGTATTTAGAAGTTTAACATTTAAGGAGCATAGTGTCAGTTCATGCAGAGCACTGAAGAGCAGTGAAAGTTGTTTTACACAAGTCTCCTAGAAAATTACCTTTTCATACAATGAAACGGTATTCTTGATTATGTTTCAAGGGAACTTTTAGTAATTTTCAGTGTGAAACAAAACTACTTGGTAAGGGTTTAGAAAAAGATGACGTTTGGGTTAAAATAAGTACGTTTGTTACGTTAGTTAAGTATGTTACATAGTTTAAGTACATTACGTAGGCTAATTACGTTATAAACAAGTCAATGTTGACTTGTGGGTAAAAGTGTACGTTTGACCCATCCATCCAAAAACACTTCTACACTACTGTATCTCAACACTTCCTGCACGACCTTCCACAATAACAGCTTTATGCCCTTTGAGCCGGAGGAATGCTTTTAATGTGAAGGATGTGAGCAGGAAGTGTTGTGTGTGTTTTTCATTGACAGTACTGTAGCCGGGACACACCAACAAATGAGCCAACAGACAATCTACAAACTGTTTCTGCTAAAGAGCTCCATGGCTAAAAAAAAAAATCTTGTCTGATACAAGTTTTCAATCTCACAGCCTCTTAACTTTAGCCATTTGTTAACTTTTCTCTTCTGAACAGCCAATTATCTGTATTACCAGCAGACTGACCAATATGTATTATCAGCAGCAGAGTAACAGTTAATGTCTTTACTGTGAGTATGTTCCTTTAATTTAATAGATGAAAGTCATTAATCTTTACTCTATGTTATAGCAGTTTGAGTACAGCATTTTTTTACCTCATGCTTTATGTTGAAAATGCCATTTTAACACCAGCGGTATGAACAGTAGTTGTAATTACCCGAGGGCTACAGTAGGGGCAGTGCAGAGCTGTTGAGCTATTTTACGGCACACTTCACTTCTTTCTCTCAGATATTAAGATGCATGGTCTGAGGAAAGTTGTGTCCGTGCATCGTTCATTCATTACTCCACTGCTGCGCTTGATAATAATTGATTTCAAATAATTCACCGTTTGAGAATTTATGGTATTTGTATTACGGCTCAGAGCTGACGGCAAGTTAAGGGAACACAAATGAATGTACACATCCTTCAATACCTCTGATCACAAGCGTGCGGAGAACACTTTGGCCCACACTTGTGCAAATCAAATAATCAAAGACACGACTGGCTTTCATGGAACAAACCACTTCATAGAGGGTTGTGTTGATTGATTGTGGATGCTGAATAAATCTTGTCAATTATCAATTAGGCTGTACTAATCCTCTGCCTTTTCCCAACCAGAGAATATTTATGCCCGTGGAAGACAATATTAAATTACTGCGACAGCCGTCCCTGTTCACAGCAGCTTCATGTGTGTCGCAGGCCGAGGACATGCGCGTTAGCTCGCACTCGCAGAAGGATTTATTTAAATTCATGACACCTTAGTTGGAAATCGGTTGGGCCTTAATTTCAGCTCGGTGTCAGAACACTTTATTTTGTCACCATAAATCAACAGTGAGCCCTGAAACAATGGGCCTATTTCTCAAGCGAGCAGCAGCCTGTTCCACGCTGCGGAGGGAGACTTTGACTCTGAATAAAGTACTCAATATGGCACGAGTGTTTACATAGGTATCAATATTTAATCAGAGTTAAAGGCAGCCGCAATTCACAGAGACAATGGCCAGGGTTTATATGGAGCGCTACTGCCATCAGCCAAACCATTTCTGGAGTTCGCATGACTTCCTTGGCCCTCGAATGAAAGGATAAACAACAACATCAAATCAAGGCCAAGTGGGAATCTGCACTCCGAGGCTGTACGCAATCACTACATGTTCTACCATTACAAGTGATGATGAGAATAACGTGAGATCCTGTCTCATGTTTAGTTGATTCATCACTCATGTCTCCCACTTCTATGGCAACCGGCGACGAGGACACTGATGTCTGTTGTTGATGCTATTGTTTGTCAGGCTGAGTCAATAAGTGACGTTTCAATCCGAGGCCATTTGGACTTCGTTAGAGCCGAGACCACAGCCCCCACACATCAATCAAGGGAAACATTGTGAGCAAATGTGTCCCTTGTTATAATTGGATGCAGCCCTTTTTTCTATTACACAGTGACAGCTTATGCAGCGCTGGAAAACTGCAATGCAACCCGCAGTGAATCATTCCGTTTGAAGAGGGGAATGTCTTCAATATGAAATCCATATGAATGTTTCAAAACCTCCTCCAAGTTTCCATGAAAAAAAAAGAATCTTCAATTAAATTGCCAAAGTAAATTGTCACCATCTTTCTCTCCCTCCGGGGGAGGGATGTGAGGCTTGGCTAGGCTACTGTCCTCTGCATGTGGCTGCCTTCTCTCCTCTTCTCTTCCAAGGCTAAGTTAAAACAGAGCATCAAAATCCCAGCTTTAATAATTGAGCAAGAGACTGCAGGGTACTCTGCTCAGGCCTTCTTGATGTGAAGAGTCCTTAAAAGATGCATGGATGCCTCCCCAGAGGGAGATGGAAGGGTTTCATGGAGCCGAGGCTCTGTACACTTAAAGATTATGTGTGCATCCGCTAAAGCAAGATGACCAGAAAAATGCTCAGAGGACCATTATTCTCCACGCAGTGGTTTGAGGGATGGGCACCGAGCTGATAAGATACTATCAATATTCATGCCTCTAAATCAATTATATCCCTATGCACTTCAAATGCAAATCATTTGGCAAGCGAGACATTTTCAGAGTGACTCTGCAGCCTGAAATAATTGAATGTGGGATATACAAAGCTAGGTAAACAAGCACTTAGACACAGACTTAGCTTTAGAAGAAGAGCGATAAGGATTCCAGTAAACATAAATGTGTCAGCTGTTTACAGCAAACACATTCAGGGGTTTTCTAGTTAACTCCGGCAGCCCGGCTGGAGCTGTGCCTTTAAAATGTAATCTCTGACTCAGATGTATCGCTTTCTCCTCACTCCACCATTAAGGCTAGAGCCTAAATTATTGATCCCCTGCCTTCATCAGCATAGCGGTCACGTCCGAGCGCAGGGGATCTAACTCTGGCAATGTCCCCACGCTCCAGCCACTGAAATAATTAGGAGGAGTTCTCATTAAGGGGGAATGAAAGGTTGAGAAAGAGAGTAGGGGAGAGCAGCCTGAGGGGCATTCTGGGTGTTTAATGTCTTCCCGTGGGCCTCAAGATCATTCTGATCAAATCCTGAGGCTGTGTCTAAAGACGACAGGTCGTGCCGTAGGACAATATGCACGCTGTGTGGACACACAAATAATACATCAAGACATCAAGACAGAGGAGCGATGCATTAATAAAGATGCTGCACTGTGCGGCCAAATTAATAATAAATTGTTAGGATTGGGATCAATAGCATCAGTGTATAACATCAGCTGTATAAACAAGGCAAAAAAAGGCTCCCATAGATGCAGTGTGTTGTGTGAATGAAGTGGAGCAATCCCCGCTCAGCTTGTTTTATTTTAGCTGCAGAGGGAATCCACAGGGCTTTGGAGTCCCAAGGTGGTTTCCTTCTTAACGCTTAGTGAATCATACAGCCAAAAACTTGACTCTGTGTCAGTGTGTGTGTGTGTGTGTGTGTGTGTGCTGTATATGGAATGCAACTTTTGACTGTGAACAGAAAGGTTGGAAGTTAGAAATGAATACATTGACAATGGCAGCATGATGAATATTTGATTGGGAAGTATTTCCAGAGACATTTTATCTACCAGAAATAGCAATGCGCTTTATGTGCCAGCACTTCACAGGAGCCCCAACACACCTTTGATTTCGACCAGTAATACGGAGATTTCCTCATTCATTTTTCAAGATGAGAGCGTACTACAAAGAAATTGCATTGTCATCTCTCTCTGTGGAAGGAAACTCTGGGCAGAGCCTGTAAACTCAGTTTGCAAACACACCAACTGAGGAATTTGCATGCTACAGTTACAGTCGTGCCAAAATGGCTTTCTCAACGACTAGTGAAGTCCATGAATCTTTTTGTCACATTGTGCTTTCACTGTCGGCTCGCCTCACGCTGCGACTCCTGAGCTTTCTAAGTAGCTCAGTGTCGAGGCCACACCCCTCGTTAGTGGGGAGGGTTCATTATGCAAATGATCCTGCTGGAGCGGTATCAACGAGGCGCACGCTCCGTTATCATTTTCTGCCGCCGGGGCTCTTCTTCTCCCCGATCGCTCATACGGAATCATGGCCTAATAGCATCCCATTAACATAATTGCCAGCACAACTAGTGTTCCGTGTCTCAGAGCCACTCTGCTGCTCTGCCAGCCGAAAAAGAGAGAAGAGGATGAAGATGAGGGGGGGTGGAAAAAAATTTAATTAAGCCAACGCGCTGGCCACTCCCTCCCACAGTAAATGTCTGTTTTCTTTCTTTCTGTTTTTTCAAAGAGGAGAGGGCAGAGCTTTTGTTTTCAGGAGACCTTGAAAGTCTCCCTGTGCTCCTGAGAAGCAGGCAAGGCGCTCAATATTCCACTGATGAGCTCACAGCAGACGCCAGAGTCATGTCCAAATCCAGTCTGCCAGGCAAAATAAAATCCCCATTATTTTTTAATTAATCCTTAATTAAAATATATTACAGAGACGATTCTGCAAATCTTTCCTAATGTGAAGATGCGGCCCACTCAAGCATATTTACACATCTTTAATTAACGCAGCCCATACTTTTAGCCTAACAAGCCGTGGACTTGGAGATGCTGGGAAGGAGGTCCTGCAGACCCTCCCACAAAACAACACGTTGCCGTTGTGGTCACTGAGGATGCTTGGCAGGAACCTTTTGTAGCTGTGGGCCGACGGGTGTACAGTCAGTCAGTCCATTAAGGCACTGCAGCAGCAGCTACAGCGGTGAGGGGAAATAGTTGCAGCAGGGAGCCATAATCATGTGCTGCGCTCCTCCTGCACGCTGCCATTACCACGCCCCCAGCTCTCCGCTCTGCACAGCCACCCGTGTTGCTCTGATGAATTGATTGACACCATTTTCCATCTTCCAGTGCTGTCAGAGAAAGAGAGAGAGCCACACAGGGAGGCCTGCTCCTCTCACACTCAGCAGCAGCACTGTGGTCACTTCTGAAGGGCCTCCACTGGCAAATGGACGTATACTGTATAACAGCACTGGCCTCGCTTAACCTCAACATACACTAGGGCTGTTCATTGGCAAGAATCTGGTGATACGATACATATCCTATGCGGGGGTTACGATTCAATATATTGCGACATATTGCTTTCATGAGGGGAAGGTGGTATATCAATTTTTTAAAAACCTGATTTTAGCGAAACTGTCATGGCATAAAGAACACACTACCATGTAAGCCATCATTTTTAACTTTGGTACAATACTAGTATAAAAAACAGTACTTGGCATACAAAAAATATATACCTGCACACAGCTGTACAGAAAAACTCACTTCTAGATGGTAGAAGGGTACTTTAGAGAGTTTAAGTTTCTCCCTGGTGCACCTGAATGCACCATATAGTCTTGTTTACGTCACTCACAGGAAAGGCAACATGTTGGCTCTTCAGGATTTAACAGTTCTGTTGTTTTTTTTATTAGCTCCAACTCCATCGTGACTCAAAAAGAGCAGCGCTAGGCTACTAGTAAGCTAACATTAGCTGCATGCAACTGTCTGTAAGCTACGTTATGTCATATGTGTGAATCTGTTTTTTTTAGTTTGGGTACTTTCTTCACTATCAAATTTATAAATAAAGGAGATTGTATCATTTTAATACAGATGCGGTATCAAGATAAGTATTGAAATATTGATAATTTTGACAAACTTGCCACCGTGCATACGTTGTTACCTTGGAGTGGAAGAGTTAAATGGCTATTTATACATTACAACACTGCTATCTAGGTTTACAAAACACAAAATGAACCAGTCATACCTGTTTTTGCCTTGTCAACATTTTGCCTAATTTTGGAGCGTTATTTATCCACCTTCCCAACAAGAAGAAGGTCATTTAAAAATCCAAACCGTCTTTTTTTTGAGAATTGACACAGTTTCACAAAGCATAATATTGCAAAAATGTATGTTTTCTTACACTCCTAATATGCACCCTGTATAATTGATAGTTATTTTACCAAACGCATGCTTTCTATAGTATAGTAAATTTAAAAATGATCAGATTCAGATGAATAAAAAAAATATTTTTCACACTTCACATTTCCCATAAGACCCCAAAGGCTTCATCAATACGGGCTGAATGTAAGAAACCTGCTTCCCCACTGCAGCCTCACAGCTCAATAACATGTCTTGCCTCGTTACGCTTATCACAATGACAACTAAATAAGCACAATTAGCAGTCATCCAGGCATCCTCGCTGCTGTTAATTTCATTCCCCAAATTATTGCGGAGATCCCAAATGTTAAAAGCAACTATTCTTCATCAAGTAACGCATAATAATTACAAACCAACGGGAAGGTTAAAGCAGCATGTTGACATCAGAGGCAGCTCCGAATCAAACTCATTTCTACAGCAGAGATGTGCTTTTGTCTGCTGTTGTTGACTCATTTTCTAATGGAAAGATTAAAAGTTATTTCTGCTCATTTGTTCTGGATGGTCTAGGGCAAAAGCAACACTCTCTCATTCCTAACCACTTAAAACAAATTGCTGCCCTAAACAAACTAAATAATGCAACGGAGGGACATACATGCAATGAAACAAACAGACACACATCCTCTCTCTTTTCCCAGGCTGTTTTAATTTGACACCTTGAGCTGGGGTAACTAGGTGGGGAGTGAGGAGCCGCAGAGGAATTCATTAGGCGCGCCACTGCAGGGTCCTGGCTCTGAGCGTTAATGACATTGGAGGATAGGGAAACGAGACAGCCCAGACGCAAAATGAAATAAACATGAGGACTGTCAGTTCTGACAGCACCAGCAAAGGGGACAGAGTCATTTGGGCTGGAGACCTTCAGCCCATAAGATCAGACCAGACGGCTTATGGACCAAAACAATATTAGTGTGGGAGCACAATCATCCTCACTAGCCCCTTAGATTCACATTGACAGACACTGTGTGTGTGTGTGTGTGTGTGTGTGTGTGTGTGTGTGTGGCTGTGTGGCTGTGCGAGTGTGTGTGTGCCGGCATTGATCTTCCTGGGCTTCACTCTTCATATCATTAAAAATATCCATCACTTGGCACTCCTGCAGCATTCAGATACACGACTGCAATTAAATTATTAATGTCACAGCAACCCCTCCACAACCCCTCCCATTCAAACTGCACTCTTAATGTGGCTGCTGAAAGACATTAAATATACAGCAATCTTTGTCTGGCTTCACCGAGGATCCATTTACATGACGACAAAAATAACACGCAGAAAGAAAATGTGGATGCTAGCCACAGAGTATGAAGACACAGAGACATAGAGAGAAAGAGTAAAGGGTGCATTAGTCATACGGCGCTCAATATTTCGTGTTATTTCTTTGAATAAGAACGTCATGCACTGGCAGGTGGAGCAGCAGCCAAATATGTACACATTTGCTTCTAAAATGACAGAACCTTAGCAGCTGTCTCTGGGTCGTTCTCTCTGTTTCTCTCCATATTTAAGCCAGTTGTAAAGTGGAGTAAAAGAAAGAAAAGACAAAGAAATATGATTGACTTGAATTTGAACAATCCAAAAGTTGTTGTTTTGAAGCATTAACATGGTGTTACATTGGCTCAACACATGCTAGCTACTAGAAACGAAGCTTACATTTAAATGCTTCCCTCACAATAGCTAGGTGTCAGTACTTTTGTGACCTGTAACCACGTCTCAGTGTTTAAGAGTTTTGTTCCACCACATGTATGTTTCTGCACATATAGAACAGATACTGGCCTTACTGATGCTTCCCTACGGTCATATCTGAGCTGTTTCTGCTGTGTTACATTATGGCTAATGCACAATGTCTGTGACAGCTGCTTCACAATAAAAACGTATTTTTAAAAATGAACACATTACTCCTCTTAGAGATTAAAATTGCTTTAAAACGTTTTTATCAGCAATAAAACAGATGTGCTTAGCTTAATGAGTCATCAAGTTATGTGGTCTGGTATGAGCAGTAGCTTACACTTGTTAATGTTTTCTAATGTTAATATTGCTTTGTAACTGGCATTACTGTTCAGGTTACTAACTTATGGCTCAGTGTGTAGGATGTATTGGCATCTAGTGGTGAGTGAAAAATGAAACTTCTCCCGTGTGCCAAACGTGTAGGAGAACTACGGTGGCTAACGTAAAAATAAAAATAGCCAGATAGAGCCGGGTGTGTTGGTTCTGCGCTGCTGTAGAAACACGGCTGTGCACCATGGCTGGCTCCGTGCCTGAGGACCTGCTCCCTAGGTAGATATGAAAGGCTCATTCTAAGGTCACAACAACACACTCATCTTTTTTTATTTTTCAGGTGATAACCAGGCAGAAACCTGAAGAAAACATTAAAGTGACCAAGACTGCGATTCCTCGAATGGCCACCTGAGGTTGACTCCAAAAACAAGTCAATCCCCATTGAACACAATGTAAAAATGCCCAACTTAAAAGAAGAAATAAACATGTTTACAGCTCTGGAGCCACCCACTTGAGCTTCATGTTGGCTCTTCAGAAACCTATGGGTGACATCAGAGAGACGTCGTCCATATTTATTAGTATTATATTCCATATCTTCTCCCACTAAATGCTTCACACTGGAACTTTAAGGACATTTCTCTACTTGTGTTAATGTTTTAGCACTGATTGAGAGATTAGCATTGACTGATGTTAGTGGTGCTTGGTTAGCAATGTAACCGCTCATTAAAACAGGTCTACACAACAAGTTATATCCGGTGCCATTTTCTCAGTGGATCAGTGTTTTACATATGGTTGCAAGAACTGTAGCACAGCTCAGCGCTACTGTCTCAACCCATATGGAAAAAATCAACTGAACTATCATTACACTGCTTTTTTTCTTGGATAAGATAAGCTCATAAGAATCTCTCATGAAATTCTGAGTCCTGAGTCCTTGGGGCTGAAGCTTTGTAGTCAGAATATAACATGTCAGATTCTTCCATGACTGCTTTTGTACAATTAGAAAAAGAGTGTTGTCAGCTAAAAGACGTGGACTCTATACAAAGAAACAACAATGCATACAAAGGAACGAGTAATTCTTCCCGAGCACGGCTGAGTATGGTCTGTGTTTGTAAGGCCTCTTCATGAGAGCCTTTCATCCCCGTTCCTCAAAGGACACAATAAAGCTGTCAGTCAGTGTGTCAGTCAGTCAGGATGCAGCCCCAGTCTGTAATGCTCTTGGACTGGGACAGTCTCCTCTGGTGGATGCTCCATATCTGACATGAGCGCTCTCACACGCTGATGGAGCTCGGGTCTCTTGCGATATGGCGACTGTGAATGGGTGGCAGAGATGACCCTTCTTTCTTAGTTGCTCAGCTTCAAATATGTGGCTCCATCGCAGCAGGCATCTGCCTGGACGAGTGTGAGGAGGGGGGTGGCGGGTTGCTGACACCTGTCTCTCCTAGGACGAGCCCGGCTTTGTGACGTGGGAGTCCGGGTTGGCTGTCGGGACAGGCCCGAGACAGATATGACAGGGCCGCTGACAAGGGCCAGGCTGCACGCTGGGAGCAACACTGCAGTCCAACACAAACAAGACTTCTGCTCTCTTCACTGGGCCTGCAGTGAAACCCACAGCTGGCAGCTGAGAAGCCTCAGGCAGTGTGCACTGAAAGCAACGTTGTGAGCCACTGGCTTCTCAACAATGCTAATGACTGTTGCATGGTTGGACCTCCAAAACACAAACACGGAAAATCAGATGCAGCTTTAACTGTATGTTAGTGGTTAAAATCTCTGTGCTTCTCAAATACTTTACGCTGAATCTGTTCATTATTTCAACCTCGCTTGGCACTCTTATATTTATGAGCCCCATTCCAAAGCGGACACTGCCTAATTGTTATCAGGTCCGTGTTAGACAGTCTGAGCAGAGGGGACGCTGATAAAAAAATCTCCTCTGGAGCTGATGAGACTTCTCACAAATAGCTGCAGAACCCAACACGTTAAGGATGTCTAGGTACAGTGGAGGGTGTGGAGGCATCGGCAGCGCAACACGCCTTGCTCACTGACCACAGTTGGAACAATATGACTAATTGGCCTAGTTTCCCTTTTAATTAATCATGCCTCACTGACAGCTACCTGTGCCACACATCATCATTAGTCAAGAGGAGAGCAAGCCCCAGCTACATATGATAAGAGAGGAGGATACACCTCATCAACTCATTTTACTCTGTTTATTTTTTACAGCTACAAAACCATCACAGAGGAAGTATTTCACACATGCATCTTTGCCCTGTTGAACAACTGTCTTCGGATAGGGTTGGGTGATATCACAATATATACCGTGAGCAAATATCATTTTGTCAACTGTTAATTGTAGATACATATATTATTACCTCTGTATTTGACCATTGCACCCTACTTAGGTTTGTGATCCTTTACAGCCCTTTCATGTCCCTGTCTGTTATCAGCACAGACATGCTAGATCTGTTTCCCTTTCCACCGCTGACCGTATTATTTAATATAAAGAGTGCATACAAACAATCACACAAGTAGCATATTGTATTTAGTTTTAAATTTCCCTGCATTGCCCGGATATGTGATGGAAGCCATGCGCTGCAAAACCTTTTCATTCCCCACTGCTCCGTCCAGCTCTCGCTGTATTTCCTCTTCAATGACGTTGCACAGGAACGTCTGCACCAATGTTTCTAACTACACCTTCAGTATCGGATCAGTGCGCTCAGAACCTCAAAAAAGGTTGACGGAAAAATGGGACGGTATGGAGCGGTTCGATTGGAAAATAATCCTCAGAACCAGTATGATTGTCTGAGTGGTTGTGTTTTTTTGTTCAGTAGGGCCGGGTATCAGTGCTTGATATCTTTAAGGTATCGAACCGAAATAACCCAGTAGAAGTGTATTTGATCGTTTTTGTATGGGGATCTAGAAAAAAAAGACCATTTGTAGAGTTATGCTTGCAGCTAATCACCACAAGCATTCTTTGTTCAGTGATTTATGCAACGTGTGATTGGCCCAATAGCAGCAGCTACCCATACAGTCTGCGGTGTAGTCTAGTCCACTGTGGTGTATTTGATTGAGTTAGCATTCAGTGAGCTGAGATGCTTCCTTTCACATGATGGGTATGGAATGAAGTCATTTATTGGTTATTTTTTAAATGATACCCCACCTTTCTGTCAGATTTTATGGTATTGAAGCAGCCGTTTTCCCAGATCTCAGCAGTTACTTTGGTAAATAATACCGTAAAAAACATAGATGAAGTGCAAAATCATGCAAATAAGACCCAAGTTGTAGTATATTGAAATTATCCTTTTTTTAAAAAAGCATTACACCCAAATCGCAGGATCTAAATGACCTCTCTCTGCATCTCTATCTTCAATCGTTTCAATTATTTGGACAACCATCTGTGCGCCTCTCTTCAGCTTCATTCAGAACGGAAGGATGAATTTAATTAAAGGCTAACACACTATCCGCAGAATGCCCCACAGAAATGCACATGTGTGACAACAAAAGACATTGTCCCAGTCCCTCACTGAGAACTGATGCTGCCTCTCAGGACTCAGGAAGCCTGCAGATGATTGACAGCTCCATCTTTACAGGGGCCATTCAACAAAAAGGCAGAAAGAGAGAGGCCAACCCCGCCCACTGTGCTGAATGTGTTTGGAGACCAGCGGTTAATAAAAATTCCCTCTCAGACACACAGATTTATGTTGAGGAATACTGATCCTAGACAACTTCTAATTGGACTCATTGTTTATCACAGGTTTTAGCTTCCGTGCAGGCATTTTAACAACTATCCATATGTTGTTTAATGCAACGTATTTGGTCTTATCTTACTCATAAAGGGATAATTACCACTTTCATAAGGCAATAAACACCTTGTCACATTCAGGATATTGTATCCAGAGATTATATACCCAGGATGTGGTATGTACAAATAAACCCACTAGAATATTGTCTCGCTTGCAGAGGCAGGATATTTGAGGTGAGATATACTACAACCATGTGGAAAGAGGGTTGATGGATATCATCTGAAACATGAAAAAAAGGCTGGTAGGGTAATAGCCTGCCTGAACTCACACAAATAAATGCTCCACAGCCTGTGCTGACATAGTT
The DNA here is from genome assembly GCF_963691815.1 of Echiichthys vipera. NCBI lineage: Eukaryota > Metazoa > Chordata > Actinopteri > Perciformes > Trachinidae > Echiichthys > Echiichthys vipera. The sequence goes on along the minus strand of NC_139828.1, from coordinate 29,003,096 downwards.
AAAAATGAAGAGAAATGTAGCAATGTAAAATTCTCTCTACAAGCTGTTAATATTTCATGAGTAGCCATTCTGACACTGTCAGTATACACCTAATTTGTATAGCATGCAAGGAGAGGGGAGGGAAAAAGGGGGAAGAGAAGTGGAATAAATGGAGGAAGATATAGGATAAAGGTGGAGAAGTGTCTCCAGAAAGACTTCACCAGGCACCGAGCAGGCTGACAGTGAATTTTTTGGAAGTCAGCATAGTACAAAGAACATTTGAAATGGCCCATTTAACAGCACTGTACTCCACTCCCAGCCGATGCCAGCATTTGCATACTTCATATCGGATGAAGATGGATGGTGAAAATCAATGTCACTGAGATGAGCGTTTTATCAAGGTTACGCTATCCTCCAAACTCCTAAAACCTCTTTATCTCATCTCTGTTGTCGGAATATTAACTTATCAACACAATCTCTTTACAGCAGAGGCAGGAGAAATGTGCATTTATCAGCAGGGATAACAATGACAGGGTGGCCGGCTGGCTTTTAGAACGGCAACTAATGATGGTTTTGACCATCAATTAATCTCTCAATTATTCTTTTTTGATTGGTTCATAATTGTCTAGTGTGTAAAATGTCAGAAAATAGTAAAAGAGTACTCATCTTGTCCAACACACAAACATGTTAAGATGATTTAAAAGGGAGAAATATCCTCACATTTGAGAAGCTGGAACCAGTGAGTGAGTCATTTTCCCTGAATTAATTTCCCGTCCATCAATAAATCAATTCATTCCCAGCACTGACATTTGACGTTTTAAGGGGGTCACTGTCACAATGACTGCCTTAAAACATTAAATGTCCCATCACTACACCCTCTCTGTGTCAATGTTGTTAGCAGGCTTAACATCTTCTGAAAATATAAACTGTATCAACATTTATTTTGTAGATTATGCTGCAGTTATTTAGCAGAATGATCAAACAGGAAAAACAACTGTTCTGATGAGTGTTAACGCATTATTCAAGCCCCACTGCTAGCCTTGAAGACACACAATATAAACAGCCTAAATTAGCCTCCGTTGCTGTGTTACATATTTCTAGCAGTTCTTTAACATGTGAAACAAACAAAGGGCATTTTTTGGGCAATATTTGTTTTTTAATCTTGCTAATTCAATGTTCTGTCTCCAAAGAACGGCCGCGAGAGCACAGCGAACCTCTGTCACAGAGCTACAACTTAGCTCAATGTGGAGATAATAATAATAATACACTGTATCTATGTTGGAGATACTGTAGGTCTGGCTATGCAAGAAGACAGATGCCGTTTCTCAACACCAAGTACGGCAAGTTCGGACTTGTGGACTTAGTAGTTCAGACTTGGCAAGTTCGACTAAGGAGTCTAGAATCCGGAGGACGCAGTCCGGATGTTCTGCAATCGTCTTGGTTGTCAGGGTTACCCCAGGACCTCACATCTCAAGAAACGTCAAATCAAATTTTAAAATAGGCTCTATCTTGATACACTGACCACAGATTCAAAGTTTAAACAACTATATTCTTGCCTAAAAAAAACATCTTAAATCTGCTTTTTGTGACACAAATACAGTAGCATTTGGAAATTATAATTCAAAGTTGTGTGTTGTCTCCTGCGCCATGTTCGCTGATGTTAGGGTGAAATGCATTCTGGGATACCTGGCTGTCCGACGTCCACACAAGTCACCTCCGATGCATCCTCGATAAAATGGGCGGAGTGAGTCACATCCGGGTATTTGGACTGCTCATTTAAATTAGCTAAAGCAACGGTATTATTGTTAATACTGGATCTTTTTTAATGTAAGTGTCAGTTGTGGGAGCCAGTCAACAGCCATATCTGTGACTCTGAATTATAAGCTGTAATCATGGTTTAAACTTTAGGACCTGAATGCAGCATTAGCCATTGCACAAAATGTTAATGTTAGCCGTTATCTTGCATTGGTTTTTTAGAGAGAGAAGCAATGATTGTGTCTGCTTTTCTCATTCGTTTAAAAAAGAAACTATACATTAATACATATATATCCAATGTCAGTTCTCATATCATTTTAGCATGATTTTCTAACACTCCGTAACGCTCCCACTTGGATGGAGCAGCGACCCCCTGGAAAAGCAGTAACAGGCTCATTTCATCCCTTCCTAGATGATCCTGGCTCAAACACTGTTTCAATCCCAACCTCTCCAGCTCTGCAGTCCATGTTTAGTGAAACATCATTATACCTCTCTCGCTGTCAGGCTACAGAATCCTTCCCTTTGTCTGCATGATTAGCTACTGGTTCCTCATTATGGAGGGGAGGACGGAGCTTCCATTTCAAGCCTTTGTGACTCCCACCTTTACTTCAGTCCACTAGTCATAAAAATGTCATGGCAGCTATAGAGCACACAGGCCACACTGAGATCTAACAGGAATCACACGCTCAGGGCCAACTCCAACAGGGCAGACACGGACAGTGGTTACAGTTTGGAGGTCGCTCAGGCATCTCTGCATGTGACTTTCCCCACGCTCACCCTTTCCAACCTCCTGACATCAGCCTGAAAGTGACTTCAAACCAAGTGCACATCTTCCGTTAACTCTCGGGGTGTAATGTTGCACCGCCGAGAGAAAATGACAGACCATTTATAAAACAGGAAGAGGAGCTAACTACAGTAAGCATATGCTATTTCTGGAGGAGGATGTCTGCAAATAACAAAGAGCTGTCAAACTCAAACCGGTCCACAGTCAAATAAAGTCACTTAAAAAAATAAATGAAAAGGCTTCGTCAGTGCAGAGACCTGCAGAGTTTCGCGTCCTGCTGTGACCCCTGCTGATGCTGCAGACGATCACACTGCACGCTTTAAGTTCCCCACCATGTCACCGGTGTTGGCGCTGGGAAGGCGTCCAAAACCACAATACATTTCTGCTATGGAACATTTGTTTCCTTTCAGGGGGCGCAGGGCCCCAACATGCGCCTACATTTTTCTGTCCTGCCACATTGCATGACAGTTTATTTTGGGAAGCGCAGGTTGGCACCTGAGACACAAAGCTGACAAAGCACTCAGTGTCACTTCAATGAGGCCAGTTGGTGCCATGACAATGCCTCTGGCCATGCAATGCTACAAGATGGACAACACTGCACTGAATCTCTTGGCGAAGTAGGAAAAGAGGCATCAGCTGTTTGCACAATTTCATCTTCAGAGGGAAATAAAGCAACATGCAAATGTGAGGCTGCTGCAGGAGGGAATCCACCTCAGATTACTGGTCCTTAATAAAATCTGAACTGCTGTGATGGACTGTTTGCCAGTTCAGGGTGTTTCCGTGGAGAATTAGTTGGTAAGACAATAGCAGGTTGAATGACAATCTGAACGTAAAACTGATTTGTAGAGTCCATGACAGTTATGTATACTATCATAAATAATGGTATGAATATCAAAATGGATTCTGAATTAATATGAATTCAAACTAACACATGATTCTTTTAAAAGTGACAAAAATGCAGTCCCCCGAACGGCCACTAGAGGCTCTACAAATGAGGTAATTGATATATATAAATATTTTTGTACTTCTTTTTAACACTAGAGAGCGGAAATTTTAATTATTCATGGGCAGTGACAAATAAAATGTATGTTAATGAATGAGAATAGTGTTTATTGTTCTAGATAAGCAAACTAAGGTCGGCAGTATTTAACAGTTGCGCTTAAAAAAAAGCCCCCAGCCTTGCCCCCCAGTTTGAAATGGTCCGCCACTCCACTTTGCATTTCTCCATCTAAACAATTCTTTATACGTCAGCAAAACATAGTAATTAAGAAGACAAAGTTCTGATTCTATTAATATTAAGAGTGACAACACCTGTATTTACTTAACATAACCAACAATGACTCAGTAATGCAGTTGTTACTTTCTATGAGAAAAGTGTAAACTATTGACAACAGCTGTTGAATTAGCATTAGGGATTAGGGATGCTCAATGCTGCTGGTGACAGCTGATCTGTGGATACCACTACTGCAGTCACAAAAAAGCACAAGAATATTTATGATCCGCTGATTTGGATTGGGACAGGATGAAAAAACTATAAAACACTCATGTGATAACTTTGTCATATGGCACGACCTTGGAGTTCAGTTTCCCAGGAGTGTGTATTTTAAAATGCTACTTTCCAGAAAATGAAGTGTTGTATAAATACACTACCTGACACACGCTCAGAAGTGAAGAGTGAATGCATATCGTGTTTCTCATAATGCAGTGGCGACTGAGTGCAGATAAGATTACTGGCTGAAATGACTGTTTCAAAAACACACATGGATGAAGCCTGCGTGCACACACTCATACCCCCCCTCACTCACACACACACACACGCAAACGCGCGCACACATGTGCTTGTACTGTAAAGTGACAGAGCAACTGCTTTGCTGTGTTAAATATCAGATGCAAATGAAAAGAGAAAATCTATCATGACTCTAATGTGGCCTGATAGGAGGGGGCTCACTCTCCTCTGAGGAGCCGAGCGGTGTGAGGAGGGTGATGTATGGAGGAGCTGGATGAGAGGTGAAAAGCGTAGCGAGACGGACGAAGGGAGGGGTGGATTGCTGGGAGGGAAGGGAGGAGGGGGGCACGCAGTCCTGCCAGACTCCTGAGAGCCCAGGGCAAAAGTGGAATAAATGTTGATTAGTGTTGATTTTGTCCAACGAGCACCCGGCAACTGACAGTGGGACTAAGCTGCAGCGAAAGGGAACCATTAATCTTGGTCTGGTTTAAGTAGTGTATATTAATTTGTGTCATTTCCACTACGTGGAGAGAGGCCTCTCTCTCCCTCTCTCTTTTCTTTCTCCCTCCCCTCCAGTGTTTGAAAGCTGTGGCAGCCAAGTCTCCTCCACAGTGAACGTACAGTGGAAGCCTGGAGGTGGCATTCTGCAAGTAGCAGCGGGGGAAAGTGGAGGAAATGAGATTCCAAACACTACATTATGGAAAATGAACTCCTGGGGGGTTGGTATGGCAACCACATCCAAATGTGCCATTGCATGTTCAATTTAACGTGCATAACAAATTTGCCGACTTGATTAAATTCGTAACATATTAAGAAGGACTGTATAAAAAAAGGCAGAGCAAACCTGCAGGGACTGAGATTACAAAGAGAGCCTTGAACGAGGTAAATGGCAGAACGGTGATATTTAAGCAGCGCGCTGAGCACAGGAGTCGACATCCAGGTAAAAGATTGTGGCCCACGCTCCTTTACGAGTCTACTTGGATCTTGCCTTCGTTCTGTAATCTCCACACCGGCAGGGCTGCTCGGAGCTAAATGTAATTTTTCGACAAACTGCGTTTCAGTGGCCTTCAGCCAAGAGGGAAAAAAATCATTCATCAGTTCAGGAAATTCTGAAAATGTACCAGTTAAAAATATAAAAACAATAGAGTGAGAGGTGGGAGAGAAACTTCTCCTGGAAAAAAAAGAGATGACTTTCCCTGTACATGTGATGTCAGTGTTAATTAACAAATGGCAGCACAGTAAGATTCCTATAATTAAGCTCCTTAATATGATTAACATGTATCAATTAGCCGACTGACAATTTGCATAATGTATAATGTAACCACATTGTTCTATACTGTAATGGTATTAACACACCATTTACAATGCTGTCACTCACTGATGATTCTGTGATTAGGATTCTGCATCAAACACAGTCAAAAGTCAGGACATGCCTTATGCTGGTAATCAAAATGCATTTCTCCCCAGTTGTCTACGTCCTCGGAGCAGAATTAGACTTCAGATCTCCCTCTCGCTCTCTCTCTCTCTCCCTCTCTCTCTCCCTCTCTCTCTCTCTCTCTCTCTCTCTCCCTCTCTCTCTCTCTCTCTCTCTCTCTCTCTCTCTCTCTCTCTCTCTCTCTCAGTGGATGATTAAGCAGAGAGATTGGGGAAACAGCTGTGGCGGGCGAACTTGGCATTTCTCTCCCCCTGAATGCTGCTGTATCAGCATCGAGGAGGAAGGATAAGAGGGAGACAAAAGCTGCACGTATCAGAGTCGTCTCTCTGTCCACCCGAGAGACGGGCAGGAGAGGGGAGGAACAACCCCCTGATAGGCCGCTCACTATCAGGGTAGACATCTACATTCAGACAGGCTAACATACACCTTTACTACCTCACAATGAGTCCCAACAAGGCCAGAAAAGCTCAATACAGATGCTCTGAGAGGGGCTCGTAAAATAACAATAAATACATTCAAAATGAATCTTTTTGTCATCGCATTACACAGTAACTGACAGATTAATGGGTAATAAAAATAGTAGTTCGTTTTTGGTGTTACCAATGTAATGGTTGTACATTGAATATTATTGGCTTTTAGGACTGTAGTCAAACAAACAAGACGGTGTTACCGTGGGCTAGAGCTGCAGCGATTAGTCGACAGAAAAATAATCAGTAACTGTTTCTGTTTCAGCTTCCCGAATATGGAGATGTCCTGCGTTTCTTTCTTAGACATTTAAAGACATCACTTTGGACGTGGAGAAACTGGGATGGACCATCACTGTTTTCTGACCCTTTACAGATCAAACGATGAATCTGTTGATCTAGGAAGTATTTAGTATGAAAATAATGGTTAGTTGCAGCCCTACTGTGGGCTTTAGGATAATGTGCTGGCCCATTTGAACAGTTTTCTGATGTGCTATAGACCAAATGATGAATTGATTGATCAAGAGAATAAGGATGAGGAAAATCTTTGGTTGCAGCCCTGGTTTTGCCCAAAACCAAGATATTTAAAATACAATGATATAAGACAAAGAGGAACCAGGGAATGTTTGACACATTCATTTAATCATGACTTAAATTATTAATTACTTATCAGAGTAGTTGGTGATTCATTTTCTATCAACAGACTAATCAATGAATGGACTATTTGTTTCAGCGCTGCACCACTTTTGAAACGGGACACGATCACCACGACGGCTGTGGAAGTGTTGTGACATGCAGGGCTGAGCCGTGTACGTGAGCTCCCTAATACAAATAGGCAGATGCCAAGCATCTGAATGGACTGACAAGTCAATGTAGTGTGGGCTTCCATGCACCTTCCATAATCAGACCTCTGGCTCATTTCACCCTGTCAAACACTAGTCGGCTGCCCTCTGTAAAACACCCTTCATAAAATAACATTACATCACTCGGCTAGTCATTTTTATAAATGGAGGATCCCCTAGGCTTGAAACCGTACACTATACAAACACGGGCCACAAGAAAGCTGGCCTTTTGTTGAGGTTGAGAGGAAAAAAATGAAACAGCAAGTCAGAGCAGCACATTTAGCGAGCAGCTCAGTCAAGGAGTGGCTTTGTTTGACACCGCCAGAGATTTATGATGTTGGTGAAGTGTTTACAGAGGTCAAGGCGGCTCATTTTCCAAATCAGTTTGTCAAGCATTTGCTTATCTAAAGAGGCCTTTTCATCAATCATAAGAAGTGATGGTGAAGACCGAGAGAAAACAATCCAGTTTAGAAAAGATCAGTGTTTTTACAGAGATAGAAAGATAACATAGAAAGTGAAAACTTGGGTTAAGTTGTGCCATGTTGTTTGAGATCTCTCTCTGTGAACTTACATTCAGTGAGTGGAAGGAGGCTGTTGCATGTGCCAACGGCAGTGGAGTCATATTGTTTGGTTATATTTGTATAATAATTTGTATATAAGTCAAACTAGGGATGACCCCAAGTGATCCCACGTTTCCAGTCCTGATACCAGCACCTGAGTATCAGCCGATACCAACCATCCATCGGACACTAGGGATGCACATCACAAGTTTTACAGATTTTTTTAGACAATACCATATTTGGCTCACATCACGATGATATGATCAGTGACAATTATATTAACTCACCAAGAGCAACTCACATAGGATTTCAGAATTTGAATAGTGAGCTCTTCTAGACTTTTAATTAATAATAATAATAATAACAATAATAATAATAGTAATCATAATAATTATAACTATAATAATAATTATGATAAAGAAACTATTTTTGAATTTAAAAAATGAAAATTTCAAAATAAAGGTGCTTGTAAAGATGATACATATGGATATTTTCACATTGCAGCGATAATATTAGATCGTCGATTATTTATTGAATCTATATATTGATCCAGATCGATGTATTGTCCCATCCCTAATCTGTGAAGCTCACTGTGTGGAAGTGACTGGGATCGTTCTTTCACGTGTAAGACTACATCAGGCCCGACTTAAACGCTGCTTTCCTAAGTTTGTAAAACCAAATGTAACAAATAAATAGATAGAAATACATTAACTGAATTATTATGTATTAATAAAAGAATAAATTGTTCACTAGCAACTTGATTAAATCAGATTTTTTTTTTTTAGGAATTACAGTTCAAGTGCAAACTTTTAACTGCAGCAACAAATTGGTCCAAACTTCAACAGTTTCCAGTATTTAATGTGTACTGTATATGACATAAACATAGAGTTAAATCATATAGATCCGCCCCATTGCCACTGATACCTGCTCCAGTTATTTGAGTTGGCCCGATAATCAATAGAGATCAGTGCATCCCTCGAAAACAGACAAGACCTGCTATTACCTTTGCTCCACATTTTGGACACATCGAGTACAGTAATTAATAATGTATGCTCCGTCTCTTCTTAGGAATGTACTATGCCGCACGCACGCACACACACACACACACACACACACACACACACACACACACACACACACACACACACACACATACAATCATGCACGGTATCGGAAAGACAGAATCCCTTTGAAGTCAAAAAGACAACCCAAATATGCTTGGAATGGGTAAAGGCGAAGTCGGTGTCTGTCAAAAAAAAAGAGGCAGTGGTTTAAATAAAGTGTTCCTTCCTCGTCTTTTCCTCTCGGGTGTTGCTGCACCATTGTGCTTGTTTATGCTGCACAATATTTCTGTTGGCCATCCCTCACTTCAGCCCAGTAAAAATACACAGAGTAGGTCACAAGTTCAGGCCCTAGATCAACACTGGCATTGTGTCCTGCAGGTGCTGTCAGCCGCTCCGGGGACAGCCAGGGATGGAAAATACACGCGAGCAAACATACACACACACACACACACACACACACACACACACACTGTCTCTGCACTCACGTACTTGAGACAAAGAAGTTACAGCAGCTCGACCGCAGCTTTGACGAGCAAAGCTGTTGGAAGACATGCACTCTGAAATATCTAAAGGTGGAACGTTCGGCTGTCGGTACAGAAAGGTTTGTTTCCTCACATCAGTTTCATCACCTAAATACTAGAATAATGACAATAATAGCACTACAACAAACAAAGCTGCAGCATTTATTCTTTCATCTTTTGAGCCTTCCGTCAGAGTCTTCACGTAATATAAGTGTTGAGAAAGAAAAGCTGAGCGCCAAAGGACTTCTTTCACTAATACGGTGCCAACTGTTAAGCTACAAACACCCTGATACTGAGGTTATAATTAGTATCAATGTATTATAGAACATGTGTAAAACGATACACTCAATAGTATCAAAAGTATGAAAAAACAGATCGTTCTATGAGGAAAAAACAATAAAACTAAAAGCAATAATAATGATGACATAAAGAATGTGGTAGGGAAAACATGTAAAAATAGTAATAATAATGTCAATTATTATTAATATTATTACAAATGTGTCGGTACTGTTCATTTAAAATAATAATTTAAAACAATTTTTCCTATTTTGTCCGTCTTTTACTTTTTTCTTTTCGAGTATAATTTTTTAAAACTGTATGGTATCGAAGTTTAACATTTTGGTATTGCAAACATTTTTTCACTTTAATAGATGTTTAAATTCCGTCTCAAAAGGAAACCAAACCACTAGAGGGTGCAACGACCTGCGACGTTTTTGAAACATTTTACACAAGTCAGATAATGTTGAACCGCCGGGTTTTACAGAGACAACAACACTAAACATCCAAATCCTGGTGTTCCACCAGACGAAGTGAACTTCAACAGGAGGGAACAATAATTATTATTATTAATCCTCAAGACCATGTTCTATATTTGATGAGTGGAGCTAATGAGGAAAGAGTACAACACTACGTTCATATCATCACTTTTTCACCCCAACGTGTGAGTCAAGTGGTGTTTTATGACCCACTTGGCATGAGAAATAGATCTTTGTAACACGTTGTGTTTTATTTACACTATGACTGACAGTCCTGTCGACGTGCAGACGAAGACTAAATAGTGTTTGAAGCACAATTACTCTTAATCCAGATTGATGATTTTTTTTTTAATGTGCAATAAACCAATAAGGTTTATTCAGAAGAAAAGTTTTGTGTAGTGTAAATTTAGAGGGGCATTCTAAAATAAAAACCATCTTATAATTATTCCAGAATTAGAGGAAGAGTCTGAACTCTAGTAAATGTGTTTCTCACTAAAACTTGGAAGAAAGCTAAAGGGATGAAATGAAAGTCTACACAAACAAGACGAGCACCAGATCCTCTGCGGCGCTCTGTAAGCTGCACCTTGTATTTATAGGTTGCCAGTTGAAAGAGAAAAGAATGGGTGTGCAGGCAGGAAGAGGTCCAAGTTACTTTGTACTCTCAGCAGAGCCGAACTTTGGATGAACTCCGAGAAGCGCCAGGGAGTAAAACACTATGCATAACTGTGTCACTCCCCCTGCAAAAAAAAAAAACCTACCAAGACAACAAAAAAAGAGGAGCGAGCCAGCAGGCTTCAAAAGGCCCCCCGCTCTCTCCTGAGGCAGTGGCCGATTCAGGATAAACTGCCAGGCCTGGGGGCAGGCAGCGAGGTGAGCTTCAATGGAAACCTCAATGAAAACATCCATGTGAGGGTGGGATCACACACGAGGAACGGTATTAAACAGCGCCAGTCAACGCCGCCACAAAGGTCAAGTATGAGCAAGTGCAACTTTGGAGACAATGACAACAATATCTTCTCCATCCTCCATCCATTCCACTTGATTTCATGCACTAATGAGTGTGAAACACACTGAGTCAGCCAGCACGCTGTGTGTGAAAACTCGATATCTCAGATGTGAACGTTTCTCGAAAGAGTCCTAAAGCACACGGGTCCAAAGACAAGGGGGATAAAGTGTATCAGTCTGAAGTGCACTGGATTCTATCTGTGCCAATTTCAAAAATGTCACAGGGAAAATGATTTGGAAACATGACTTACGCCTCCTATGTTACGTTATTCCTCTCCCAGCAATTATTCTGCTGACATGCTCTCTCACAACTGCTTTAATAGAGAGACACAATACAGAATAGAAAGAGACGTGTGCACCAGACTTGACAGTTAACTCACAAGGGGAGACATCAACGTGCCGGTGACAATTTTTGCTCAATACTCTCTATTATTCCACAATAGCATCAAAAAAACACTCATTCATATTTTGACACGATAATTGATAAGGACTGCTCGAGGTAATTGTCCACACTTCCTATTGTGAAATAGTTAAAACGCCCAGACTTTAGAGCTACAGGAGGAAACACATGTCTTGCATGTCAGTGAAATTTATACGGTGAATTGTGGTGTGACTGCATATCCAACATCAGCTTCTCTTGTGTGAATCTGAGGCTGAATAGCAAATTGCTCTTTGATGATAAAATAGCCCACACAGAGCCGGTGCCTCAGCTACATGCCCCATTAGTGACAAATACCGTGTGCACTACTCTGTTCATTTAACCTGCTTAAGGGGACTTTGTGTTTTTTTTCCCTACAGTATGGGGACAACAACAGTGCAGTGTTTAGGAGATGAGTGAACGAGAACGTACCTGTTTTTTCTTTGATTTCACACAAGACATTGAAAAGAGCTGGCTTCATTCTGTGACAGTTCAGAGCGTGTTTCCTGCAACAGAAAAGTGGCTTCATGATCAAACCACAGAAATGCTGCATGTATTAAATATACACAACCCATCAGGGCTGCACACACTATCATTTCTAATTTTTTTACCTTTTAGAAAAACATTCAATACAATTACAGGCACAAATGGACTCTCCAGTAGATGAATAACACATGTGTATGTAAGCTACACGTTTGCACCTCCACTGTTGTAACCTGCATTTAGCTGTATACAAAGTAACACGTTTAAATAGCTTCACACTGTTGATCATAAAATTATACAATTCATATTCATACTAATTGTTTTTTTTCTGACCGACTTTATCAATAAAACAAATGATTTTAAATGTGTAACTTTCCTCCCCTGAATTTACGGTGGATTACACAACATGATGGGATCGCATTGGAGACGAGCTGTAATTCACTTTGGACTGTTACTCACTTGTTTCATTTATTTTTTTAAATAAACCATATTTTATTGTTTGGTCTCGTGACTGTATTAAGGTATACCGTGCTGTGTAAATAGTGTCAGTGGGCGACCCGTTGGCATGTCACAGTAACATCCATCCACTTTATTTTCTCTTTCAGGAGCGACTTATTTAAATGTGGAGAAACTAGTGATGTGCAGGCGTGCCATCACTGTTTTTACGGCTCCACACATGGCTGTGCAGAGCCCTTACATTAATAGTGCCGTCCACACTGCTCTATTGTAAATTTAGAAATTTCCAAAATAGATGTATGTGATTTTTTCTTCCAATTTCTTTTGAATATGTTAGTTTGCCGCCGCCTCTTCGCAGTGGGAGAAGAGGCTGCCTTGGAGCGTATCTTTACCTGGCTTGGGCTTCGTCCAGACTTTGATCCGTGATGGTCATAATTTGCTGTAAAATGTCTCCAATGTCCTGTTTTCTTCCGTCGCCGTCCGTTCCTCCGGTGCCTTCCTGCATATGCTGCGGCAGGCCGGGGTGCCCTGCCATGCCTACCCCCGTGTGAGAGTGCATCAGCCTCGTCTGCTCGTCCATCTCTTCTGCTCCTCTCTATCTAATTCTCTGTGGCGCGCTCGCTGCTGAAATCCTGCAAAAATACATAAAAGAAAAAGAGGATGGGGGAAAAAAAAGATCCCGGTAGTGTTTTAATATTTGCGCCGCGCACTCCGGTTGCTCCACGGAGGGGCTTTTTTGGTGTGTGGCGCGGGTATCGGAGGGGAAAGCGGAGATAGGAGCCCTCCTGCTCTCTGGCTGTCTCTCTCTCTCTCAGCTGGTCGGAGCTGAATGTGAAATCTGATCTGAACTGCTGTTGCCTTCACTGGAGTGGGCTGTGCGTAAAGAGAGACAGGCTGCTGATTTCTACTTCTGACATGAACTGGGTTTTCTCGTGGTGTGGCGCGCTGATCCGAAAGCCCCCTCTTCCTGACAAATGACCAAAAAGAAGTGGCTGTGAGGAATAAGAAGTGTGGATTTATTTCACTCACTCCATCCTCTTTGCTTTTGTCTATACAGTACAGGCTGTGGGGCAGGCAGCGGCAAGGCAAAGAGCGCCAGAGTCAGACTCCGCCTACGCGACATGATTGGGAATATAAGACCATTTAGCCCCACCTTGAGGTGCCTCTCATGAAACGTCGATCATTGGACTGTAAAGGTGGGGATGCAGAGGAGAAGCTTGGAGATGTGACTGCTGCCTTCCAAGCAGGGAGAAACTACGGAGTGGCACCAGGGTGATGGATAGAGCCAAATAAATAACAGTGGCTGACACAGAAGGTCTGCTCAGTCTCCCCTTCTGACCTCAGTCCGAGCACCAACAGGCTCCACTGGACACCAATTCATTTCCACGCTGTGCCAAGATATGAGGTCCACTAATCAAAACTATTGGCCAGCCCTTTCATCTGTTATACTTATTAGAAAGATAATGTGATTGAAGATTTATGGCTGGAAAAATCTATCTGCTGATGAGACACCTTATGTAAAGCACCGCTGTGATATTAATATTTCATTTTGACATCAAATGTGCTTGTTTTGTTGCAGTAGGCAACGTGGATTTTGTTCCATTCACTTCCAGGTATGTTGCAGGGCTCCGCTTGGCTGACTTTGGCAGGGTCCTCCTAATGTTAGGCGGTGACCCATGTTGCGCAGCCAAGCAGCAAGGCCCGAGTGTGTCTGGCCAGGCTGAAAAGTGCCCTTCAGGCCCAGCGCTGCCTCACTGCTGCTGCTGCTCCCCTCCGCCACTGAGAGCCATTCAGAGGGAAGAGATGAGGTGGAGGAGGAGGGGCAAAAAAAAAAGAGCTCCAGTGTGGAACTAAAGTATGAACAGTGCCGCTGTGTAAATCATCAGCCTGGATGTATACATGTGTGACACACATAATAAGGAACGTATGTAAGAGTGGCTTTATTGTAAGCAGCTTAAATTCAAAACAGAGTTAAATGTGTTGCTGGCTGTTACCTGCAACCTCTTTTTCCCTAAATCAGTCCCCATCAGACACATTAGTTAGAAATACAACAAGATGACAAGCACATTTCATGTTGAAAAACCCCGAAAAACCTGCTTTCAACTGATTTCAGAAAAAACATTAAAGGTGCCTTAATGTTTACATCCTCTTCCACCTGTAGATCAGCAACAGAATTTAAACCATTGGTGGGAAAATCTATTATGTCACATGTGTGGTTTTGCCCATGCATCATGAAAAACAAAACAGGGACCTACTCATAAAACACTGCTCCATAATGGGACTTTCTATCAAAAAGTCACAAGGTAACTTACATTCGATAAACATCCTTGGGTATTATTTATTATTATTTAAGGTCCCATATTCTGCTCATTTTCATATTCATACTTTTTTGTTTTTTCTGCTAGAACATGTTTACATGCTTTAATATCCAAAAAACATGTTATTTTTTCTCATCCGGTCCGTTTTAGTGCCTGCCTCTTTAAGACCCCCTCCCGAAACAGGACAGTCTGCTCTGATTGGTCGGTGGTTCTGGGTCTGCACGACTGTTCGCTCAGCGTCTCTGCCTGCTCCAGGCTTTGGCCCCCTCCAGCGCGAGGAACCATGGTGGAAAATCACCGTTAAGAGCCTCTCAATCAAAACATGACGCTGTCATGAAGTAGAGCACATGGGATCATAGGAGTTGTTATTGCTGATAAAAATTATGTTTTTTACGTACAAGTTAATGTATTAAACTTTTATTTATGATATATTTTTCAACATGTATTCACTTCATGTCGTTTCATTCTAATGCTATAGACCCAGTGTTTTGTGTTCATGGTGGTTACCAGTGTAGTGTGAAGCATGGGGGAGTTAGCAAGCTAGCTAATATTATTTGTAAAATTTAAAAAACGTAAAGCTTCATCCACACATTCTTGTCACAGCATAGAAAACACATTGCTATTTCCAGCTCTAATACCGGCTAAAGTCGACTAGCAGCAGGGAGAGATAGAGGGACGTGTATTTGCTAGCTAGCTAACTTGCTTAACGTTATCATTAGTTGAGTCAATACCCTACAGTTACTAGCTACGATATGTAGTGAATTCTGTTATCCCCGTACCATACCCCTGTCGTACTTATGACTTTATGAGAGTGTCGAACATTATTTTAACTTTAGAACGTTATGTTGTTCTAAGTCCATGCCTCTGTATAAGTAGGCTAATTATAAACTGTGCGACACAACCACAACCAGTAACACTAAAGTAAAGAATACAACCTTAATATAAACTGCAACTTAAAGTTAGGTAGCAAAGAGTCAGGCGGCATATCGTGTATAACGTATAATGTAACTGTATCTAGCTTACGTTATACTATTGCTAGCAAGCTCAACATTTTTTTGTGGCAGAGAGGGTGCTAACATTACGTTTCCTAACTTCATTAGACCCTTCTCGTCTCCGCACAATCATTGCACCCAGGGAATGTCAATAACAGCACTGTAGTAGCCCTTTCTCTCTATAGTAAAGTTCCGATATCACAACTGTATGAAAGTCCTCAAACAGCTCATTTAAAGGCAGTTTGTGAATATGGGCAGGACCTTTAAGAGCTTAAAAACTCAAAAACTGTTGCAAAACTGTTGCAAGAGTTTGATTCAGATTTTGCTAAGTCCTGATTGGTGCAATGAGGTGAATGGCAACATCTCAGCGAAGCACCGACAACTGTTCCAACTCTTGTAGAGAAGGGTGAGCCCATAGCTCGTAGTGTGAAGCTCGCCGGTTGAGAAATAACAAAAAAAAGAAAACGAGATGAGTTTCCTAATTTGAGGTTGGGAGGCTCATGTAAATGCATCAATTCTGAAACTTGAGGTCCTGATAAGTGAAAAAAATAAATAAATAAAAAGCCACTATTTTACATTCTTATTAATTCTGTTTTCTTAGTAAAACATGACCTTATTGATATTAAACTATTAAACATCATCATGCCACAGAATTTCCTTCCTCACAATTCAAAATATACACTGGGATGCACCCATCGGAATTCCTCTTTACAACCATTAGCATATTTGAGTTTGAGGTGTAGTGGCAGTGACATCTCAGACTGTCTTCCTAAACCTCAGGTGGAGCTGCGGTGCAATCCTGGAGCTAGGTACTCTCCCTGTAGGAGCTCCTGTGAAGCACCGGCTATGTAAATTGGGAGCAGAATATGTATGATGGATAATGGTAAGTGTGGTAAGTTTCCCTGCCATCTGCTCTGTAGTAGAATAATGAGAATACCTGAGGGGGTCTCTGTTACACCAACATCCATATGACTCCCCAACATCTGCTAAGCTACGTTAGCAGGGCATTTAGAAATCTAAATATATGCTGATACTTTCGGGCTACATGGCAAGGCAAACAAATCACAGAGCTGGCAGTGATCCTCATCCATTTATTACCAGGCTGATGCACGATCAGCCACTCACTAGTGATAAAACCGGAAATGCTTAAAGAGGTCCTGTAAAAGGCTTAATTTTCAGTGAAGATGTAAGCGATATATTACGGAGCGTGATGCTGTATACATGAATTTCCTACGCCAGAGTCATCCACATTAGTGGGATTCTGTGATACAGTCATGGCTATTAAAAGAAACAAAGGCAGACTCGAACAGCAGTGGCAAATATAACGCCCAGGTGTAGCACAGGACAGCAGTTCTGGCCCTTATACCTCTGCACTGTAGATCCTCCAGGGCACTGCGACTATGCGGAGGACAAACCCTGAATGGAAATTACATTACATTATATTAATTTAGCCTATGATTTTATCAATTTACAAAGCAAGTTACAGTTAAGTCAATGCATTCACCCAAAAAGATACCACCAATAATTGTCTACAATCATTTAAAATGTATCAAATAAGCAAAACTGGAAATAAACCATACACATACAAATGCAAATCTGCTAAGAAAAAAAAAAACTGTGTAATTAATTCAAAATAATATTATTTATTACCTGTGTTTTAGGATTTATGTTCACTTTAGGAGTCAGGCCTAATCGTTTGACTTTAAAAATACATCCAAACTTTTCTATGGGTTGTCTTTAATGTATTATTGGCTGCTCTCTGTGCCCCAGCATAAACATGAGCAAAATGAATCCCTCTGAAGGAAAGGAAAGTCTGGGTTGTGGTGAGGATGGTGGGTAATGGTGAGGATTCAGTGGTTTCTAGATTTACAGATTCATTTCTTACTTTTTTTTTTTGTTTTTGTTGAATTAAAAAAAAAAAGGAAATATATGTACAATTTATCAATTCTATTTTCTGAACAACTTATCCTTTGCAGGGTTGACAGGGGTCTGGAGCATATCCCAGCATGCACTGGGCAAATGGTCACTGTAAACTTGTTGCCAGTCGATCACAGGACACTTAAGCCCCATTTACACTTGTCATTGTAATTATCATATTTTTGGCTAAAATCCAGATGGGATTTAATAAGCTTTTGTTTACACTTGCACGCTGCATCAATGTGTCTCTGTTAGCCGCATCATAAATCTGATTCCATCTCCCTGGGTTTTCCTGGACTGCATGCAAATCAGGTTCAGCCCCACTGTAGTCCAGAGGGGGGTGGTAATTTACCTGAGGCTGCTAACAGCTAAAATCACAAGAACTTCTTCAGTTAAGTTACAGTAAAGGTTTAGCGAGGCAGCTAATAGCCTGACTTTATATCCACTAACACACAGGGTTTAGTGAATGGACTTTGGGCCAAAGCAAAGTTTTGCATGCCTTCAGAGGTCCAGACTCATGCTGTTCCATCACATAGAGATCATTCAATGGTCTATTTTGGCACTTACTTACATCATTCTGCTAATCTAATCACATCATCATCAACATTTTTTCATGTTTAAACTATTAACAGAGAAATCCGGATCAGGAAGTGCCTAACACTGATTAGCTCGGGGCAGTACGGTGAAGGCATTAAAACGTCTTTTTTAACCACTAATACTGCTCAAAATAACACCAAACTTCTGCAGTAGCATGATAAAAGTCCCTTCACATAAAATGAAGCACCAACAACGTAGTTTGTGAACCGTAGTTTGTTTATTGAAAGAGTGTTTTAAAGACTTACCAACTGGCCCCTCTACCAGCTCCTCTCATAGTAAAGTCCATTCAAGTGGATTATAAAGTCAATCCAAATGGAAGGAGCCCTTTGGTGCTTTGTTTTCTGTGTAGGGACTCTTCTCATGCTTCTGCAGACGTTTGATATTATTTTGAGCAGTATTAGTGGTTAAAAAAGACGTTTTAATACCTTCACGTACTGCCCTGAGCTAATCACTGTTAGGCACTTACTGCTCTTAGCGTCTGTTAACGACTCTACCGGATTTCTTCGTTAATAGTTTATACATGAAAAAAAACAACGGAATTTAAGGTCATTTAATGTTGCCACTTCACCTAATCTCCATGTCTCCCCTTATGTCATTTTCAATTTATTTTTACGTTTTTTACTCAACTTCATGTTAGTCTTGCTGAAACCAGACATTCTGGGGATTTACTGACTTAATTTCCCCACAGAGAGGGGTCTGAGAGAGCATCACAAAAAAATGGGCTGGTCATGTCACGTAGCACAGTAGCACAGTAGCACAGTATCACAGTGGACTAGTAGTTTATTAAACATTGCATAACATTGGGGGTTTTTTTGCAATTGGGGGTCCTACAGTTTCAGAGTGCAATTCACTTATACACTGCTGTCTTAGACACAGACAGATGTACTCGAACATTTGTTAAGATTACATTACTCATAATCAAAAATTAACAAGTACTCGACTTTGCTAACACAGCCAAAGATCAAGCATAAGTATTATACTTACTGGTCCAACAGAAGGGTGGCCAGCTCGGCTTTTATTTCAAGAAGCTCGCGCCGACGACTCAAAGCCAATCCGACATTTGTTTTTGCTCACTTTCTTCTTTCTTTCTCTTATTAGCATCCTCCTTCAACATCCTCTTCAGTCTCTTCATCTCTGCCATGATGTCCTTAGAGGCTGCTTCTCAGTTCTGTTGCCTTCGCTCTGGTCCAGTTCTGGCAGTAGACTGATGCTGCTCCCCACCAGCACGGTAGTGACGTAAAGCATCACGCAATTCTCCTGGAAGATCCGACACATTCACAAAAGTTACATAGTGAGAGAACAGGCGTTCATTTCATGGGATAAGCTGTTATAAGGTGAACTACCTACACAATGTTGCTTTAAGGTTCATTTTACTTGAGATTTTGGTTCTGTAGCACGTCAATAGAAGCATGAGTTCTCACAGTTTCGGAATAATCGCTTAGAAAACTAACTTAGACATCCAACAGGCCTGACAATCCTCAGCAGAGCGTTGGCCAGATATCTTTACAAGAAAAGCACAGAGGGCGACTGGAGGACGATGGGACAAGTAGCCGGTGGTGGGCTGGTTTCCATGGCACCTGAGAGAAAGACCTTTCTACTCCAGGCCCCGGGTCACACCATGTGATGAGGTTGTGCAGATAAATCCTCCCTTTCATCTTGCACAGCTTCTGGCCTGTGTGGAGGCAGGGCTCATGGAACAGATTCATACACATAACCCTCTCTTTGATTCTAATACGTTTGGACTGAGAAACAAATGCATGGGAGCTCCATGTCCAAACTGTTTTCAGACAGGCAACACAGCATATATGTACTTATACAGCAGTGACCAAGGAAAAGAGAGCTGTTTCACCTCCACAGAAGCTTACTATTATGAGACAACTGTTTTTTTAAATGCCTTATTGAGTCCCCATGGCTGTAGTCTGGCTTACTGGATGTACAGGGCGGCTATAAAGCCTGACATCTGCTCGTGGCTCATGCACCGGTACGGTTTGGCTGGAGCTAGAGCGGCTACACCCTCTACAGTCTGTTGATTGGACAACAGAAACAAATTTTTCCTTGCGACAACAGCTGGCAGCTCCTGTGTTCGTCGTCACGCCGATATGATGTCACGCTACTAAACCGGCCTACACCTGCCCATCAAATGTGGGTGTGGTTGGCAATGGAACGCTTGCACGGCCAGGCTTTGCTATTCCAAACCATACTGTACTGTACTGAACCTACCCCCACCACACAATTGAAACAAAGCTTTATATTGTTTTCTTTATTTATGTCATATTGTAATTATGACTGAAAATGTCAATATAACCTAAATATTTCCTAGATATTTTGTGTTTTGGTTAGCCACTATAAGAGCTGAGTAGTTGATAACATGTGGTTACATTTCATGTATTGCTAATGCTATGGAAAAGTTTCAGTCCTTTTTCTTGAAGTTTTGTTACCCATATGAAGTATTTGTCATTTAGAAACCAATGTAATGACTGACCGTGACACATTTTGAGTAGTTAAAGAGATCATTTACCCATTTTAATCAATGTTTAATTGAGGATTTTGGCATATCCCAGACGCTCCATTCCGTGGGGTTATTTGCCATTGAGACAGGCCAAACACCATTTATCTGAACACTTTGCCAGGGCACAGACCTATCATGCTGATATCATTTGTATCACAAATTTGGTGCACAATTTCACAATTCTTTTGACCAGTTGAGAAATAAAAATGGTAAAGAAAAATATCTCCAAAATACCACATTAAGAAACCTCTTCACAATGACCCTGAAGTCACACACAGGAAATGTCCTCATGTTTAAAGTCATAAAATACTTCCTTCAGAGGTTTGCTGCAAATTTCAATGTAATCCTGTTCAGGATGACCCTGACTATGACCACGTAAAATCTTAAGTTATTTTACTATCTCACTCAAGACAAAATTAAAAAGTTGGCAGCCTCGCAAAATCTAAAATATATTCACTCCAGTGATATCATCCAAATGTACATGAAAGCATGTAGCTAGTCCTTTGGCTCAGACAGTGCAGTAGTGTTGGCAGTAGTTTGGGCCGCACATGTGATGACATGCTGGACAATTATGTCCGTGTGATTAAAGATGTGCTGCTGAATGCAGTGCAGGTTGCAGTTCCATTAAATAGACATATTTTAACCAAAATATGCTATAAGACCTTATTTTGCTTTACGTGTATTTCCCCTTGAAATAGGTTCACTACTTACAGTTCTGATTTTTAAAATTGAAATAGTGCAAAATTGCCAAAATTATGGAGCTTAACTTCCCTTGAAAATGATCTGGAAATTTACTTTAAATGTTCTGACCCTTTGCAACCCTATCCGTGGCCCAATGGTCGAGAATAGCAGTATTAGAGTATGATATATTCCTGTGGAGACAATCAATTGATCTGCCTTTACGGTCATTATAAGCCATTAAGTCTTTTAAGGATGCTGATGACAGACAGCAAAAAGTTTGAAGACTTGATATTGGACAGCTTAAAAATAAAATGTACAGGATTTTAATGGCCCGCTGCTGTAAGTCATCGTCGAGTAGAAAATAGAGTATTTGAAGGCTGTGTTTCTTGCTGCTGAGTGTGAGCGAACACTACACGAAGATCCATGGCACAAGCTAGTTTGAGCAGAGCGAGCACCAGTGGAGTACATTCGGGAGGAGGTCTGAATGGATCAATACATCACAGAACAAAGAGGAACTGTGCTTCACCAGGGGCCCCAGAACAAGACAGGCCCATTGCTCAACTACTGTCACAGCAGTGTATCCTAGGCATCTCACATGCATCTCACACAACAAGGTTAAGATAGATGTGAGGACGGCTGGATAAACTGAGGAAACATGGGACATAACCAGCAGACAGACTGATGAACTACCCCTGTGACAAACAGAGCTACCTTGGCTAACACAGTTACGTCGTCATAAGTGTTTTTTATTACATTAAAAATTAATATTTTATTGTATTAGAATTAAAGGGGGGAAGCCATGTTGGGGGTAATGCCTTGGTAGTCTGTTCCTAGGTGCTGGTAGTCTCATTTTCTTAACCTTGGAAAGAGCCAGGTTAGCTCTTTTCCGCTGTGTCCAGTCTTTGTGCTAAGCTAACCTACGTGGCTGCAAGCGGTAGCCTTACATTTGTCATCCAGGCTAATGATTTTCACATCTAACCCTTAGCAAGGAAGTTATTACGTGTTTTTTCCGTTAAACGTTGAATTCTGTGAAAACAATATGTTGTTTTCTATTTTTTATGTAGCTCTGGGCTGAGTAACGGAAAGAAGTAGAAGTAAGTCTTTGATCAAGAGCTGGAATTTGCCAGGCGTCCATGCTCATGAGTTTGGGTCCTATTTTCTGACCAATGAGCCATGCTGACCCTAACCACTCAAGGTCAATACCTCACCCTAACCACTCAACCGTTCATAATAACGCTCCAACTGGTTTTTAGCTACGACCAAATCATGATTCTGTTAATTGGGCTGGTCTTCATTGTAAAGGTAATAGTTCTGAATCCTTTCTGTCTACCTACATGAGAGGAAGACTAATATGTTCAAACAAACGTATTTGTATGATGCATCATAAGACCATATCTTAAAACGAAAACACTTGCACCTGCATGCAGTGGCAACGCGATGAATAATAAATATGGGGATCTTTTAGAAAGCATTAACGGTGATGCTCTCAGGAGAAGTGAAGGAAGTAGTGGAACATGAAACGGTATAATTAGAAGTACAGTGCAGAGGCTGGCACATTTAAAATGCACTACCTCAGGTCATAGGGAATAACTGAAACAGAATTCCTCCTTTTAGAGCAAGACATTAAGCTGTGCCTGATCAGTGTTTTTCCACCTGACCAATCCTTAATGCGATAGAAACAATGTCAACCCATCACATAAAGGTTACTGACAGTCTAGTTACCCTTCACACACCAGTAGCTGCATGCCCTTTATCTCATTCATTCATTTTTTTCATCCACCTGTCATATTTCTTACAATATTGTTTACCCATGTCATGTCAGTGCAAGTCTGGCATGTTTTCACAATACCTTATTCTCTAACCAGTGAGGGATATAAAAGGGAAAAGATCTCTTAACTGAACTTTGAAGAGGCCCCCTCCTTTCTTTTAAATCCAACCTGTTTAATGTTTGTGCTGGTGGGCTGCTTAAATGATGCTATAATCAAACCCCAAGATAAATTAAGAGGCAAGCGTTGACTCAGCATTTTGTTGCCCTAGCGATCCATTGACCCTGAGGGCCGGCAGCGAGAAAATTGAGAAATGCTCGTTTTAATGCCTATCCAATATATACGGCATCTACCTCGAGATGGGGCCGTGCAATCAACCACTAATCCATTAGACAGAGATGTTTTTCAAAGATTGACGCGTTATTGTGCTGCTGTCTGCACTGGCTCACGTTCAAGGTTAACCTTTTAGAGACGCCTGATTGTTGCTAGAAGGTTAAACAACACATTAACATGCATTAAAATATTAAATTATGGCTCCATTTACTATATGAGAGAAAAACAACAACATAAAAAAGGCTTTTAAAATTATGAAGGCAATTGATAAAGTGGGTGGCTTGCACAGGCATTTACTCTGGGGGGAAAACAGGGTTGTGGAAGTGAGATGGTTTTCAAATGGGCAGACCGGGTGCAGTTCCGGCAGAATGAGGGCTTCCTTTATTGCCGGGTTAATGAACTGATGGTGAGGTCAAGTATTGAAGCCAATTGCAATTAAGGTGACTTTTCCCATAAGAGCCGGCCAATGCACAGGATAAAAACAAATTAGAACAGCCACCTCTCTCACTGACATTTGTAGATTTGCAGCAGCCCCTCAGAAAACAGCTACAGTCTGTGTTGGTTCCATACAGGCTAAATCTATCTTCCAGCAAACCCACACCGCAGGAGGCCGGAGAGAAGCCCTTCAATGTTACAGTATATTGACAGAGGGAGGACTCTGAATAAGTGATGCCTCCTGTCTGCTTGAGTAAAATACAACCTCCACCTTGTTCCAGAGGATAAGCAATTAACTAATCCGAGCATTACAGTAGAGCCACAGTGGCAGCACGCGCTCCTTCCCTACCTCGTCCATTTGAGTAATTTAAGGATTGGAAAGGCTGTCCCATTTTAAACATTATAAAGGAGCAATCCCATCATGCATGTCTTCACCCTCGCCGTCCCATCTTATGCTGTCTCCCATCAAATGCCTCTGACTGACAGCATTTCCTTTTCAAAGGTCCCACAGCACACCAGCTTCAATTTACCACGTACAGTGCCAATAGTGGCCAGGGTGAGGATGCACATATCTGAGGCTGCAGCGAGGTCTGGAGGTGAAAGAGAGAGAAGCTTAGAGGGGTATGGAACAAGAGATGGAGAGATGGAGAAATGGGGAAGAAAGGACAGACAGAAAGACGGAGAAGGAAGAGGGAGAAGAGACCCTGTCACTTGGAATCACCATCACAGAGCAGGTGAAGAGAGATAAATGTCAAAGGACTCTCGGCGAAATAAAACAACAACTCGCCTGCACTCATCCAGGCAAGCACGAGTCAGCCACAGTTCGTGAGTCTCGTGGCCTCTGATCTAAATAGACACGCTGAGACAAAAAAAATCCATAAATCCAAGTGCAAAGAAGAATCGAAAATAGAGGGCTGTGGGTTTGACTAATATGGACTCATTCAAGATAAACAATCAATAGGTTAACCCTAATTATCGTTTGTGCGCATGCTGTGCAGCACTGTTTCTTAAATGATTTCCCCATACAACTAAACTGCAATCTCAGTTACGTTTGGAGGGGAAATTAATTTTATCCTACATTTCCTTGTTTTTTTTATTGTATCACAAATTTGTTGTTTATATTTATAAAACAAATGGCTCGATTCAGGCAATCTGATTGGTTGTAAGCCGTGGTATAACTCCTGTATACCACGGCTTTGACGTCCAATTCCTCGTCACAATTCTTTATCGCTCCGCTTTCATCTTTTTATACAGTGAAGGGACTTAAGCCTGCAGAAGATTTCACCCTGTTTATAAAGTGATTTGTTAATCTTATTTTTCCTGGACATAGTACCTAATTCTGTCCACAGCAAAAATAAATATTTGTTTCCGTAGATAGCTAAGTTATAACAGTATTGAGCTAGCAAAGCAGTATAGTGTGTGGCATTTATTCAGTTTGAGAAACTTCACGACGTCTATGCTAACGCTAGGCTACGCTCGGCGGTAAAAGTAACAGGCTAAAGTCAAGATAGTACCTAGATAGGATAGATAGGGCCTATTTCT
The DNA here is from genome assembly GCF_963691815.1 of Echiichthys vipera. Classification (NCBI taxonomy): domain Eukaryota; kingdom Metazoa; phylum Chordata; class Actinopteri; order Perciformes; family Trachinidae; genus Echiichthys; species Echiichthys vipera. The sequence continues at coordinate 28,977,759 of NC_139828.1, read as the reverse complement.
TTGGATGAACAATGGTTTATGGAGGATTTTTGTTATTAGACTCTGTTTAAATTGGAATATGTCCATCACTTTAATATTGCCATAGTTAGTAACCTTAAGGGCTGTGATATAATCCCAACATACCACAGCCTGTCGTGAGCTAGCTTAAATGTTTACATATGTGCAGTGTCTGTGTGGAAAGGACACATGCATCCGGTAGTTTGTGCTTTGTGGGAAAGTCAATGTTGACTTGTTTTAAAAAATAATGTATTAATCATTTTGTATTGCCAATGGGTTCTTAGACAACTGAAAAATTGAGACTTTCACTGACATTCTTGGTCGTCTATAACAGCCTATGTTCAGGTTTCGGGACGGATTTTCTGTGAAACTCCAAAAGATGTGATGTTTTGTGCACTCTTAAGTCCCTTGCCTCTCTTCAGCTCACCTACAGCCAACGGTGGCTGTAGACAGTAGCTAAATAGAGCCTGCTAACCTCAACAAACAAACCTGCACAGTCCACACATGCCGTTCTTCTATTATACATTCTGCAGTGGCAGCTCAAAGAAGGACCTAAGGAGTCCAACTCTGTGCTGTGGTTTAGCCTGTGGCAGAGGCATGTGTTGTGGTGGTGCCACAAAACCCTTTTCCACCAGTGTTGAAAAAAAACTGACATGAAATATAGTGTACTTATAGCTGCTAATGTTAGCTAATGTTGGCTTGTTTGCTAATACTGAGGAATTGTTAGCTAGCTGACGTAGCAAAAATACTGCCTTGAGTGGGTAACATCAGCTAATTTATCCAGATTCCCAGGGCTGGTCTGGCTAGCTTGCTGCTTGCAAATGACCTTATCGGCAAATGTTACAAACACAGCAACGCCAGATCCATATAGCTAAGTTGTAGCTAGTTTTAGTGAGCTAACATTAGCAAGCAAGCTAATGTTAAAACCAAAGCTGGCTGTGGCTCTGCTGCACGGCATGAATCGCCATCGGTTGCTTCGCGTGGTTGGCTGATGGAGTAACTTGCAAACAGCAAGCTAACATTATGGTAAATAAGATTCCTGTCCATTTCACAGAAATATACCAACAGATGCCAGTCAATTATATTCAGTCTCACTGACTGGTCGTTCACTAACAGCTACCAGTGCAACTAATAACATTGGTCTTCTGAATGTTACACAGAAAACCGATAAGGTATACACTATTATACACTTAATTTCCATCAGATAAGCAACATACCTAACTTGCATATGTACAGTCACATTACAATTTTTTTTCACCAGACCACATTTTTTTCCTAAACCTAAACAAGTACCTTCAGCCTGTACTCATTCCCAGGGCTTCAAATACCGCCCTAGGCATTTCATACCAATGCACAGGGCAAGAGTGGTGGATGGGTCAATCAAGCACAGTACTTAAACCAAGAAGACCACGGTTTGTGTCCCGTGTGTCATAAACCCCACCTGTGATCTTTTTCTCACCCATACCACACAGTTTTGATAAATTCACAATGTTAAGCAAATGTTCCCTGTGTTTAAAACTGCGACCGTAGTGGAGCATCACAGTTTGATGCGCACCAGTGCACTGACATTTGAGGCCAAAGGGTCCTGACTAATTGGTCGTATTTGACGAGTTAGGATGAGAACTGATGAGATGAATTAGTAGGCCTATAGGATTTTAATCTTCATTTCTTTTTTTGTTTTTTTCTAAAGCAAAGTTTGAATGTCAGAAATTGTAATTGTTGTCTCATCTCTCATCTCTCATCTTCAGATATTATACCTGGAGAGGACACCTAAAAGTGCAGGAAAGGCTCCAAAATTTGGTTTGGACCCGTGTGTGTGGAGAGTGTCACAGCTGCGGTGTGACAGGTCCTCCTGAAGGCCCTATTCCCACAAACACTCCGAGGCTGCTTTTATTAACACTACCCCCCCACACCCCCACCCCCCAAAAAAATCAAAACAACAGAGAATAGAGCCAGGGCTCTGGAGCCAAGTAGCTGTTGCTGGAATTTTTCTGGCCTAATTTGCATTAATAAAGAGGCTGTTCCTTGTCGGAATGTGTTTTATCCAGCTCAAAAAATCCCTGGGCGATCCCTCTCGGTAGAGCACTGGGAGAATCCAACTGTCAGAGCCGACAAGACAAATGAATCCTGGTGTCAGCGCCGAGTGGCTTCGCGTTGACAGATTGAGAAGAACTGTCCCTCTGTCGACAGGCATGCTTCATTTTCAAATTAATAAATCTGAATAAAATATTTTACCCTTCATTATGAGTGCTGCCGCTGTGACAGCTTTGCTGAACAGAGCTGGGAGGGGGATGGGGGGGGGGGACTGGGGAAGGGGAGGTTGCTGCCAGTGAAAACAGCTTGCACCAAATCCACCTGGGCTTATGCTGTGTATTTATAATGTTTGCATGTGTGTGTGCTTTGTGATGTGTATGTGTGTGTGTTTTTGTTTGCGGTTTGTCTTCTTTTATGCACATGCACATTTTATGCGTTTTTCCATTGATCCTCCTCTCGCACATTTCTCGCTCAGCGCACTCCCTGAGCCCCCCGTGTTCCACCAAAGAGGACGGGACAAACAAAAATAACTAGCACCGCTGTGGTACAGTCGTGATAGATTTCTCACATATTCTTCCCTCGCACCTGTACAGCCATATGGAGACACGTCAACGTGGCAAAAAAAGAACTCTTCAATGAGACTGTTGAGCATGATGTAAATGCTGAATGTAGCTTTTGGCTAATGGCAACAAAGGAAACTTGTTTCTTTACTTTTTCGGCAGTGTCAGTTCAAATGTGCACCACATGTGATTTGATTTTAACAATTCTCCCTTTATTCTCCAAACCACAGCTGATCATGTGCAGTACATGAGGATTGATCAAAAAGTCAAGTGTTGAAGTGAATGAACAGATGAGTCTCCCGGCAAAACAGTGTGTGTGTGTGTGTGTGTGTGTGTGTGTGTGTGTGTGGGGGGGGGGGGGTATAAGTAGATGTTGAGTGACAGATTGATGGGGTGAAAGACATAATTGCTTGAGATAAAAAGGAGTAGAAAGAGGGGGAAGTATAAATATAACACACAGGACTCATAATCCTGCGATATTACCCCTTCAGGGCAAGAGAAGAAGGCATAAAGGAGCATGGTGGGTTGTATCCAGTCAGTCATTCTGGATGCTAAATTAATATGCAACAGCAAACACTAATATGCCCTTTGAGGAGGCCCGGCATATTGTGCAAGACTTTAAGCTTGTGAAGTTGCCTGAGGGCAAATTCCTATGAATAACATAAAACACAATATTATGCTCTGTAAATTGTATCCTGTCAATTGCCTTTTGCTCTCCTCTGCTGTGTATTTGCGTTATATTTACCACAAATTCCATAAAGTGACAGTGTAATGTAATACCAGCAATCAATATTTGGTGGTATCAAATATTAAATGCTCATAATTTAGCCAAAAACCCTGACGACGAGAAGTCACAGTATCAATATTTTTCCAACTGACGCACATTTAGAAGATTCATATGCTTTATTATAATGCAAATATTGTACACTACATAAAACCAGTGCAATAAAAAGCAGCACATAAGGAAACAGTGTACTGTATAAGCTGCACAGGTTCCATTTCTGAAAGGTAACCCATTTCCTCTAATCAGCATACAAAAAAAGTGCTATCCAGCCAATTAATTTACACCAGCCGACATGTGTATAATAATGACAGGCAGCACAAAGGACTCCATGTTCCTCCTTATGTAGGCCTTCAATATTTAAAGAAGAGTACACGTTTTTGGCAAGGTTACGCAATGCATGTCAGTTAAAGCTTCTTAGACGCCAGCCTTCCCTGTGAACATCACATCATCAAAGATGACATTTCATCAACTCACTCAATAAATAATAGAACACAGTGTCTGCCATTTGAACCGTGGGTGACAGCATCTGAGGAAATTGTCACCCGGTAATTTGTTTTCTTATGTCTTCTGTCATCTTTTATTAGAGTTATCACCTGTATTTGTAATGTCCCAAGTACAGTCTGTGTTACTGTAAAACTCTGGGGGTATATACATTTAATTCAGTCACTTGTGACCTTTAAATTATATCTGGAAAGTCTGGAAAGGGTAAGGTTTTTACAATAAAGACAAAACTATGATAATATTGAAAAGAACATCCATAAAGGCTGACTTGATTTGACATCCTTGTTTTGACCATACATAGATAGAAATCAAGTAAACGGAGCAGACAGACAGTGACAGCACTGTATTTGTGATCTCTTTCCAGTGGACGGGGATTGTTAGGGAGCGGAGCCGGAGAAATGTGCCAGCCCTAATGCCTCATGGCAACTCATGCCCAGCTCATAAGACAATATTTCATGTAAGGTCAGGGCCAATAAGGAGCCTTTTCAACACCACAGAGATGAATAGGGCCCGACTGCCATGATCAAAAAATGCCAGCTACACACACACACACACTCACACACACACACACTCACACACACACACACACACACACACACACACACACACACACACACACACTCACACACACACACACTCACACACACACACACACACACACACACACACACACACACACACACACACACACACACACACACACACACACACACACACACACACACACATACGGACTGAGAGGGTGTAATCGGGTCAGTGTGTGTATAGTGATGCTGAAAAGTTGAATGACAAGACTAGCTCTCTGTTGGCACTCTGCCTCGAATACATTTAATGGTGCTGTTTTACAGGATTGTTTGAGTAATGTAACCTTGCTACTGTTGATTTAGATTAAGAAAAATATAAAGTAGGTCACGGCTGAGGTACAGTGTAAAGTCTGTTTATATTACCGTCTATACACTGTATATTCTAAATCATTTGAAATGGCTTACGGCATTAAAATAGATTCCAATGTAATAGCCTTACAAGAATCCAAAATGTAGTGCTAAACACAGCCCGTTTAGTGAATTGTTTATGAAGTTAGACTTAAAGAGTAAGAGGATGTAGCCACAGTGACAAGGCATGCAGTTGGAGGTTGTTTTATTTTACCTAAAGCAAAGAGCAAATCAAGTCAACGTTCTGTCACATACAGAGCAATGTGTGAATGGAATTAACTCCCAAATAATATGAAACAACAAAACACCCAATGTAGTTTTTAAAAATCCCATAAAGAATATTACCTTCAACGAACTTCAGTATCTAATGCTTGTTCTTGTAGTGAGTTGGTTGCACAGGCTTCTCTTATCACTAATTCTTTAGATACAGATTAATTTGGAGTCGTCTAATGTCTGTTTTTTTTTGTTTTTGTTTTTGTTTGATTGCATCAGTTACAATTCTGTCACTATTTGAGTTGTATTTTGTGTAATGTGGTGTAATGTAAAATGTGTTGAGTATTTTGTTTAGTGTGATTTTGTAAATTGTAGTGTCAACATAATACTGCAGGACCCCTGGAAGAATAGCTTCTAGCTACGCTGAAGCTAAAGGGGATCCTAACAAACAAATAAATAAATAAACAAACAAACAAGCAAAAACGCAAACAAACAAATAAACGTCACCCATTGGTTTGTGCACTACCGTTTTGAATCCTCAAGTTTGGCATTTTGGCCGTAACCATCTTCTTTTTTGGAGGCAGAAGTGACCATATTTGGATGAGACAGCGGGGCTGGATGATAATTCAATATATATTATTTTCTTTGATTGGAATGATATCGTGATTCAATATACTGTATATATCAAGATATTGTGATTCACAATTATGTTGTCTCAATGTATAATAACAAACACATACAAATACTAGTATATATAGTGTATATACTCAAACTTATCTGAAAATCTGATGTGAAATATTTTGATATAATTTAAAGATTGGTCTTGCATCACACTTTACATTACCACTCAGTTCAATGCAATTAACAACCTGGACTGATACTGGCACACAGTCACAATCTTTAACCTTTAAGCTCCATTACCCAGAATACAATGGGGCATACAGCTCAGGACTGGGTTCTCTCTGCATAATAATGGTGGAAAGGTCGAATTGGAACCCAAATCTTCGTTAAACATTTTTTAAAATAATTTTACTAGAATTCTTTCATGTTAATTTTGCGCCAAAGTTATTTATAAGATGAGGAAAACACTTTTTTTCATTGGTCAAGTATTCATTCACATAGGAATATACAAAAAAAGTTTTACCATGGGGTTATATCATATGGACTATTTATTTATTTAATCATCAGAAAACAGGCAATGTCCTGATATTTATCGTTATCCTGTTATGTATATCAGGATTCAAGATTTTGGCCATATCACCCAGCGCTAAGCTGAAGGCTTAGTTACAGCTAACACTAGCTAGCTGACTTTGTTAGCAAAGTGCATGAATAGCCTAATTTACGTTAACTCATTAACTGGGATGCAAATTTTGGCTTTCTTAAAACAAAATGTACTCACTGGAAAAAAAAAAATCAGTCGAGTCCTTAGCTGTCTTTACAACCAAATGCTAAACTGGATATTTTTAGGCAACCAAAATGCAAAAATTGATGTTAGTGAACTGAAAAGACACCGTGAACCGGTCAAAGTTCTAAGACAAAAACCTGGACAACAACCAAATGCACACAGTGCCACATTCACATTGCTAAGCCTCTATCCTGACCGAGGAGTTGCCGGGAGCGGCTTCTTAATTACAAGGTAGCCACGCCTTAAGCATAGTCTGCTTTATCGTCTAGTCTAATCTAAATGGGACCATCGTTTAAAAAATGAACGTGCTGTATTGAAGAAGACTTGAAAGCAATTGAGACCATAAACTCATTTGGAAAATGTTCACGGAGGTAATAAATCAAGTGAGAACACAGATCACAGATTTTCAGATAGTGTTTACTTGCTTTTTAAACAGTGTGTGTAGGGCGATACCTTAGATGCTGTACAACTAGGTTGTCCTCCGTGCAGACACGCTCATATTACGGGGCTGTTAAGTGTCCCCATAACTGAGCCCTTTCACATTATAAATACGTATAAAGGCATAATCATTTGAGCTGTTTTTAATATAGTGCAGCTTTAATATTACTTCATATGTTTCAATAGTATACCTAAAAATGGCAATGGTGATTTTTCCTGATTTTTGACTGTGTGAAATGCACATTCACATTCACAGCTGGAAGAGGACAAATTTAAATAAATGATGTGATGGTGATGCAACAGCATGGCCAGTTTCATTCAATCTTTTAAAGAATATTTAAATTTTGCTCACATGCGTAGATCTCAAAGCCATTATAGCTAGTGTCATGAGAATTTTAGGAACTTCAAATGCTCTAATGTAAATGTCCAGTAAACCATAGAATATAAGAGTCTGCATTAGTGTCAGAGTACAATAATAACTGCTATAATAGTGATTGTGTTCAACGGCCCTATTGGCCCTATGCTGATTCTACGTGCTGATAATTGAGTTTACAGGCCAAGGAAGGGTTAAACCTATAAAGAGAGATACGTACCTCAGCTGTGACCCCTTGCTCTCCAAGGTATCTCCCCAGTGCAGGATTCTTATTCAACTTCAAACTGACAGTGTTTTTAATCTTTTCTTTGCTTCTCTCCTGGAGATTGGGGAAACAAAAATCAATACACTGTGGCAGGCGATCTAGAAGCCTGTGAATTACAAGGCCTGGATCTGGCCGTGCAGCCTGCTCGGCAGCCTTGAGCAGGGGACCATGGGAGTATCATCAGAGACCAAGGGCAGGTCACAGGTTCAGGTCAGGAGCACAGGCAGAAAAGCAAGGTATTTACTGTCTGTGCACGAAAATGAGAAATAAGTTCAGCGTGGCACCAGGGGAGCCTTGAATCTTCTGTCTTCATTTTTTTTTCCTGAGAACAGTTGTGGCCTCCGTATTGCTCTCCCACCACACTTCTCTCCTGACTCCCTTTGGATGATATACTGGGCCTGAGCCTGTGATAATGCCCATGCTACAAATCTGAGCGCAGAACATATCGACACCTGGGTCTGTCATTATCCGTTAATCACGCTGCTGACGTACGTTTCAATCCAGGCTTCTTGGCAGCCCACCAAGCTACATAAATGACATCAGATAAATCCGTGGAGCCACAGAGCACATACTTTCATCTTAACTCCAGGAACTAACCAAACTTACACACTAAAACACATCATTCTGCTTATCAGGACAGATGCACATAGCCCACATTTATGACACTGGCCATAAACTAAACATGTGAAATGTGAGTAAATTTAATTTAACAGTCCCCTAAAGAGAAATCAAGTTCTGCTTTCAGCTGTTAAACATATTGCCATATCACTGTACGTCTGGTGTAGTAGTGCGGTTTTTTGGTTGTTTTTTTTTGCATCCCCAAAACGCAACAAATTGCATTTTGGGATTGTTGGCAAAAAGTAGTGCCAAGTACATGAACATGTTTCTTGTTCCATTGTGGGAATTATTGAGGATACTAGTGTAGTGAAACAGTTTTAGACAGTAAATATAGTGCACTATATGACTTAAGACATAGCCTTGATTTTCATCCAGTTAATTGTCTGTTAAGTTACTATCTATGAAAGAGTGAGTTAAAACAACAGTGACTGATCATATGACCCACTAATGAAAGCACTTGTATTTGCTGAAATACGATGTGGGTGTCTTTCCCGTGCTGCAGGTACTGCATGCTCAAATCATTTGCTAAAAGGGCAGATGGACTTACTTAGTAATACTTCCACCATGTAGTGCGAACTATCCAGCATGGTCTGCCTTTGGCGAGGAAGAGGAGGAGGGTTCTTGGCCAGCAGGTGGTATTTGATAACTCAGTTCACATGGACAGTAAATGCAGATCACTCTGGTCTTGTCCAGAGAACCATCTGGCTTTGAAGCTGACCTTGTCATTCAAAAGAGCCTCTTTATTAATCTCTGCTCAAGGAGGTTTGTTTCTGCTTTCCAGCCACAATGTTACTGCTGCATTCCTCCTGATTTACCAAACTACGGGGCGGGCCGAGGGTCATAATTACAGAACGTCAAAAAATGAGTGGCTATGACAGCCCTAATTATAATACAAATAGATGTGTGGCTGGGATCAGCAACATATGTAAGATTGTTTGGGTAAAAAACAAAACTTTAAAAGTAATTTCCATCCCAAGCCCCAGACAACAATAAACTTCTTAACTGTTAATGAATTATGACAGGGAGAGCTCTGTGATTAAAGGGGGTGAAAGGAGCGAATCAGTAAATCACCTCCATGACTGTACAGCCTCTAATGCATAACCTCTAATAATGCGTTGTTTTTGATGCCCCTCCGTGGCCAATTGTGCCACATGTGACCCAAGGGCCTGCAGCTGTTTGTATGTTTGTCTGTCTGTGAACTGATCTTGTGGCCATGATAGCATCCCAGCCATGCAAGATACAGTCAGGAAACTTTACAGGTGTGTAGAGGAAATCAAACAGTGGATGTGGCTAAAATATGCACTGGCTTAATAGTTATATCAGTGGTAGTAGTTAGTAGGGTTGTAAAGATTCACCAATATGAATCAGAAACCGATCTTAATGTGTCAGTTAGCACGAGCAAGAACACGCAAGACCTAACCTAGTTAGTAGGTAAGTAGTAGTTCACAGTCTTTTTTGTCTACTGGAAAAGTAATAAACACGATGACATTTTATTCTGAAATGATATATTTATCTTCCAATTTCTTCCCATGCCATAATATAAAGAAAAAAGCATACTAGATTCCATGGTCCTTTATAAAATATATCTATTATCTATTATTATAATATATTAGAAGGTAAGCAGCAGTGACACATTTATAAAAATTTGCTTATTTTAATTTATTCTGGGAAACAAATGTGTTTATAAAACAAATGTTGGGAACTGTTTCAGATGGTATTGTATCACGCTGAACCGTGTCTATTAATGTCTATTAATATTTTTTTTTTTTTGTGGGTTTGACAATGACTTTCTGTCACGTTCTTTTTCCTTTGTAGCAGCCAATAGCATTGGGCGTTGCTGGTTGCCAGGGTTGTCTGTTGTTGGGCGCAGCTACTGTAGGCTGGCACTGGGTGAAATGGAGTTTGCCAATCCTGCAGCTGCTTTGTTATCTGTCCCAGCAGCTGAGTGACCGGAGACGGGCAAAAACCAGAGTAAATATAGTCCAAGCATTCACTCCATGGACTGAGAGAAAGGAGAGAAACGCCATTAAAACACACACGCCAGAATGGCTACGTTTCTCCCTGATCAGTATGCCAACTTTCATGTTTACTTAGCTGTAACGGCTAATGGTAACGGCTAACGGTAACTGCCAGTCAAACTCCTCCAAAATACTTGTTTTTTGGTGCAATTTGCCAGAGGGGACGGGTTCAAACAGGCTCAAACAGACTCTGGTCTCCTGGAGGCTACTGGGCCAGGTCTGACCAACCTGGCAAGCCGACTGCTAGAATTATATTTTGTTGCTGGAACTACAATCTTGAGACACTAGATGGCGGTGTTCTGCCCATTCTCCATATTCAACCTTTAAGGTATAGTAAAATTAGCAGGCTAGCCAGCTAATGTAGTCCTGGCCATTAGTTCCCTCTTGTAATGCAAGAGTACCTACCCGGTAGAAGCTAAAAAAAAAGTCAGTCAAGACAGTGTTCTAAGAGCTACGATCATTATAGTAGTATATAGTAGTTCCTGCATTGCGGACACAATAAAAATGGTGATTCTTAGAACAGTGCAAAGGTTCCCCCAGTCTGAAAAGTGCATTATGACAGTGATGGTATATTTTAGACCCAGTTATTAAGATATCCAGAAATCTGACTTACTGACTGGATTGTGATTAGAGCGACTCTTTTACCCTGCGTGTCTCCACATTATTGCATGTTGATTCATTTTTCTTGATGTCATCTTATGTTCTTGGCATTAGACCAGTAGGATAATATTGCTTTGTAAACACATCATCGACATCGCATCAAAGAGAAGAAGACTTTGAGATTTTATATTTTTTCTCAGCAAAAATAACGCTTGATTAATTTCTGCTTGAGAGTCTAGCCTTAAGCACTTTGATCAATATGCGTGCAACTACCTGCCAATGCCGGACTGACTGAGTAATTAGCCAATGTACTTGGCGGGCCTGACGGGGGTAATGAAGTCACACAGCATAAGAGCTGCCAGGAAGAAAATCAGCCGTTTTTCCAATCCAAATAAAGACAGTTTCCTTTCAAAGCCTCATATGCATAGATGGATAAATTGAGAGAACGCCCTAAGATGAGCTGAGATATGCTTTAACATCACAACAACACAAATCATCTGCGTCCCCACATACACTGACAGAAGTAGAGAGCGCATTCATTTGCAGGAATATTAATTCCATCCAAGATTGAGGAAGCGCGCTATAAATATCTGTGACCGCCTGATTGCTCTGGGAAGATCAAACAGAGACAAACAATGTACTTTCTAAACAGTTTGTTCTGAGAGAATTATGACAGAAATAACTGACAGCTCTTGATGAACAGGAACATCCAAAGATCAGACAAGTTTTTATTGCATCAGAAATTAATTCTAAAAATGATACATCACTCAATAGCATATTAAAAGCATTCAACTCCCACTTGAAGAATTTTTGATTTCCCTGACAACAGAGTCTAATTAGACCAAACACGTCTCTGTTTGTCTGACTGAAATAACTCAATTATAGAAACTCCAAACATCTGGCTGCACACTTGCAGAATTGATTAGAGCAAATTTTTGCTGAAATGATTAAATAAGACAGTAATCACTTTAAAGCCAGTTCCATCTCCATTAGAAGTATGTGGAAGTCAAAAGACGTGGAACCTCAACTAATCCAATCACTGCTGAACCCACACTCCTCATTATGTGCCGTTACATGTGAGGGGGACAAATAATCAAATGTGCACAGAGTTTCCAATCACAGCCACAGAATATTTTAACTGTTTATTTTTTACTTGCTTGTACTTTCATAAGCAATGTCTTGAGTTCCTATTGCTTTTTTTAGGTTGTTTTGTCTGTGACAGATTACACAGAGCTGGTCTCCAATTACGATTATGTGCAAATTAGTGTTGGCTACATGCTTCCCTGATGAATGCCATGATTGCTGTGAACACTTTTGAACACCAGAGCTATTCTGGCATGTTGTTCAAAAGGCTTTGGTCTGTGGGCTTGTTACCTCTTCTTCTTCTTCTTCCTGGGAAGCCTTTGCCTATCAGCCTATTACCCATGACAGGATGGAACAGGAGAGGACAGAGCGGAATCCACTGTAGACTTTAATTTCAGGAGAAGAAAGGAAGAAAACCCAATTGAAACTTTCTCTCAGTGATTTGCTACTTGATTTGACGCTGGACTTTGCCATTGTCACAAAATCGATAGAGGCGAGACAGGCAGGGCCTAACTGGAGAGGGCTTTTGGCTTTTCATGCCAAGCAAGGGCGAGCAAGAGCGCCAGGGTTAAGTGATGTGTTTCTGACGCTGAGTGGGTCTGGGACACCCCATTCGCTCAGCCACCCTCTGGAACTTGCGGACCTAATGGCAGGGCAAATCACTGGGGGAAGGGGCCTGACTCGCTGTGATGTGTGTGTAAGTGCGCACGGATGCGTGTGTGCATATCTATTGTTTATGTGTGTCTCTAGGGCATTGGATTGTTAATAAAACGAAGCGAGAGCGGCAACATAATGACTTCACTCACCTCCTGAAATCAAAATTAAAAAGTGGGACATCACAGTGGACACAGCTATTATCATTGTAATGGGGTAGCCACAATCTGCCAGCTGCTGTGTGTGCGAGTGTATGTTCTGTGTGTGTGTGTGTGTGTGTGTGTGTGTGTGTGTGTGTGTGTGTGTGTGTGTGTGTGTGTGTGTGTGTGTGTGTGTGTGTGTTTGTTAGGGTCATCTTTGTCTCTTCCCTCGTGTCACCTTTTATCTAATGAATACATAGAATTACAAGACAAATATCACTGATGTCAGGCCAAAATCTCCAAAATGTCAAGTTGACAGAAGTAATAATCCTTAATCCTCTCATTACATCAGATCCCATTTTGATGTTGTTCATGGCTGGCGTATTTTTTTTGTTGTTTTTTTTTGTATTTGCATTCTGTAGTTACCTCTGTGACTGAAGTGCCAAGAAAAACAACAGCATGGCAATAGGCTGTCTGCGTGGAGGGGCTGAATGGGTCAATCAAGTGTCGAGAAGCCGCAGTTCTTTCCCGTTTTGTTATTGTGGGAGTCTGTATGTGCTTCTTTTATATGAAACCAAAGGCCAAACCACAAACCCTATCCAAGTTATTTTTGTGCCTACACCCTAAGCAGTGTCAGTTCAGATAATGTTCATATGAGTCCTTTTGTAAAAGTGATTTCTCACAGTTTGGAAGTCAGATCGGAAAACACTTACATGAGTCAATGTACAGAAAAAGTAATTAGTGTTTCATTTAGAGGTTGTCACCACTTTATACAGTACTTTTTACTCTTACTAAGTCTGTAGGACTGAAATCGTAAAAAAAAAAAAAAAACTACAGTACAGCTTGGATTTCTTTGTAGTAGCTCGTACCGTGGATTGTCTCGATGATCACATAGTACTCTCAACAAAGTTATAGCTGAGAACTAGGAAGATGGAGACATTGCTAAAAAAAATGAAGTCTAACAGGACAACAAACACGAGCGATCAGAAGATCATATGGTTGAAAACAAATCTCCAGGTTTGTCAAATGTATTTGGAAGAATAAACAACGGAGAATCGTAAAACTACGAACCAAACTGTCCATTGTTAACGTTGTCCACCACAACTTACAGCCCAACTTCCTGGTTCAGCTTTGACCAACGTACCTGTAGCCGTGTGTAACTCATTTCACTGTGCGATAAGGTGTTATTAGTTAGTGACATTATTGTTAGTGACATTACGGCCATGCTTGCTGCCACGCTGGACCTATTTTTAGTCATCTCTATGAACACATATCGGCATATAAAAGCAGAATCTGTAGGCAAGATTTTGGTATCGTAAATGGTCTGATCTCCGTTTGTAGTCCGAGTAGAGTTGACCAATCATGTTTGAGCATGCTTTGGTTGCATGCATGTAAACGGTCCGTGTGGAGAGAAAAAGAGGCGGAACGTATTGACGGAAATGCAACCACAGAACCCATCATCATCATTGTCTGGTGACTTTATTTGTTTAACTGCATACCTGTTTATAGAGATTAGTCGAAATGTTACACCGTTGCCCTCAGAGGCGAAATCGTTGTCAGACCAATAGGTTCCAAGACTGAAACTGATAGAACAGATGTCCTTAGCCGATAAAACCAAAGGTAATAAATCATAGCTTTTCCTGAAGGATTACAATTTTGATGGATTGAAAGATTTTATAAAACTAGAGGTGTATAAATCTCTTAACCCATAGAGGTTCTTGTAATCCTTCAAGGTAAAACATGAGGATATCAAGGTTTTCCTTCAACAGTCACATTATGGAAAACAACACATTTAGGTTGACATAACAATGAATGATAGTAATGAAGCAACTGACACTGAGTTCGGCATAAAGGACTAGTCAAAGAGGTTTGAACCAGGAGCATGAATTCCTGAGAAGCCTGAGTAAATGCTCTTAGGCAGATAGAGAAGGCCATAGCCATTTGGGTAAGTACGGAGCAATTACACATGAGGATGATTTAGGGGGATGCTGTCACTGTGGTGAGGAGCCAGGACCTCTGCAGATGAAATGAAAATGGCCTGTATAATGGCAGAAGCGACAACGCAGCCACTTTGGATGGACTGACTATTACGGCATGTCAACACAGGCAAGAAAAAGAGCAGAACTATGAGGACGGCAATTAGAGAACATGAAAGAAAATGGATCACAGTGGCATCGGGTGCTGAGGAGAATGTTACAGCAGAGGACTCCTGAGCAGGAGTTAATGCAGTGATTTATAGAATTTGTCATCACGGACACATGTGTTATAAATTTCCTTACTGCAGTAATAGCGATAATGAGGTCACCAACTGTACAGTGTCATCTCAGCACTTTGGGGTTCAGACACAGTATTGAGAGAGGTTACCCGACTCGGCATTCTGGATCATTAGAAGACAGCATCAGTCACCAAACATTACCTTAATGCAAATGTCAGTCTGACTTTGAGCTTGTCTCTGTCTTGGGATAGCTCAGCACTCAGAGATTCTCCGATTAGAAGCAGAACAGCCAGTGATCGGTTAGGGGAGGTCATCATTCAAAATCTACAGTAGATACAGCCCAGATATGAACACTCATCTGCATCTGCGTCATCATCATCATTATCCACATGACCATCATCATCATAATCATTATGTAAATATGCTCTCAACATTTTGCAGTTTGGATCCTGGACGGCACAGCAGGCCCTTTCTTGCATTTGCATGTGCATATTTCAGTGTTTTCGGAGAACGCGCCACAGCAATTAACACAGGATTAATTGGCATCTTTATCTCATTAGGGCCAATCTGATCAGAGTATGATGAGGTTTCGGCGCGCTCCCATTTGTTTAAGCGGATTGTGGTAATTGCTGTCATTATTATGGGCTCTTTAGCGTCATCCGTGGGCCTCTTCTCCCTGCCTGGACCCCATAAAGCCCAGCCATGTGTCACGGCTCAGTTTAGTTAACCCCTGGAATGAGCCCAGTGGTGCCGGCTTGTGGTTAACGGCCGAGCGGTGATTAGCTCTCCACACATCAACCCATTAACACGTCGCCCCCCTCTCAAACTGCCTTTGTGTTCCCTCCTAATTACAGCCCTACCTACCCAAATAAAAACTTTACAAGCCCCACATGGGGAGGAGGAAACATGTACACACAGTGTGGAGTCGGGCAAACCCAGGTTGAGTACGTGTTCGTTCGTGCGTTTTTAAGTCCCAGGGCTTCATTTATCAACCTTGCAATGATGTACTTCTCGACTGGGGCACGTACATGCAATAAACTATGATAGATATCACTTTATAGACAATGAGAGGGAATTATGGTTATTTCACACACTGATATGAAGGTGTTGAGTAGGGCTGATATTTGAAACAAGGAAAAGGTCTTCCCTACCTACAATATATGTTTTACAGCATGCTCACATAATAAATATACTGTGGATCTAAAGCATGAAGCATCAAAAGACAGTATTTCTAACAGAGGGAGCTATTACTTCAACATGAACTCAGATCTACAACCCACCAGAGAGAAGTAACAGACGGATATTGAGATATAGTGTACAATAGAAAAAAAGAGCCATTGATCCCATAGAGTGCAAACTTTACACTTGCTGCTAAGTTCTCTAAAGGGGGCAATCAAATTTTATATGCTCGTAACTATTTCACCCCCTTTAAATGTTAACAACTGTGCACTCGTGCTATATGGCCCGTCCCCTTTGTTGATCCACCACAGTGATGAGCCCCACCATCATGGATTTGCAATAACAATCTGAGCCTTTACAATGTAATGAGGTGTGAGTGTAACACCTTGACAACCAGTGTCTTAAAGTAAATTCATAGGGCCAATATACTGCCCTCACAAGTCAATCAAATCCTTTGGGCGCTCTAAAAAGATATGGGAGAGGATCTATCTGTCAAACTCTTTGAACAAGGACAGTATTGAGATGCCCAAGGGGTGCTCTGATATATCCCTTATGCTGCTGTTAAGCAACTTTGAATCTGGGACGGCTGACAATTTGCTGAAAGAAGTAGTAGTAGGAAGCGTGACTATTGCTACACAACCTGACTTTTGATGCAACCGTAAAATATCCAAAAGAACATTGTAAAGTCAACCCTCCAAGCGTGAAATTATTTGAAAATAACTGATTATTCTATAAAATCAAACTGTGTCGTTCTTAGAATTCTCCTCCAGAAACAACAAGTGTGCCAAATACAGATACTTTGAACGCCCATAAATATGAAGTCAACAGTTGATTGGTTGTGACACCCCTTCAAGGCCCACTTACGTTGTGACTTTTCTGGTTTGCAGACCCCTTTGACTCTCAAGTAGAGTGGGATACGTAAAAAATGACACAAAGCTTTGAGACAAGGAGAACCAAATATTCCTTGAGTGTGTCGCTAGAGAGAGCCAGTCAAATTTAGACAACCATGAGCTCCATCAGAGCCCTGACAGCCTATCCTTATATGACAGCAGCAGGCACCACTTGTACCCACTCACCTATGCCTCTAAGCACAAACAAAGCTTTGATTTCCCCTAATTCCCCCCAAAACGACCCCCACCCCTTTTTGTGCGCAACACACAACGACTACACACTCCACCCCGTCGCCCCTCATCTCCCCGAACACAATCTAAGAAGGAGCGTAGCCATCTGTATCTCCGGGGAAGCTTCCTCTTCTTCAAAGAGCAACAGGATTAGCATTATGGCATCTAAAAGAATCTCTCCATGACTGGGGAAAGTAAATCACACTCATATCAAAAAGGCATGTCAACACCCACAGCAAGGCTGTAAAACTCTAAAAGCATTATGTCCTCTTATCATTGTCTTGTACCTTTTATTTGCATATTTGTACTTATGAACATAAAAATGCTATACTCTCTACATAAATGATTTCCAATGAACATTGGTTTTAATACAACAGGAAAATCTTATTTCAAATATAACAAATACTGTATGTCCAATGGTTGAGCCAGGGAAGACTGGAAGGGGGGGGGGGGGGGTCACATGAGCCCATTAGTACTCTCTAGGGGGTCACTGCACTATCCAAGGGGGGCTGTAAATATAAACGTGACAGCCGCTACAAATAATCCAATAATTGATATTAGACACATTGTATTAGTCGTATAAGTAATAACTCATTTTGTTTCCAATTACACTGAAGAAATGAGGATCATGGTACTCCCTCACATATATTTCATCAGTATTTTACTTCAAGTCAACCTCAAAATTCATCTGTATCTAGAAATCTAGACTAATTAGGGGCGGCAGTAGCTCAGTCCATAGGTGACTTGGCTGGGAACCGTAGGGTTGCTGGTTTCAAGACCCTGTGTGGACCATGTATGGAGTGTGGACTGGTGGCTGGAGAGGTGCCAGATCATCTCCTGGGCACTTTTTTAAGCAAGGCACCAAACCCCGACCTGCTCGGGGCGCTGGTCACTGGCAGCCCCCTCACTCTAACATCTCTCCTTAATTGCATGTATAGGTCCTGTCTGTGTATGTGTGTGTATTTCGGACCTGTGTGTGTAACATGATTAATAATAAGAGTGAAAAAAATAAATTTCCCTGTTGCGGGATGAATAAATTAATTCTTCTTCTTCTTAATTCACTGTCATTATTTTTTTTGCAGGGCTCCACATTAACTTTTAAAAGTGTTTGTCAGCTGGCAACAAGGCATCAGCTTTTGGTTGCCAAAACTGAAAACATGTCTTCCTATTTTAGTCACCTCATGTTTTTACTACCTACTTGATACTATGCAATTTTATGTCAGCTTATATTTTTTTCATTAACTTAATACTTACTTAATGATTTTTTTATTTTTACAAATTTTTTCATCTGCTTTTCACCCCAGAGTCAAACTTCGCCATTGTCTCTAAAACACATGCGTATGCCCATGGGAGTAAACGCACCAACACAAATGGAGCATTTTCACATCCTGTCTGGTTCTTGTTCTGAAATATCTCTAATCAACAAATATTTTAATACACTGTATATATATGTATACAGTATATATTTCAGGCTAAACCTTTGCTAGTTTTTATGTTAAAAAGTGCCACTGATGGCAACCAAAGGCCAAAAATGTGTTGCCAATTTCTCAAAATGATTGCCAATGTGATAAAAAGTACGACACTGGGATACCATAAATTACTTTTTCATTATTCATTATTACATTCAAAAGTGAAATATTTAGTAATGACTGTAGTGGTCTACTTATGGTAATACTGACAAACTGTTAAGTCACTGTTCACAACTGAAGCTGAAAATATTATTGGCATTAAAATGGATCCTGTCGACAGTCTCCCCTTTAGCCGCTGAGCTAAAGTTAGCTAACAATGTGACGGGACAAGCTCCTGCTCAGCTATGAATGTCCAGAGGTTCAGATTAAGGTGTTTAAAATATTAATGTGATGTACCCTATAGGTCTTTTGTTGGATAGGGTGGTTTGTTTGTGTCATGTTCATTTATGTTAGTTATGTAACAAAAATGCTTATGATCGTTTCCTAAACCAGACTGCGACCATTGCACAACGGTAACAACATGTTACCGTTGTGCAATGAGTCGGACAACAATGGCGGCTCGCATCGAGGAAGCAGGCGTCAAACTTGGATGCTGCTATTTCTTCCGTGTTGTCCAATCTAGCAAATATTTATTTTTTAAATAAACACCAGAGAACGGCTCTGAAGGCTTTTGTTGGTGGAAACCATGTCGGCTGTTCCCTGCATAGCTCTCATCAGCGTCACGGGTTGGTTTCGATGGGAATGGTTGAAGTAGCACGTCGGTAAAGATGACGGACAAGTGGTTTATCCAATCATATGCAAGGATTTTTGATAAGGTCCAGCCTCCGGAAATCACTTTCCTATGGAGCGATCCCAGATGGGCGAGTGAAGCAAGGCGGAACCAAATTCATTTGGCGAGAATCAGGTAACTGTTTATTGGCCTCATCACTCTAAAAAGTTCCATTTCACTCCCTAAAAACATCTTGCAGAGCATCCAGACACTGAGATTCAGGTTTACTCAGTAACAGTCAACTATATATATAACTTACAAAATAAATGTTTATAGAGCCTGTAAAATTGTTAAATGAGAATCAAAACAGCTTTGATTTTATGGGTACAAGAAGGGTGTGATGATGGGACATTTAGGGACTGAGTATAAGGAAACGGTGCAGATGGAAATGTGTTGAAATGGATGTTAATATGGAGGTGAATTCAAGCAAACACACACTTAAGTGTTTTTAAAAACGGAAAGTTTGAAGGACTGCCGAATGTTGGTCCATTGTTATAACTTTATTTTGCTCATTTCTGGTCCTTAAACAGCGAGGGGAAACAAAGAAACACAATTTGGTTTGGAACAGTTGAAAGACTAACAAGGACAGGTTTAGTGAGTTTTATTTTGTTTCTGTTCAATTTCAATCAAGTGTGTTTTTTGCAATGATCTACAAGGTAAAGTCTGGTGGCTTTGGTGTTTCTTTTCACATCTTACTCAGTTCATTGAGGATTTATTTTGACCAAACAAGAGTTGGTTGGTTTTCGAGCAGCACACTAACTAAGACAGTTTTGGTGAGTTTGTTTCTGTAAGTGTTTTTTGCAGTGAGTAAACAAGGCATTTAAGCTAACATTTGTTCGGTGAAAGAGAGAAACTTCAGTTCAGAAGGTGTAGGGTGGTATTTTTCTGTTTAATAAGGTAAATAAGTGTAAGAATAAGTCTTTCCTTGACAGTTTGTGAGTTTATTTTTCTTATTTATTAGTGTAGCAAACTCGCCCCTTGAACACATCTCATACTGGCCACTGGGCTGAAGGTGACCTGTGACATATTGCTCAACCCTAGTTTAGTTGCCTGTAGTGATTTTACGGTTCATTGATTGTTCAGATTTTGGTTTGATGAATACAAATCACAACATTCTTACACCATTTCTTGGTTTTACTTTAATCAGATGTTGTGTTCACCAATAATAACCTTCAATTTGTTTATAGTAATCAGGTTTTAATTCTATTTAAGCCTTTATTTAATGCACATCCATTTCCGCCACTACAACCGCCATCTTGTAAATCCCATCTGCGCTGTGTTTACGCCTCTTTTTCGTATATAATACTTCCCATGAAACTTACAAACCTTTTTTTTTTAGCACAGAGACTCTACATTTGCTAGCCACACCAGCCATCAGCATTGCAGTCTATAATGCAGCCAATATTGCAGTCAATAAACTTTGTGGGATCATGCGCTCAATTACGGTTGAAGCTCTGTGAGGCAACGACAGCAAATGTCTCTGATGCTGCAGAAGTATTCATGTCAGTGGTGCCCTACAGAATCCAATAGGCCTGGCTGCCTTTGAGGAGAGACAGATGAATAACCAGAAAGGGAAGGAGGGGGGATCCAACGGGAGAGGAGCTTTGGTGAAAGAAAAAAACAGTGAAAAAGCGAAGCAGCCTTTGCTCTGCTGGGTCTTTGAAGTCCTTCCTCCAGCAGACGCTGGTATACAGACACACACAAAGGCACACAGGCTCTCTCTCCCTCTGTTTCTCGCTGCCTCTCTCTCTGTCTTTCTCTCTTCTTCCTCTTTCATCTCTTCCATATCCCTTCATCTTTACCCTCAGTTTGCTCCAGGGATCCCCCCTGTCCCCCAGTACTTACCACTCGTTTGCTGTCCAGGCTTTGATATCTCTTCGCAGAAAGATCAACAGCATACTTTGGATCCATTTCTCCAGCTACCACTGCTTTAATAACGGCAACAAAGCCGTGGCTTTTCAGCTGCACTGACTCACATCTATTTGTTATTCATAGCCACTATCATTTCCCCAAAGCACTGAAACATATGCATGCGGAGCTGACTTCATGATTTCTCTAAAACATGAAAAGAAAGCATACGCTGTGTGGGTTTCTCAAAAGTAGTGAGTACCACTCTGAACAACAAGTTCTGTAAAGAAAAGGAAAAAAGTTCACTATGAACTCTAAACAACTACAACAGTGACACCACACCAGAATAGAACTACAAATTAAAGTAAATAGTGTGGTTTAAACAATAGATTAAAACAGATACTACAGAATCTGGGTTTAAACATTAATAAGAATAAAAAAGCCTGAATTTGGTCATATGTGCATGCACACAGTATGGTAAGGTTTGATGAAGGTCCCTGGCCATGTAGACAAATGCAGCCTGGTTCTGTCTCAGTAAAGGTTCTGTGAGCCTCCAGGCCAGCCATCACACCAGGCATGAATCACGGAAATGTCAAGTACAAAAGTCTGCCACAGAACGCAGTGAAGAGCCTGCAAATTGGTAGACACAAACCACAACACATTAAAGTACAATACCAGAACAGTAACAGCATTAGTAGAGCTATAGCAATCCAGCTGTTCAGTCTGACGTAACACCCTTAAAAATACGATTTCCGGGTCCAACGCTCCGTTGAAACAAAACAGACACAACGGCCAAACATGTGAACAATGACGATCACCTCTTTTGTCAGTTAAACGTCTTTTTCATCCATAAGAAAGAGGTAAAATGACAAAACTCAGATCTGTTCAAACAACAGGGAACACGGCACTGCTGTGCTGTAGAAATACGAGGCTTGGACCTTAAATCATATTTTGAAAGGGCGTTACATCACGACTTAACAGCCGGATAATTATCTTCTTTTTATTTTCATGATTACAATGTTCTGAATTGGGACCCCAAACAGCCAATCAAATGAGTGGAATAAAGTCAATCTCCTCTCATTGGATAAAGAGGTGAAGTCCTTCCAATTCTGGTGGACCATCATGGGACCTTATTTCTGAAAAAAATATGTAAGTAGTTAACGGCAAGAGACAAATTATTTTATTTAATTGACAATTTAAAAGATATTTTTGCAAGTCAAGAAGTCGCAGTTTGTCATCTGTTGAAGTATAAGGTGCGTTCAGACTGGATGTGATGAGATTGCATACAAAGTCAATGTACATAGGTGATAATGCACAATTTAAAACTGGGCGCTGCAAATCTTGCATTACACACAATGCGGAACATGCGATGACGCGTCCATCGCCTAATCCCGTGAGTTGAAAATATTGAACTTTTCCGGCAAATTCGCATGGCACTGTGTAGCTAACTGCCTCATTTGGCTGTCCAACATATCTCTGACACAATATGTGCAACACAGCAATGGTGGTTATCTCAGCCATGGTTGATGAGAGAAAGAAAATAGAGGGATAAAATGTTATATAGACACTCCAATCAAGCGGATACAGAAATGGATTGACTTCATTGCGAAAAGGTCACATAAGGTCACATATAAAGACATTAAAAAAAGTAGCAGGATAAAGCACATTAAGGTAACATTGCATCTGAATGTAGACAGTTCAGTTAACGAGCAAGCGATCAAGGTGATGTATAGTGTGTGAGACGAGGGATGTATTGCATTTGGGTTCTTGGCAAATCTATTTGCTGTTGCAAATTAGCAAACCCAGTTCGTCTCATCACATACGGCCACTCTGTCAGGGCCCCTTGGTGTCACTTGTCAACGTACTGGGCATCAAAGTGAAATTCCCATATAAAATCATCCCAGGGTCTTTTTAGGCAAATTCGGTCATCAAATAAGCAATCAAGACAATTGTTTTCTCGCAACAACTATTAACGTAGATTTTCCAGAGAGTCGCTAACAGCCTGCCGTGGCTAACACGGATTAGCTCGGGGCAGCGAGTTGAACGCATATAACGCATTTAACCACTAACACAGCTCCAAATAACACCAAACCTCTGCAGTAGCATGAGAAGAGTCCCTAGACATTAACCGAAGCACCAATAACTTAGTTAGTGAACACAGATTTGATTAAAAAAGTGTTTTGAAAGACTTACGTGTTTGGTTGGAATAAATCATCGATGAGCTCCTTCCTTTTGGATTGCATTTGGTAATTGACTTGAATGGAGGAGCTGGTACAGGGGCCAGTAGGTAAGTCTTTCAAAACACTCTTTTAATTTGTGTTCACATACTATGTTGTTGGTGCTTCGGTTAATGTGTATGGACTCTTCTCATGCTACTGCAGAGGTCTGGTGTTATTTGGAGCAGTGTTAGTGGTTAAAAAAGACGTTTTAATGCCTTCAATTCACCGCCCCGACCTAATCCATGTTAACCGCGTCTCTCCAGAAAATCTACACTAATCGTTGATACATGAAAAAAAATGTCTCGATGGCTTATTTGATGACCCAATTTGCCACAAAAAAAACCTGGGTTGATTTTACACCGGAATTTCATTTTAAGGATTTATTTTGACCAAACCAGATCATGGTGGGGTAAAAATAAGTGCGTCTGTAACGTCACTACAGTGACACACAGGACAACGGGATATGAAGCACAGTCTCCAGAGTTAACGTTATGTTAGTGTGACCAAGCCACCAACCCCAGCGTCTAATTATGTCACAATGTGTTTACAGTTGAAAGCTGTGTGCGTTTCATACTGATGCTCACAGTGCCTTGTTCGTCGGTATCAAACGCTGAGGGCGACAAAATGCCAGTATTTGACGCCCTGGTAATGAGAACAGGCTGGGAAGTAAAGTAAGTTAAAAAAAAACATCTGACAAAAATCATATCAACTCAAGGTCCACTTGCTCGCTTTTTCAGAGCTTTCAACTGTATCCCATAAAACAGCTAGTAAATATACTTTGAGTCAAGATGACTTTGTCAAATACACTGATCCCAAGGTCAAGAATGGACTTCAGTGTTCAAATCAAAATAAAATGATCTAAAGAAAACTAAGACATTGAAAGGTGCAGAAAATGTTCCCAGACAGTTATTTTATACTTGGTGTTCTATACTGTTAATCATGCTGTTCTGTTACCTTTTTTACTCTACAGACATTCCTCAAGTCCATTTATTGGCAGTTTGTGGAGAAATGGGTAGAGCCCTTTCAGATCTAAGACAGAAAACATGTTCTCAGACAGCAAGTTCTATTCAATTTAATTTAGAGCAAAGTTTGTGATAACAACAGCCAGACTGATGTACTATACTATACTGAATATTATACACTATACATTTCTATCTATGATAGATACGGGTCCGAAGATGACATTAAGACAACTGAGTCGTACCCTACGGCTTTCGTCCTACGGTAGCTGTTCACTTAATAAAAACCTGTTGATTAAAGCCCCAATCATTAAACCAAAGGTGATACAATGTTCTCTTCTCCCGATATACAGCACTAACCTTTGTACCATATCACCTTGAGGAAATGGGCCAGATGATTAGGAAGGTGTTAGTGGGCTGCTATTTTTACACTTCTGTCTCTCTCTTTGACTGTCTTATTAGCTCTTTCTCCTTGTTTGAGGAAACAATTTTAATAAGTGCTGGCCAAGGTGGCATAATGGTCTTTCAGTTTGCTTACTTTAAAATATTCAGAGTTAAAGAGGATTTTACCTACTATGCCATCATGGAGCACTGAAAATGTCAGCACAGCAAGCTGGGTGAAATGGAATCAAACACCATGAGAGCTAAACTTCTTTATAGTGACAACAAATGTATGAACCATCAAATTTTGATCCGCGACAGATTGCCAACAAATGCAGCAGGTACACTTTGCCATATATGAATGCTCCTCCAACAGATGGATGAAAGATGTGCAGTGCACAGCAAATCTGGAACTCTTAATAATTCAGCAACTTCTTGTGTGACATTGACTGCAGTTTAGCTCACTCTCAAACTGGGCACAGATGGAAAGGCAGACGCGTCTCTTACAGCAAACACTACACTAACAGGAGAAGTCCCCAAAGAGAGCAGAGAAGAAGTGAAATAGGTAAGGACAGACAGACTGCTGCATGAGCCCCCTGAGACCCAGGGAGACTGCTCCTCAGCTGTGCCTGTTCAGCTGCGAACAGCTTGAGCTGCTGTGCCACATGCTGCTGGAGACACATCCTCCTGTTCACCAGTTTAATTTGTGCTGAAATGAGAGTACAGCCAAAATCCACCAGGTTCAAAATGAGTGACCAGACCCGAAACAACAAAAGATAACTGAAGCCGGTGCAAAATAACTGCATTTGACATTACGTCTCATTCAATACACTAATCTGATGGATAATTAAAAAAGTGAATCCGTTTGAGCTGCACAGCAAATACTTAGAGTGGAATGAGAGCTGTGTTTTTATAGAACATCAGAGGAATATTTTAACGCAGTCTTTCCCCATAATAAACACAAATAGTACTGCTACAACTATTGGAAATAATTCTCTGCTCGACGTGACTCTTTTTGGTACCTTTATTTTATTTTCCGGAGAGGATAGTACCCCCTATAGTGAGATGTACAGTTTAATGCAAGGTGTAGTTTTGTAGACTGCCATTTATTAAAATATGGGTTGAATGAATTAAAAAAACAATTGATCCAGGTGGTACCAAAGAAACTACCAGGTGCCAGGTAGAATCCCCAACTTTTGGCCAATGGAAAACCATGCAATCCAAATGCAGCATCGGAGCATTTTTCTAATATTTTGATCACAATGAAATAAGCAGTTAAAAGGCAGGAGTCAGTGTCATCTCCACAACAGCATTTCAACTTGGAGTTGTTATGGCCCTAGGGCCGGTGGCTCCACTCCTTCGTCCGCTCCATTTCTTGTCTCTCCTCCTCCTCTCCAGTACTCCAGGTGTTGCTGCACGGGGCCAATCAACGCGCAGTGCTAGGGATGGAGTCGCCATTTAGGGTGGACTTCTTGCTGTCTCTCGGCTCTCTCTCCCTCTAGATCACGCAGTCTGTGGTAGACTGCTGGTGTGGCGTGTCTTACAGGGGCACTCAGTAGACGTGGGACAGCTTCAACACTGATCCAGCTTCGCACACACGAGGAAGCAATTATTCTAAACATTAGGCTAAGTGCGGGACTGCCTTTTGTATTTTTGGTCAGAGAGTCAGTGAGAGCCTCTTTATTTCCATTATTGGACTGTGTTTGTTCTACTTTGTTTGATTTATTTAAGAGATAGTTTAGGTTAGTCTATTTAGTTTAGCTCTTATTGTTTGAGTTCGACAGCTCCCCCTTCAGTCCACCCTCATATTGACGGGTTTCCCTTTTTTCCGCTTTTCTTACATACTTTGAATGGACCGCTCTACTAAGACTTGTTTCTGTAAAATCCAGTAAATGTGATTTGTGCATCAAACTTTGTAAGGTTTGATGCAAGGCGTTGGCAAAGTTGCCAAGGCAACTCTTCGGCTTCCTCTCTGGCAGCAGATAAGCTCCTCTGGGCCACGGCTAATGTTTTGGGCGCTCCGGTGGAACCAGCAGATATCCTGGCCAAGACTTCTTCCTCCGAGCGGCTTCATTGTTTGCGGTCCAATTAGTACCTTGAGGCGGGATAATGAAGTTGGAATTGAGAGAGGGCATCTCTAAACAGATATCTGCATATGAATGGTAAGTCGTTGTCAGACAACAGCTGATGGGTTCTGAGATTGCAGGCGGCCAATGTATTCCGCCTTGTTTGCTCTACACACGCACTGTTTACCTGCATGCAGCCGAAGTCTGCTCAGACATAATTGGTAAATACTACTCAAAATAAAAACAGAAACCAGACTGCTGCTGCTATCCAAATCTTGGCCTTCAGATTCTGCTTTCACATGCAGAATCTGTTTATAGAGATCAGTTGAGCACTGACACCCACTGGTGTCAATACTAATATTCGATTTGAACTTAATTTACAGATTACACAATGACTGATATTGACATATTCGATAATGCTCAATGCTTCCTTTACGTTTATATTGTAGTGGTAGTTTTGTGGTTTATCTTATAGTTGCAGTTGCAGAAGTTGCAGATAGACAACTGATCCAAACTTGTACAGTACGTATGAGCTGTCACTACCCATCACTGCTCATGGCAGGAAGAGAGTCATTATTCAAACTTAACAATGGACCTAGAATCAACTTTACTGCTGATGTTTCGTTAGCATTAATTAGCATAACAAGCTTATCTTTATCCGGATGATTGTGCAGTTTGTATTTGGCTTGTAGATCTTAAGCTCCTGTACCCACCTGTTTGTAAATTGGGCCTCCAGAGATTTTAAGTTTTTCAATTGCTAACGCCAACCACCGTTTAGAAAACAGTGACGGTAATGTTAGCTGTCTTCTTTCAATGCGTAAGGATCAATATCTTGAATAGGAGGATACAGGGTTGGGTGATGCTGTTGAATATGCATTCGCATGTTGGATGTGTTTCCATTCACATGTTCTTACAATAGTGGAGCGACGCTGAGACGTTGTCTTATACACAACTCCTTCTCCGCTGATGCTGTAGCTGACTGAAAACCTGCAGGTGGTCTGACAGCTCCGCCATTTCAGTTCACCATAGTGTAACCAACTTTCCATTCTACTGGTTGTACTAACCACAGCACCTGTTGCTAATGGTTCACAGCTAAAAGATTCCGGTCAGAACTTGCGTTTGTAAAATTTGGTTCACAATTACGTGCATCACTATACATTTCATATGTAGATGCAATAATACCACATACTAGTACAACAACTGGTTGACGCTCCCCCTTCTCTATAACATTACTTAATATTTGAGAGAATATAAAGGCTACAATCTGATCGTATTATTATGGATATAACATTAAATATAACTGGGATTTCTTGATGGTTATAACATCACATGATGTCTGATCCATCCTGGTGCAAATCATTGGACCGTGATGAAGACACTGTTATGCTTCAGCCTGAATGGTGTATAAATACAATTGGATGAGACTGTATGTCTAAGGACTCGTCAGATGTGCAGAGGCATTCCCTAGGAAAACACATGACATACCATGTGTGGGAGGATTTTTTCTAAAGATGGCTTTCAGCACCATCTCTGCCTTTCAGACACTTGCCCACTAATTATAACATAAACAAAAGCA
The DNA here is from genome assembly GCF_963691815.1 of Echiichthys vipera. NCBI lineage: Eukaryota > Metazoa > Chordata > Actinopteri > Perciformes > Trachinidae > Echiichthys > Echiichthys vipera. The sequence goes on along the minus strand of NC_139828.1, from coordinate 28,949,342 downwards.
CCAGTTATGCAGTATACCAAGACTCAGTCACCAAGGAAGACATTGTCTTTTTCTCACTGAAAAGAGTACAAATTAATAAGAAGAAAAAGAGATGAAAAGATAATTCCAAGTTAATGACCTTCACAGACAGAACTTAAAGAGATGGTTTAAATCATGGTATGTGTCATGGCAATGTGGGCAGCGTGTGCAGATGAACAGTGTACATATTTGGGTGATCCTCTGCTGCTATAGAATGCAGAGAAAAAAAGATCAACTTTGGGTAACACTGAGTTAATCAATGTCACTTTTAACCAGCTGTCGAATTGTAGTGAAGAAAGTGCTGGACAAATACCACAAAGACTAACCATCCATCCATTTTCAACCACTTGTCTCTATCGGGGTCGCGGGGGAGCTGGAGCCGATCCCAGCTGACATTGGGCGTGAGGCGGGGTACACCCTGGACAGGACGGCAGTCTATCACAGGGCACATAGCGACAAACAGAGAAAGACAACCAGAGACAGACAACTATTCACACTCACATTCACACCTATGGGCAATTTAGAGTCATCACTGAAACGAACACCTGCATGTCTTTGGACTGTGGGAGGAAACCGGAGAACCCGGAGAAAACCCACGCAGACACGGGGAGAACATGCAAACTCCACACAGAAGGGGCCCAGCCAGGATTCAAACCAGGAACCCTCTTGCTTTGAGGCGACAGTGCTAACCACCACACAAAGATTACCACAATTTTAGCATGACAAATAATGCTTGGGAGAACATCTTGTTCGCCATGGGTCTATCAGGTAAGCACATGGATGAATTAAGAGAACTGGTTACAGCGTTTGAGTGTGAAGACTTTTTCATTTCTATGAAAACTGCTCAGTGGTGCGTGGAGCCAAAACATTTTTTTTTTCTGTGTCTGAAAAGACCCAGATGATTGGCACTCCTTCTGTCATACTTCCACACAGTTGGGCAAATAGAGCAGGTGCTCTAGAGACTTCCGCTGGTCGAGCCAGATAATTCTGGTTAAACCCTCCACTAACTTAAATGATGGTTAAATGATTTAATCCTGCTGCTCTTCTAAACTTACAAAATGTTATTGGACACATTAGTTGTGGTGCTCAATCTCTTGGCCATGTAAGTCAATGGGAAAAAGTCTTTTAGGGGCATTACATGATCGCCACAGAAGTTGTTATTCCACCGTTTGGCCACTATGTCGTAATTGGCACTGGCACACTTCCTGGGGGCCTGTGTAAGCAGCAGTCAATTAGTAGTCAGCCGGCTGATTGAGCTAAACTACTTTTGTGTGTAACACTTGGAAATCTGAAAATCCCCTCTAGCTTAGCTGACATTTTTTTTCTCTGCATTTTCCGTATTATAGCAGCCAGCGAATGCTGAAGTCTCTCAGGCCTCAAGCACTCAGAAGAGCGCCTGGCATTTTCAGTTGGAAAAAAAACGCTTAGGTGGACACAGCCTTAAACCCTGTCTCTCCATACTGTAGGACTTTATACTGCTTAAGGGAAATTAAGGGAACACTTCTTTAACTTTAATTGGTACTAGTCCACCAACTGACCTAAAACTAAAAACCAATAATCATATTTATTCTAAAACTTACAAGAAAACAATGAAGCTACTTTGTCAGAGCGTGTGTTCTCTGGTCTTGGTTGGCAAAAAAGCTGCTGCATTTAGGCTTTCTCGGGTAGACCAGAGGGGAGAAAGACAGGCTTGGCACTAGAATTGTGTGTGTGTGTGTGTGTGTGTGTGTGTGTGTGTGTGTGTGTGTGTGTGTGTGTGTGTGTGTGTGTGTGTGTGTGTGTGTGTGTGTGTGTGTGTGTGTGTGTGTGTGTGTGTGCGCTGATTGTCTGATTCTGTACTCATGAGTAAAACCTCTTTTCTTTGTCCAATTGCAGACATTTTGTGACATCCAAATTTGAGATTTATCAGTGCCCAGTGACATTGAAGAATATGTGTATCATTCTGTGAAATATGTACCATAGTTAAAAACAAAAATAGTCTCCTATATGCACATTAATTGATAATCACCAAAGATTCCTACATGCTTTCTGTGTGACTGTGGGGAGGACGCTTGACTGCTCAGCGCCTGTTGGCAACAAGAGAAACTTCCACACAACTTGGCACAGCTCCTTCAAGACCTCTAAAAACCCCTGGCAGTGCATGAGTCACACACGCACACGCACACACACACACACACACACACACACACACACACACACTCTCACACACACACTCTCACACACACACTCTCACACACAAACACACACACACACACACACTTCATAAGGATAACTTCCACTTCAGCTGGTTAGGTGGACTGCCTGGTCTCTCTCTTTCTTTCTCACACTCTTTTTTCCCCCCATTTCACTCTTTCTTTTTCCCACTGCCTATCTCATGGACATCCTCGGGGCACCAGTAGTTGTTAGTGTCTTGTAGTGGAGGTGGCGGTGGGGGCTGAGGAGCACCATGGTCTCATTACCTCCACACACTCACCCTGCAGCCCGCGGTGGGGGCCTGAGATGAGGGGTGGCGGGCGGAGGCTGATTCGTTTTGATGTTGCGCACATAACGAGGCTGCCTAGTGTTACTCCCCGTCCCCGAGCGGAGCCCCGAGGAGCCTGACACGCGTACGACGTCGTGGCTGCATGAACGCCTTGCCGCGTCGTCCCCAGCAAACCTCACAAAGGTCAGGGAGTAATGTCGGCTGAATTTCTGTGTCCTCTGGGCTTTTCTCATTAGCAGCCTGGAGTGGGTGGATCTCCGGCGTCAATCAAGAAACACTCTAAGGATGTCCCAGTAGGATAAAGAGAGCAAAACCACGCTGCACTGTCTCTGTAACAAAGTAGACATAATACAGTTGGGACTCTTTTGCAACCAAACCTCAGGAAGTTGCAACTAACCCCTCGATCCTCTCACTCACAGTTACATACACTTCCTCACACCCCAATTCCCGACCACATGCATCGCACCGCCACACATATCCCGCACTTAATTTCCACGGCTTGGCCTCAAGTCTGACAGTTGAGCTTGATAAGGTATCTGGTTTTCCATTATTGTGTCTGGGATGATGGCTGAGAGTATGTACACATGTACAGCTAACACAGAGCTGTGTCTGCCTCACTGATGCTTCTAACTGGTGGAGCCTAATACCACCTGATTGCCAGCGCTCAGAGAGGCTTTGCTCCCAGTCTGCCACCCTCTCCGCTGCCTCCTCTCCCAGCTCTGTTGTTTGGTCTCTGGAATAATCTAATAGGCACATCACGCCTGAGATGTTTCGGCCTAATATTTCCTCTCAGAGGAAGCGTGGATGTGGGTGGGAGTGAGCGCCGTCCGACTGTCTGTTGAAGTATTCAGTCACGACAGTTTGCTAGTGGGATTTTTACATGTTTTGATTATTATCTGAAAATGTTACAACAGTATAAAAAATAACTGATAGCACCACCATGTCTATAGTGCGTATAGTAATCTAGTATTCTCTGAATGAATACTATTTACTATCTACAACTATTTTCTATGTAAAGATCAAGCCCCCACCACAGTGACTTCCTGGTTGATCCAATACAGAAGTGCCAAAAACTGCAGATCTTAGAGCGTGATCACACTGTCCTTTTGGCCGCGGCCAAAACCGGTTTTTCAGCTAAAGTCTAGTACCTTTAAGTAGTGTGAGCGCACCCGCTCCGCGCTCAACTGGGGCCAGCTGGCCCTCCACGGCCCGCTTGAAAGAGGTGGGCTTTAGCGGAGCCGTTTGCACATGTACGAGCACGAGCGTGCGCACGTGCACGCGCACGAGCACGAGCCCTACGGCAGTAGCGTTATGTCCGCCTGTTCGGACATGTAAATAGAAGGACGGACCATGCGCGGACATTTAACTACAACAACAATGGCGGTGAAAGGTTCACGTTGGTGTGGTGCGGAGGTGGAGTGTTTACTGCAGATTTGGTCGGATGAAAATATTCAAAAACAGTCGACAAGACGCACAAAAACTCAGAGGTCTGTGGAAAGATTTGTAAACAAAGCCACACACACGCGATCAATGCCTGTGACGTGTTACGGCTTGAAGGCGTATGGACAGCAAGAAGTATTGGCTGAGGCCCTGGTAGTGTGAGTACAAACGGGGCTGGGGCGCGGGGGGGAGAGGGAGGGGGGACAAGTACCCTAAAGTCCGGGTCTCGGTCCGGGAGGATAGTGTGATCACGCCCTAGAGTGTCCACTAGGGGCAGGTTTCATAATAGAGCAGTTTCTCATTGACCCCCATGTTAAACAGGCCGTTTTCACAGCATCATTAAACCTGTTTAAGGCCTGGGACAAAAGAACATTCTAGTCACTATGTTTAGGTCATATCTCCATGTCAACACTGAGGGGGTGATTTTTTTTGTACCAGGCTAGTTTTTATTTTATTAGAGGATAAAGTTTATGAATAATTAGGGGCGTGGGCTCTTGAGGGACAGCTAGCCCCTGGCCCTCACTTCTCCTCAGAGGTAAACGTCAGCCAGATGGTCGTTTGTCCCTCCCCACAACATCACATATATGCCATTTTCTGGTAAGAGGAAATGAGGCAGAGGCAAAGTCTGACAAGCTGGCGACTCCCAGAGGTGAGGACGATTGGATCATGTTGAGAGAACGGACTTCAACAGAGAGGCTATGGTAACGAAAGAGAGGAGTAATGGTGTTTCTTACCAGAGAATGATGTCACTCTCTGTCTGTGTGTGTGTTGTAATCTGAGTTTCTCTGTTGTTTGTTGTGATAGACGGTTTTTAGTACATGTGGCATTGAAAAAACATCATTATTTCACGTATTTGGGTGAGAGCCATGTGGAGGCAATCCCAAGGCATTTTTTGTTTGTATTTTGAGTAGACAGAGACAGCGCTGCAGGCAGGCAACTGCTTGAGGCCCCAAGCCAGTAGGGGGCCCCCTAGGGCTGACATACCTTAAACTACAGAAGAGAGAATGCGTAAAGTTTGCATGGACAGTAGGAGACCTGACCAAAGGGGTCCCCATCTGATTCCACCCACTACCATTCCAAGTTCTTTTTTTTTTGTTTTACTCCTGTCGCAAGTGACGTCCATTATTCAGTTTAAATAAACCTGTAATGGTGATGAACGCTGGTTTGAAGGGCCCCCTGTGAATTTTTGCCTAGGGCCCCAACAGACTCTATAATCACCTCTGCAAGCAGATCACCTTTGACTATACATAACCTTTAATAATATAAAATACACTGTACATTTAAGGAGCTATACTTAAAATACTGAAAAAAAACATGGGTTGATATGGCCTCCACACGGATCTCACAGCAATATGTAAAATACTGACGTAATACTGACGCTGAAAAAAACGGTTCACATTCTCACCATTTTTAAAAATAAAATGACGTACATATACATATTCAGTGACAAATGAGCTTGAGTGCCATTACAGAGTGATTTGTTTACACTAAGAAAAAATATAGAATAACACCAGCCTTCTCTTCAAGGACTTGGGTAAGCAGAAGTTATTCCACAGGTATGCCAGATACAGAAGTCCTTCTAGGCCACTAGTGGTGTTTGTAACAGGTAACAGACAAGGTCAGACATGAACTAACATATTACAAAAAGAAACTGTGTGAAACTGTGAATGGAAATGTCAGTACTTTTACATTAGTGCAAAGAAACTCAGTAGTTTTTTAGCCATCACTTCCTCATCAAGAACAGAAGCTGAGAGGAAGAACATGACCACATTTTAACTGCAGTTGGAATTATAAAACTGCAGAAGCCAAATCACCTGAAACGGTTACAAAGTAATGTCAAATTTTGGTCTAATTTCTCTTTTTCGCACCTCTACTTTAATCCGCCCAGTAACCCTATATGTGTCTCCAATATACCGACTTCAGCAGAACCGTGATTGGCTCCTTTGTGTCTGTCCTATCAGATGGGAGTTTAAAAAGAGCGGTCTCCCTCAGCCTTCAAGACATCCATTCAGTCCTGCTCCTCTCTTCTCTGGTCTGCCAGGCCGACAAAATGAGAAGCTGCACGGACAGACAGCAGTGAGCAGGTGGAGACAGGATGAAGCACACTAAAGAGTTTCTTGCTGACCACTATCTGACACGCTGGAAGAGGAAAGCAATCAGCACAGCACCAATTCTTACTTTTGTTCTGCAGCAGTGTTTTATCAAAGCAAATTTGATCTTCAATTGATACAGAGATATCCAAGGGGCTGAGGACATGGGAAGAGATTACCGAAGATATACAGCCAGGATCAACTCACATTCTACCTACACAAGATGCACCCTATGAATAACAACTCTATGCTGCTGTCTATTCCTCAGAGTCCAATGCCAACACTGCAGCTCATTTCACGTCAGACTGTACCTGGATCAGTGTTCTCCAGAGGGTGTGAATTTTTGCTTTACCTGTTGCTGTCTATTTTTGCCAGTCTGGTCAGTAAGAGAAGCTAATGCTAAAGAATACTGAGTGTGCAGGTGACTCCCCAGGTGTTGATATACCATGAAAAATACTGTCTGGTTGGAATTGGCTAGGCTAGCTAACTATGCTAGGCTAGCTCCCAGGGATCATCCCTATGTTCCCCGGGTCCTATGTTCCATGGTTGCATAAGCCTTCAACATTTTATTATGGTTAGGGGGTAGTGTTAGGGTCTACATAGGCCGGTTTGCCGGGGAATTCGTCAGTGATTGTGGAAAAAATAACAGACCTTTTTTAGGAAAAGGGTCCGATGTTCCCCCAGTTACATATAATGCGGGGAACATAGGACCCGGGGAACATAGGTACACTCCCAGCTCCGACAATCCGAGTGGAAAGTTAAAGTTAGCGCAGCTTGCTAGCTTGCACTTTCCGCATGAAATATAAACTGCGTAATGTATCCTCATACATCGTTTTGTATCTGCCTTAAAATAAGTACATTTTTCATCCATCATCCTACAAATGTCCAGCAGCTTGACTGATCAGTGCGCCCAATCAAGAACTTGATTAGGCAAAAGAACGTCTTGGTTAGGTTAAAATAAGCATGCTGACTTATTTCATTGTACTATTGTTATGTAGCTTATGTACGTCACATCAGTTAAGTTGCGTACATAAGTAATCCAAGTCAACATTGAGTTTTGCTTTCACGCGGGACACAGACAGCGGCTTCCTGTTGTTTGTTTGACCCATCCATCCACCCCGACCTCCTCCATAGGTGGACTTTGTTGCTCTATATACAGTGTCCTGGCTCACGACTCTGTGGGTTATATATGATTTATTTACGTGTATTTTTCTAGGTATAAGCATGAACAGCCTGAACAGTAGCAGTGGGTCCTTCCAAATGTTGAAGGTTGCAAACGGCAATCAGTTTAAATTGCCAGTGATAACCAACACCTATGTCAGTCAGTTACCACAAATGTGTCCAAAAATGGTTTTGCCTGACTTTAAAAGATGGAAAAAATAAAACAGTTACATTGTATAGTCCCTTTCACAACAATTAAGATAACTGTGTTTCTTTAAAACAAATCCAAAACACCCTTTTACTTTTAATTCACTTATAAGTGTACTGTTTTCTTTTACCTGCCTGTGAATGAATAGATTTCTCTGTGTTCGTTTAGCCAGAATGGGCCTGCATTTCAAGGCATTTCTGCTGCATTCTTAAACTGGCTTGCAATGTGCTCGGGGAGTGCTGGTCTGTTTTCTCTTACTCCAAAGCAGGAGATGGGGATCAGAGGGTGAAAAGTCAGAGGGAGGACAACTTGACAGATAGAGCTGGGGTGGTGGAAGGGTCAGCGCTGGGAGGACCATTTCCTCGCTGATTTTTATCCGTCTATTAACACAATACACCACCTGGCAGCTACAAACACGTAATAAGAACATAGCACATGCTATGTGCATGTTGTGTAAATGCACTTTACGAAAAAAAAACTTCTTATGACGAAAAAAGAATTGTTGACTAAAGATAAAAACAGCAACGGCAAAAATAATATGTTCACATATAGCTCCATTCGAGGAACCGAGGCCCACATTAATCAAAATAACTTTGATGACGAACTTGAAGGTAACTCTTTGTCCCACGCAACCGTGTCTTTGATTACATTTTCCTTGTATTCTTCAGTTTAATCAGAGGAGCCTTTTCAATAGAGAATGCAATTACTCCACACACCTGAACACACAATGCTTTGGACCTCATTCAGCTTGGGTCATTGTTGGTTTAAGCATCAGCGTCTCTAATAGGAAATATTGATTCCAACTTCCTTGCCTTCTTTCCGTCCAGGCAGCCGCATGTATTCTGTTCTGAGGCTGAACAAATTCGAATCAAAAGTGAGCGGGGGTTTATTTCATTTGGGCGTAGTATTTCCCCATAGACAAGCAACGCCTCTTTGCAGTTTATTGCTTGGATTATCATCCTGAAAAAGCAATTAGTATGAAATGATCCCTTCAATTCATTAGTATTGTTAGAGAGATGAGGAATCAGAGCTGAACACACTAACCTTTCTATGAGGTCTGAATACCATTTGAAATAAGAACTAAAGCACCGAGCGCTGCCTAATGGTATATTCCTTACAAAGGTAACCATGTTGTAGCAGCGGAGAATGTAAAAGAATCATAATGGCAAGAAATACTTAAAGGAATGAATGCCCTTTGCAAGACTGGTGGCATATTTTGTTAAAGGTCAACACGGCAGAGTCAGAGCATAAACAGGAGTGCTCTATCCAGCTCTGGAAACAAACAGCGTTCTCTGGACAGCGCCAATTTCAGATTCAGCAGTCTAGCCAGAGCCAAGTGGAGTATATTCATCATGTCCAGGTCTAAAGAGAACAGCGTCTACAAACGACTTCTGCACAGATCACTTCATAAATCTACTAAAGCGCACTTAATGAAGGTCTACGATCCCAGCCACAGAGATTTACATACAAGTTATGACACTGCAGAAGGCACCGAGTCGATGCTGTTATCTACTTTCATTTGGTTTTAGCTGGTGCAGAGGGCACTTTTTATCCATGTCTCTTCATGCCAAGTATATCAATTTCATATTACAGGCAAAGACACTCGCTGCAAGGCCCACCATAAAAACATCTCAAGAGGTACTTAGGTACCTTAGCTAACTTCTATTTTCTTGTACTTAAACAATTATCATATTCACAGAATATGTGACATTTATATTTGATTTTATTATATTAAATATAAATTAATTTTCTTTAAGTTTTCATCTGTTGCGTCATCTGCATCTTTTATTAACTACAAGGGCACTTGCAGAGCACTGCCAAGGCCATGTCCTATCTCCCAAAGTTTAAGAAAGTGTCCACCCTGTAATTCAGCTTCACTCCAACATTTAATGGGCTCTTCCTTGTCCCATGATTCACCCTAACACCAAGTTTCAGGAAAATTGGACCAACAGTTTTTCTGTCTACCTGCTGACAAGCTCCTTGGTGGAGGTAGGGCTATTCACTATGTAGTAGTTATTTAAGATGACCTCAAATATCGTTACAGACGATACTGAATGGGCGTAGAGTTGTTGAGTAATGTTTCAAAGGTGATAAATTAATTTTAAAGCTCAATCTTATTGTCCTTTTTTATTTTCTTATTAAGGATAGTCCAATGATATGCGCTGGTATGTTTATATAGAGTCCTGCATTTAAAAAACATTTAATACCTGATTTACAACCATATTACAAAGGTTACAGGTGATTAGGACAAAACATTTCAGCAAATACCTAATAAAATTGCTACAGTTATTACTAATTTCGCAGTCTAGTGGAATCAAGATCAGTGGAAGATGGCTGCTCAAACTGGCGACTACAAAAAAAGGAGCCTGGTAGCTTAGGAAAATACTGCAGATAGACGGGAGATGCTAGATCAGACACGAGCATACTCGACAGACATCAACACTTATCTACGGTTATTTGAACCCTGCTGTGACAATGGTACCGTCACTTGGCCCTTTTCTTCAACCAAGAATACAGCGTTCTCTTATGTTAGCATAGCATGTGTGGCATTGGAATGACTGTGGAATACTTTCTCCCGTTATAAATCACTAATAAAGGCTTCTTAACCAAAACTACACAACTGGACATGTTCCAGCAGGAATGTGATCCAAAATTCTAGAGAAATAAACATCTGCTAGCAAGATTACAGCTTTCCTTGACGTCATAGCATGTAGCTAGCTACATGTAGCAGTGTATGCTATGTAAAACGTAAACACTGCAGTAATATCTGTTGTTGTTGTTGTTGTTGTAACCATAGACTGTATAAAAAAAAATGGAGGTAGCTTCTCCGTCGAGGTCCGTTCTTTAGTGATGTCCAAATGAAGCTTCATGAACCATTGTCTTTCTTTTCTGAGTCCACTAGATGGAGCTCTCTGTTCAACAAAGGGTTAAAAACACACTGAATCACCATTCATTTAGACTTTTTCTTTAAACCAAGAGCTCCATCTAGTGGACTCAACAAATACAACTAATGCTTCATGAAGCTTCATTCTCTCAACTTGATCCAATCGTACTCACCTATGGGAGCGGACATCTTGTCAGACTGTGACTCCGCCTCATTTCCTCTTACCAAAAAAGGGCATGTATGTGACATTGGGGGTAGGGAGATACGTCCATCTGGTTGACGTTTACCTCCTGGGAGAAGTGAGGGCCAGCACCTAATTATTCATGAACTTTAACCTCCAATAAAATAAAAACTAGCCTGGTACAAAAAAATTCACCCACTAGAATGTTTTTTTTGTACCAGGACTTAAATAGGTTTAATTAAGCTGTGAAAACGGCCTGTTTAACATGGGGGTCAATGAGACACTGCCTTTATTATGAAAGCAGCCCCTTGTGGACAATCAGAGAACTGACATTTTTGGCACTTCTGTAATGGATCAACAAGGAAGTCGCTGTGATGGGGGCTTGGTTGTAATCTTGGTTACAGGTCCTTGATTTCCTCCCAATGCTGGATCACATTCCTGCTGGAACGTGTCTAATTGTGTGGTATTTATATAGGTCACCCCCCTGGCTGTATTGAAGCCAGTGTGTTGACACCTGCGCAGTATGTCCATGTTGACGTAGACACGTCCAGCAGGTGCGATCTTGCTACACAGGTACATCAGCCATGGAAATGAAAGTCATAGGGCTTTAGTTACTATAAAATATCCAGTAAAGGTAACAGCACTGAAAATTAAACACGTAGTAGAAATATTGAAAGCAACATCCTCATAGTGTGTCAAAACCAAAATATAAACACAGTTTTTTGAGGTTTTTATTGATGTTTGTTTTCAGCGAGGCTACCCATCTTGGTAGCACAGAAAGAATTCCAATGTCATGTCTACAATGGAGCCTCCCTCTGTGTTTTCCATCCCAGAATGGAGGTGCTCTGCAGATAGGCTTCACGGTGTGTGTGTGTGTGTGTGTGTGTGTGTGTGTGTGTGTGTGTGTGTGTGTGTGTGTGTGTGTGTGTGTGTGTGTGTGTGTGTGTGTGTGTGTGTGTGTGTGTGTGTGTGTGTGTGTGTGTGTGTGTGTGTGTGTGTGTGTGTGCATGTGCATGTGCGGGCATGTGCGTGTGTGCGTGTGTGCTATCTACCTGCCTCCACCACTGAACCCATTGCAATAGGAGGGAGGAATCCGTGATCTCCCATCAAGCGCTCAGGAGAGCGAAGCCACGCAAGATTGATGACACCCTCCGGAAGAAACAAAAGATCTGCCGCCTGCAAGAACTGGCTTATGAGACCTGATAGACTCGTCTCTTAATAAACATCACTGATATGTCAGCCACGGCATGTTTCACCCACAGCTGCATCGTGGAGGGTGCAGCGAGCAACTACACCCCTACTATCATTGCACTTTCACAGTAAAATGCCATAGTGGTTACATCTAGACCAGACAGGGAGAAATACTGAAGCATTAATATCAGGGTGGGGCTTTTTCCTGGGGATTCTGTCATGAAACTGTTTGTAATTTTTGCCGATGTGCCATAATCAAGGATATTTTAACGGCACATACAATACAAAATACCCTTAATTGTTTAAATACTACATGTATACATGTAAATTCTCAATATCTTTGAGGTCATGGTAGAATTATAGTAAAATTGCCTGTATTTGCCTGCGTTACATAGTATATCTTTTTCCAATAACACCTTGTAACAAAATGATACACAATCAATACTAAGTAATCAATGACCTCTGAATTATAACACTTGCATTTTAATGAATAAAGCTTGGACAATTGCTGCCTAAATGAACAGAGTATTGACAGTGGACATCATTTCCACAGGAAACAGAAGACTGAATGACATCTATACATACATGAGCAGCTTTTCTCTCTGAACTCTGCCACATTTATACACTCTGCTGTTTACAATATTCCGTATTTTCACCATGAAAAATGTTGTATCTGTCACAATTCTATCTCCCAGACCTTCCCTCAGTGCTGTATAATGCCTTGTTAAAGTCAGCCGTGTGTGAAATGGCGTTTTAAAATAAATGAAACCGAGCAGGAAAGTGAGGAGAGGGGGAATATTGCGATGTCAAGCTGACAGACAGGCAGTGAAAATGTAACAAGAGCTATCATCTTAAAGAAAACCGGATTAAATAAGAACCTAGGACCGTCGGTGCATCTCCAGCCCTGATATTGACATGTCGCAGGCTAGGGCCATTTTTCATTGTCTCATCAAGACAAAGCATTATGGGAGATCAATCTCCCCCTCCTTGCATCAGATAGGCACATCCAGTTTAAAGTGCTGGGTGTTGGTTTTATTATTCCTGGTAATCCACTGAATGTTTTGGACACTGCAGCGAGAGCATCACTGTCACACTCTGGCATGCCAAGTGGAGGAGGCTTAATTTGAACCTGGAAGGATGTATAGCATCTGCTGTCACCACACAGCACCGAGGCCCGGTGTGATCTTAATCAATAAAACACTGCCCAAATCACTTTGCATTTATTTTAGCTACAACACCAGCCCCTTATTTCCAAAGAATTTAGTGGATTTAAATGACAATGTGGGAAGCAAAGGCAAAAAGCAAGCTAATGTGTATCCATCTTTACTTATAACCACGTATTCACACATTATTCTAGTCCCAGTCTATTATATAACACAAACCCCGCAAAAAATAACAATAATACAGTTTTCTCTTTGGCTTTGAGATTAGATTAAACATGTCGACCATCAGTAATTATGACATGAAATTATACATCACGCCTTTAACCTCAGGAGCCTGTATATCTTTAGGGGTCGTTAATTTTAAACTCAACCATTAACCTGAGGGGTAATGTGGAATGAGAGAGGTAAGGCGGGTCTCTATAAAAACAAACTCCCATGCAGACGTGCACCCAGGAGACAGAGACGCTCTGCCGCCTGCTCCACAGCAGCGGTGGAAGATATGCTCAAAAAATATACTCTATTACGAGTGAAAGTCCTTCAATTCAAGTGCTTATTATGCAGAAATAATGATTTGATCATTATCAGTGCTAGTCCGAACGGAGCTCATTTGAGCTACTTATGAACTGTAGTTGGATCTAACAACTGATCATACATTTTGTGTATAATTAATTGAATTAATCCAATTAACTTACTTACTTTGCTAAAGTATTTCTATTTTCCAATGCTTTATATTCCTACACTACTTACAGTTCAGTCAAAGTGCTCCACTATATGTATTTGACAGCTTTAATAACTAGTTTCTTTAGATCTAAAAATTAAGAAACATATGATGAGCGTATAAAATATGACACTCTGTTTTAGATCAAACTACACAACAGCATATCAAATATTTAACAGTTCCACCACAATCAGCCCCAAAACTAAAATGCTGCATCAGTAATATGAATCCAGTATAATATTTAGTTGCATTACACTCCCAATGACATTTTATCTACATTTTAAGTACTCTTACTTTTGAGAATTAAGTACATTTAGGTAAAAAAATACTTAGCGCTAGTATTTTTATATTGCAGATTTGCTTTTTAATTAAAGACCATGTATTTTGCTCATTTTCAACTTCATATTTGTATTTTGTGTTTCTACTAGAACATGTTTACATGTTTTAATGTTCAAAAAACAATTTTTTTTCATCCTGTCTGTGTGAATATATCTGTATTCACCCTCTGTCTGAAACGCTCCGTTTTAGCGCCTGTCTCTTTAAGACCCCCTCCTGAAACAGCCCAGTCTGCTCTGATTGGTCAGTGTTTTGGGGTCTTCGACATCTGCTTTCGGTGTCTCTGCACCGTCATTGCAGCCGTTAAATGACTGTAACGTAATTGAGCAGCACTATCTACCTTTAGTATAGTTGTGACATCACAACCGAACAGAAGTCCTGACGGCGCGTTTAAAGACACAGTTTCTGACTACAGCCTGTGCATTTCTCTGTGGACTGAGTGTTTTGATACTTTCACAGTATTTATATAGCACCTCCACCTGCTTTGTAATAAAAAAAATTAAGTATAATTGAGTAAAAAGCACAATATTTCTCTTTAAAATTTGAGTTGAATTATAAAGTATATTATAAGAAATGAAAGTACAGTTATATATATAGTGTTATATTAAATGAAATACTCAAGGTGAACCTCTTAGTAGTTAAGTGCAACACTGAGTAAATGCAATAGCTGACAACCACTTACACACAGAGAGACAAAGTAGCCCGTCATGCACTATCCTATATCTGTAAAAAACCATAGAAGTCTGATTGGTTGGAGTACTTTTAGTGGGAGATTGTTTTTCTATGTGAGATTTTTTTTTAATATGCATATAAACCAATGAGCTGTGCTGCGACTATAAAGTCTGTTTTGTCATTATCTGAGACAACAATGAAACAATTTTGCATTATGAGCAATGCAACAAACGGACTAATTACAATTCTTAAATACCAGCTTTTGCAAGCACAATAATATCGTAATGTAAAGGCTCCCTCCTCCACCTGAACACGACTCAAACAAAAACAAACCAGCGGGCTCTTCCGGCCCAGCTCGTCTCCCCCCAGTGAGCTCAGACCTCGCAGGGTTTACCTCTACAGCCCCGCTGGGATTTAGGTATGAAGCTCTGGCTTCGCCTGTTGATTGCACTTTGACCGATCATTTCCTTTAAGTGCTCCAGAATGTCACATACAAAACGCATTCTTCATTCAGTGCCAGGAGAGAACCCAACAACGTCCACTGTGATCAAAGAGACATGAGTGTATTTGCCCTCTCCCACAGAAACATAAGTCCTGAGTGTTTAGGCTCCACTGTCTGCTGCTAGACTTGGCTGTGTTAGAGCAAAACACACACGGTTCCTCACAACACATCTTGTTTTGGTGAAGAGAAATATATATGAACCGACTTGAGCTTTTCTTATAGATGTTTTACATTTCACATAATGGTGAAAAACAACAGCAATGAGCGGAGTTTTAAATCCGTGTGCTTCAGTCCACAGCCAAAGGAGAACTCGATGTGTCCTTTCTGAGGAGAAAATCAGACCCAGAGCTGTGTTTGTGAGGATTAAGATGTTTGACGACCAGGGCCCCCTGACCGAGGCGGTTTCTGACCACAAATAAACATCAGCCTCAGCGGGTCTCTGTGCTCTGGCCTCTGCACGGTCAGCAACAGGAGCGCATCAATCACAGCTGGAGTGGGGGCTCCCCAAGGCGGGTGCACTGAAAAAAAGCCTCGACCAGCTGCCGCCCCAACCCTTCACTCACACACGCACAAGAGGACATAAACACACAGTGTACACACACACACACACACACACACACACACACACACACACATAGAAGCTTAATCTTCCTCCACAACTTAACTCTGATAGACACCCCGTGGCCTGGCTGAGACATAAACGCTTCAGAGGCTGAACAAAGAAGAAGGAACAATAAAATACACTCTTACAGTGAAAACATGAATCTGATGACAGATGTTATAAAAAACTGTCCTCATTTCATTAATCATTTTTAAACATGTTATCCAATTAGTAGGCTATTTCGATGCTATTTATGTTTGTATAAAGGAACAGAGAGAAAATAACTCTGGCATTTAAAATGTTATAACCAGCCAAATATACTCATGATATCAAACTTGCATACTTTTCATGCATTTCAGAGTGTATTATTTTATTGGATTATTACTTTGATTATTATTATTGCATTAACATGCAAATTACATTTTAATTCTACCACTGGTCATTTTAACTAGTATATTATTTTATAGCTGATTACATGTGTTGAAATCCTTAAAGTAAGTGAAGCAAAGAATGACCATATTCCCCTCTAAAATGTAGTGGACTATGAGTATGAATTAGCCCAAAGTTATGTGTAATGTTTACAAAACTAGAAGGCAAAGACTAGAACAATAATAATGATATATTATGTAAAATACAGCTTGAGACAATTTTTCTGCACTGTTTTTGGTAATAATTGCATGACACTTTCACTTCACATACGAAGGTGAAAATACATTATGCAGTGATAATAATCCACTGCAGCTCATGTGGTAGTCTCACTCCTCTTTGCCTCAAGCGCTAGGAAATTATTCAGCTTGTACACTGTGTGTGTGTGTGTGTGTGTGTGTGTGTGTGTGTGTTTCACATTGGGGACACAATATCTAATAAGCATCAATCAGTATATCTGTTTGAAAGTGTATGCTGCCCGTGAAAGAGGTGTTTGTTTACTTTCACAGAGAAGATGTGTTCACGCTTCGCTCTGCAGCAGCACTCGCACACTTAAGGTGGATTCTCAACATTAATGGACAGCTCATTGCATTCTGTATATCATTTTTGCAAGTTGTAATCAGGGACAGTGATGCTTGTAGGCTAATTTTCAACTCATCACATCACAGTGTATCTCTCTGCTGGAGTAGAGTTTAACTGATAGAATGCAACATATCATTTGGTTTTAGGTTTGTCGTGCTCCTTGACTCCCCTCCCTCCCTGGCTAATATTGCCCCCTGCTGGAAAACAACTGATGCTGCCCTCTTTTGGCTCTGGACCGTCAACACAGTAGTTTCATCTCCAGCAAACAGCAAATACCAGTTATTCTTGTCATTATCAATGAATCTACTGATTGTTTTCTCCATTGACGGACTAATTGTTTCATCAAAAACAGTCAGAAAAATGTCCATCACCATTTCCCAGAGTCCAGACGATGGCTACACGGTACTCACATTTTCAAAAACTCTTTATTTAGGACCATTTAAAACAGAGAAGCAGTAAATCTTCACATCTGAGAAGCTAACAAAGATTTTTTTACTTTCTAATTACGGATTAGTTTTGTGTTGATCAACTTATTGTCTGATCATTAAGGTGAAAGCAAATAGTGCTATAATAGGGCACATTTTTGCTTTAACTGACTGGTTAAGCAACCAGATAAGAAGATGAGATTTTGAAATCTGACTAACTCTCTCTGGCATCCTTGTAATTAATGATTTCTTGGCACCGGTGTTACAGGTGAAATGTTACCAGCTCAGTCACAGAGAATGTCTTTAAGCAGCCTGTTTTCTCATGCTGAAAATGGCTTTTCGTCATGACACACAGCCGCGATGGAAGAATGTCATTCTACTGAAGGCAAAGTATAAATCCCACACTGTAGAAATACTCGATTACATTGTGTATGCAGTGAAAATATGGACATTAGTTGGTTTAGTTGGTTAATGCACAATACAATAAACTGAGCAGACAGTTAGGAATGGGGTTAAAAATATCAATTCATTATAACAAAAATGAAGCAATATGATTACATATTATATTATAAGGAAATAGGGTGAACGCTAAAGCATAAGCTCATTGTGCAAATACTTTAAGTATCAAAAGTAAAAGTACAGATTCAGAAGTGCCAATCACTTGATGACTATTTTACACTATTATATATATATATTTTTCTATTATTATTATTATTTTTTTATATACTTTTAGATCAAAAGCTGAACAGAAAAGAAAGGCACTATTTCTCCAACAGAATGGTATATGTCTTGAAACAGCATTTAGACTTTGGTGTTAAGAAACACTATTAACTTAATTAAATATAATGCATCCAAATAATTAGAAACATTTACAGATGGGAGGTGGGGGGGTGCTTTGAGGGGACTTGGATTCATGACCTCAGTGTTTCTTAAACCCTGGTTACAACCTCAGCTATATTTTTGGATTAATATCACAGGTGTATTGTCGGTTAAGGTTGATGTATGAGCTCATTTTTGAACTTGTTCTGGCTTATATTATATACATTTATGCTGTCTTGTAAGCTCATGAGGGCGCAGGATAATTGCGTGCATGACACACACACATACACACACACATACACACACACACACACACACACACACACACACACACACACACACACACACACACACACACACACACACACACACACACACACACACACACACACACACACACATACACACACAATAATGGGAAATGTTATTCATTTATTCTGAAAAGTAACCAGCTGTTAAATGAATGCAATAGATCTTTAAAGGAGAATATTTTTGTCTGAAATGTAAAATGTAGAAAAGAAAGAATAAAGTAGCATATTAGTTGAGTAAATGGACTTAGTTACAACAGAGCTTATGTGATGCACATATTGAAATGTCTTATTAGCATTTCTGTCAGTTGGTTGGTGTTTCATTTGAATGTGACCTAACTGTTAGCAATGTTTCTTTTTGCTATGGTTTCTGTCTTTCTCTCTCTCTCTCTCTCTCTCTCTCTCTCTCTCTCTCTCTCTCTCTCTCTCTCTCTCTCTCTCTCGTGCTCTCTCTCTCTCTCTCTCTCTCTCTCTCTCTCTCTCTCTCTCTCTCTCTCTCTCTCTCTCTCTCTCTCTCTCTCTCTCTCTCTCTCTCTCTCTCTCTCTCTCTCTCTCTCTCTCTTTGCACCATACTGGAGCAGAGCATTGTTGAAAAAGTCAAGACCACTCCGGGTAAATAAAAAAAGGGCCCGCATGGCTCCACTAAACATTCATATTTTTTGTGAAATGTTCTCAGCACAACTTTGCCTGTTACGGCCTGTAGCCAGAGTACGTCGTAGTAAATGTGCTGAGGAAAAAAAAGTATCAGCGGCAGCAAATGAATGTCTTCAGCGTGCCTAAACAGCAAAGCTTTCTCATCAAAGTGCTGAATATTCATTTCCCAGGACGCAGCGTGGGCAAATGAAAACAGCTGACCTCATCTGTTGGATTGATTGATATCTGTCAAAAGTGTAAAAGCAGCCAGACGGAGCAAAGATTCACCTGACAGTGTTAAAGCGCCACTCCAACCTCCGAAAACATAACACAAGTACACATGCACCAATAAAACTTATAAACTAATAAACAATATATGTTGGTCTAAAGTTGCTATTTCGACATCAAGCTCAGCTAAAGTTTGAAAAAGGCAAGTTTTCACAAAACTCCACGTTGAACAAAGGCTGAGAATCCTGACCTAGATGTGTGTTAGTGCATGATTTGTGTTATAATTGAAAGCTGGTTAGGGATGCATTAATTAGTCAAGGGCTCTTTCCTCCTCTGCCATTTGCAGCCATTATGAACATTGCCTACACAAAGCTCTCCATGTAATTGATATTGTGAACAAAGATCATAAAATCTACCTAAATCAAATAAAAAATAGTTAATTGGCCGACTTATTACATTCCAGAGTCCATTATGAAGAATTATATTATATTCCTTTTCTCTGGGAGGTAATTGAATTTCTAATAGAACATTTAGTTTTTGAAATGACCTTTTTCAATTAAAGCTCTTTAATTGAAACTATATCTTTTTCAATCACTGGATGTCATTTAATTAAACTATATGAGATATATATGTAGGACATTTTGCTTCCCAAATTGCATTCGTTTTTGACACTTCACACTTTCAGAATATTTGTGCCTCTGGCAAACTGACATCTGACAAAATAATATTCACATCAAACTTGTCATTCATTTATGAATTGCAGTAAAATAGGGATGTTAAAGTAAATTTCTAGTTACATTATAATATATTTATGAACTAATACTATTGTCATAAATGTATACTTTATCAAAAGATTTAAAGCGGACACAATTGATGAGAGTTTTGCTTGGACGTATGAAGAGACTGTACGTGCACAATGACAGAGGACTCAAATAAATAAACAGGAACCCCATTCCATGAGAAGGATGGAGAAGTCCTAAAGCAATAATAATAATGTATTAATAATAATAGCAAGCAGACCGTTAAAAAATATTAAATGTAATAATACCACTGCCAGATAAATTTGAAAGTAGAGTAAAACACTAATGAGCATCCCCAAAAAATAACTAAACAGCTGAAGAAAGGCTTCCCAATGAAATTGAGTTTTAAGAAGTGATTTAAAAGATGCTACAGTAAGAGGCGGATTAATGCACAGGCTGGCCAGGTGTGCAGGGGCCCCGGATTGGCCAGACTATTTTTTTTTTTTATTTACCCTGGGTTCTTACAGGTGCTTGAAATCCTTGATAATGCTTGTATTGCTTGCTTGAATGTTGTGTTTTCAAGGTTTGAAAAGTGCTTTAATTTTGGATAAAGTGCTTGAAAATGCTTGAAAATCTATCCGCATTTTCTTTCACAACAAATAGCCATAGAAATTAAATGTTGTCCTTCTATTATTACAAAACTAATTTTAGTTGTTTATAGCATAATACCATCTCTATTAACATGGTAAAAAGTAATAATTTACAATATGTATGTATTCGTAGAAATCTGTAATCTACCAAAACTGTAAGGTGCTGGAAAAGCTTGAAAATAGACCTTGAAAGCAGGAATTTGACCTTCAAAAAGGTGTATGAACCCTTTTTACCTTACAGGGGGAAAAGAACTTGCCTCCTTTTGGGGCCCTTAGAAACATTTAGAAAAATTGAAGTCACTGATTGGATAGATATTGGACACATTTACCCAATCAGCTGCCATCATGTGGCCGGGATCAGAAGGTCAGTTTTGTTGTCAAATGATATGTCATTCACTGTTACTAGACAGTATGGCAGCAAAATGTCAGAACTGAAATGGGATAGTTGAGCACGAAAAAGAAAAGAACGACTGAAAGAACAGCAGGACCGAGATCTACTAAAGAAAATTCCTGAATTGACTGGATTTTCAAGGTTGTGGACTCTTCTTCTGTTCCAGGGGGGAGATTTTTGTCTGATAAAGTATGATTAATAATGTGGGGGGCCCAACAGTAGCCTAGGGGCCCCTGACCACCTTAATCTGCCACTGGCTACAGTGTAATATGTTTAGCGGACCCCTGCCTAACAAATCAATAATGTAATTACAGGTAGGTGCCTGACCAGGCAAAATGCCTTAAAACTCAGTGGCAAAATCTTGAAATCTGTTTTAAAACTTACAGGGAGCCAGTTTAAGGATGCAAAAAGCAAATAAAAAAAATGATTTTAGCTATTGTCCTCAGCTGAAAAAGAACGATTGTTGTGAAATGATACAATAGAGTCAAATATAATTTTTAGCAAACTCCTTTTATATAGGCCTGTGAACGTTCTCATTCCTTTTATATAAGGTAATTGACAACAATGTTGATATTTCAGGGAAATGTTGAGGAATTACAGTTGTGTATCATCAGCATACACATAGAATCTGATTTCATGTTTATGAAATGTGTGTCCAAGCGGCATCATGTAAATGGAAATAAAAGAGGACCTAAAATGGATCCTTGAGAGACACCACAGCTGAGAGGGGCGGGCGTGAAAAAACTGGTCTTGGCTTTGATTAGTGCAGTTTCAGGGCTATGAAAGAAACAAAAGCCAGATTGTGACTTTTAAATAAAATAAAATAATTTTGATAGTAACTGTTTATTTTCAAAAATCTTTCTGTATTATCACCCAATACTTCCTCAACTAGCTGGTATGTGGTTAATAATGAGCAGCGATCTATGGTTTATTACATTTGTAAGGCGGATGTAGTATATGCATGTATGTATGTAAGGTTTAAATGTGATTGTTAGAGACAACAAACAACAATCACAACAATAGCATCTGACAAAGTGCTCACCTTGTTCCACGCTGCTGTTGCCCTGAAATGTTTTTGTTTTTGTCCCACCTTTTGGCATTGCACTGTAATGCTCCATCCCTGTCTGCTCTCTTGCAGCAGCTGCCGCCCTCTCCCCCCCCCCCCCCCCCCCCTTTTTTCCCAACCCCCTCAAAATCACCTTTTCTTTTCGAATCAAGTTCAACATCTGGCGGAGGAAGAAGTCCCTGAAACTGCTTTTGTTCTCTGCGTCACAACAGATTTCAGACGGGCTGAGGCACGACTTCAGGCAGCTGCAGCGATTCGTCCTAAATAGGGTGCATTTTAGTAGGACTTTTGCAGCTTCTATCTCCATTTACAAAATTAGGATTTCCTCATCCCAACCTTATTCCAAGCCTTTGGTGTCTTTGTCATCTCATTAAAACATTCTCGTCCACACATTCCCCTGACAAATACGTTCGTATAAAAAAACTGAAAAGAGAAGAGATGACAACATCGAATTCTTAACGATATCAGCAAAGGTACTGTAATCCAGTGGCATATTCAGACTCTGAGTAAAAAGAACCAACAGTAGGGCCCACATTGGATTATGTCAACTTGAGTCTTAAACTCAACAGTAAGCAGTGCAGATCTGTGACAGTATCTGACCAAAAGGGACTAATAACTAGGGGGAAAAAAGCAAACATCAGGGTCGCACAGCCGAGTGGGGACTGTGTGTTTCCAGTGTGTATCACCCCTCAGAAAACCCGATGCCTTTACATGCGATGTGACAAGACTTCCTCTATTCTTAACTTCTGCTTCTGTGGCTGCCGGGGTGGAGGAGAGCAGGGTTGGAGCATGGGGGTTGGGGGGTCGGCAGGCTCCTGGCTGTGGCCCGACGGAGGAGCGTCTGACAAAGCCTCAGCTTCTACGCTCCACGACTGTGTGCCTGCTAGACAGCACGCAGCCATCTGCTGAATCTCCCCACCGTCACCACCACACCCCAGACCCTCCACTCACCACCCCATCCGGATGCTGCTATAACCACTGACAACGCAACAAGCTAATTAGGAGATTTACTGTGCTAATTACACATGAACAGAAGTGTTGCTGGAGATTTCTATTTGAGGCTCGGCTCTGCGCACGATTTCCCCTCGATTAAAGGCAAATGTAGCATGTAAAACTGACTGTCTTTTACACCCCTGTGTGATGCTGATTCACAGTGACACCCGACAGACAGCTGGAATGGCTGAGGGCCACCTGACTTCTGAGGGCTGTAAGAAAGAGACGCGCTCCAAACCCCTGCAACCAAAGTGAGAAATGAGTTGCGCGGTGCGCTGAGGGGATGCTAGACTGGAGATAACACCCCAAATCCATAACATTTGGTCTACTTTCTCTGTCAATTAAGAGACAAGAAACAACATGACTACAAAGGCAACAACAAGCCTACAGTATGGAACGCCCGCCCAACACAGCCGGTAGTTTTCTTTGATATCAAAGTCAGGTTTACTGCAGAGCATTGCAAAAGTTGCATTCAGCCCCAGAGGAGGAATAAAACGGGTATCAAATTTATTCTCCAGAAACTGAAATGGCAGTGTTATTTTGAGAAACCTTCCCCTGAATCTTGCTCTATTATGTACTTGAAATACTGCAGGGGAACACAAAGATGAGTGTTTTATATTGCTAAACTCTGTGAACTCGCTTATGTCGAACTGAATCTCCCAAAATAGCTTCCAAAAGCAATATATGCTAGATACTCTGTTCAGAACTGCACATTTTGTGCCCTAAATTAGTCAAGCTGTAAAAACACAGCCCTGTCACCTAAACATTATGATCCCATGAAACGAGGGAAACATTCTTACGGATCATGTTAGTTTTTGATCTATCACAAAAACATTCCTAATCAAAACTATTCACCTAACAGACCACTGTTTGTGTCTCATATGAAACCAGAATTCAGGTTCTTATTTAAGGTAAACTTACATAATGTACTTACAAACCAAACTAAAGTTATGTAACAAACATTAAGCATGATCTTTTTATAAACCTAACCAATTTCTTTTGTTTTAATTCACAACGTTGACCACATATTTAAAACTGTTACCATTTCACAAAACAGAAAGAAGGGTAAGTAGGCCTATGTAGTAACTTCACAATAAAAGTTAATGCCTGTTGATTAGCAGAGGACTTTTATTTTCAATGAACTACGACAAAGCAGCATGCAAGCAGCTGTTGCAATCTTCCATAAAATGAAAAGAAGATGACGCATGGTTGGGGAAGGCACAAAGGGCACAAATTGATGCATAAAAATTTACCAAATGCTGGAAATTTAGTGTTTCTTTGGGAAGAACCCTCAGACTCTTGCTTAATATTAATATTACTGAATTTAAAGTTGTAATCCGTAAGAAATGAGATCGTTGTTTACTATCCCAGACACATGAGAGTGAGACTGACTCGGAATTCTGACTTGAATGTTCCCTTTCATTGCACTTCTACTTGTCAGAAGCAGAAAGTTGCCGATTTCCGAGGACCAGTCAATGCAGCATAACCAACAGTGACGAGCTCCAGCTGGGCAGACCAATGGCTGCTGACGGACACATCTCATTTGCATTTATATGTCGCCACAGACACACAGATGGTATTCCTCAGCAAAAAGGCAAGTACAAGTGCTTTCACTAGTGGGTCACATGATCAATCACCATTGTTTTAACCCACTCTTTGATGGATAGGAACTTAAGAGACAATTAACTAGATGAAGATCTTACAGATATCTCTTTAAGCAAATATTAACTTTCTTTTAGCCCTGTTTTGATTTCCACCAAATATCTAGCTCTTTAAATTCTCTGGTTTACAAGAATAATATACAATAACAGGCTTTGAGTTTATTTCTGAGAATTATTTCAGAATCAAAATGACCTTTGTTTGAGCCCATATAGTGGCAAGATTAGTGGTTCACAAGAAATCATTTTAACATTGAATTAAATGTTTTCTAGCAGTGAGAGAGATTAGAAGATTAAAAGACCCATACTCTCATGTGTGTCTGTGGTGTATGAAGCTGGAACCAGGACACAGATAGCTTAGCATTGCTTAGCGAAAACACTGGAACAGTTAGCCTGGCTTTGTTCAAAGGCTAAAAAAAGAAACCTGTAATTTATGGTTTTTGCATGTTGTCTTGTTGCAGACTTTTTTTGGTCTGTAGCAGTGAGTTGTTCGAGTCAGTGAATGGGATGCCAGATAACATCTGCTGGACGTGTGCCCGTCAACACAGTTATAAGTGGTGTGGGGTCATTCCTATCTCCCCCGGGTCCTATGTTCCCCGACCGGGGAATATAGCACCCTATTTCCCGAAAAGGGTCCTATGTTCCCCAGTCGCATAAGCCTCTGCCTTCGCTGATTTAATTCAGCATTTTGTTAGGGTTAGGGGTTGCGGTTACGGTCAGGGTTAGGTGGTAGTGTTATGGTCTATGTAAGCCTATTTTCTGTGGAACTCGGTACTGATTGTGGAAAAAATAACAGAACATAGGAACCTTTCTGTGAACAGCGGGAAACATCAGACCCTCTTTTAAAAAAAAAAAGGTGGGAAACATCAATGCTTTGGCTTCAACAGATGGTTATCTGACTATAACAGAGTATGGTGGCACTTTTTATTGTGAAAAATCACCAATTAAGGTTTCAAAACCAAAAACCACACAAAAGGACAGTTTACAGCAGAAATCTGACCTGAAATTACAACAACAGACGTTGAAGTGTTTACATTTTACGTACACTGCTACATGTAGCTTCACGCTCTACTGTCAGAGAACGCTGTAATCTTGTTTGCAGATGTTGCTAATTTCTCCCCAGTGTCCGTGCTGGAACATGCCCTGTTGTACAGTTTTTGGTTTAGATGTTTTATTGTTGACTTTTCGCGGTGTAAAAAAGTGCATCTGTTGTTTGTTACAACCAGTCTTAGAGAAGGCTACCTAGGCAAAGCGTAGCAGGTTTTTTTGTTTTTTTTTACCATTTACACAGACTCCATCAGTAGCGTGTGGCTGCTGCTAGCATCAGTGTGTGCCATTGAGTTATAATACAGTTGGTTCTGCAGGGTTTGGATGCTGCCTCACAATACCCTTTGGTTGAGGTATGTATCTTAATCATTTTTAAACATATTGTACTTGTTTTTACTCAGTTCTTTGTAGTTCTTGTGTTCCATTTTTTTCTGTTGCATCCCACCTATGTACCCTGCGCTTTCGTTCCCCATGTAGTTTGGCTGTAACTGTCCCTTTGAACGGTGTTGTGGATGCTGTCAACACGTTCAACGGATTTCATCCAGCATCAGCCTCTTCAATGTGAGGTTTCCAGCTGGATAGATTTTTTTCTCCCTCTTTCTTTTCTTTATGCTAAGCTAACTTAACCTGACTCTCGCCAGATGAATTTGATTCCTCCTTGCTTCACTCATCCATCTGAGATCGCTCCATAGGAAAGCGATTTCAGGAGGCTGGACCTTATCAAGAATCATTGTATATGATTGGATAAACCACTGCGAGCCGCCATTGTTGTCTGAATCACAACCGTGGCTTCTCCGCTACGTCACATCCAGCGGTCCTGATTGATTCGACCATCTGAGATCCCTTTCCTATGCAACGATCCCAGATGGTTGAGTGGAGTAAGGTGGAACAAAATTCCTCTGCCGATAGTCCAGTTAAAGCTAACTCACTGTAGTTTTCAAATGTAACTGACAGCTGTGAGAGTGGTATTCATTTTCCCATCTAACTCTTGTGTTATTTCCCAAATGTCAAACTGTTTTCACACCAAAATTTGCAAAACACAAAAGAAACATTCCAGTTCTCTGACTGCTACAAGTGCAGTCAGGATGATCCAGAGTATCTTCATCATGAGTACAGTAATTCTACCTCTAACCAGAGCTAAATGTACCACCATTTAAGCACTGCTCTGCCAGCATGCTGCATGTGCCTTTCTGCCTTATTACTGGCAAAGGCCGGGTAGCGCAGCAGAAAATGTCTGGAAGCCCACAGGGTCTCTAAATATTAATGAACTTCTCCTCACACGGGAATAGTGGGAGCATCTCCTTTTCTTTTTCTTCCCTTTATTATGCTCGTTTGTTTAATTAAAAAGAGTGTGTTTTAGGGAAATGAGCTGCTGTCGACCGCCTCTGGGGTGGTTCCCACCAGGAAGTGGGCTGCTGGCATTTAGATGGAGAAGCTGGGTGACATTGATCAGACGTGAGACCTGGTAAAGAAAATCACATTGGTTTTAGCCATGCACACCTCATTAGTTGGCTTCTAATTTAATAACATTATCATTTAGATATGTAGGAGACATACCAAATAATAAAAGCAACAAATACAGTAAAACCGAGTTTGAACGGTTTTAGAATAAAAACACAACACTGTAAAACAGTCATGAAGCAACTGGAGTGTGCTGGAAAAATATAATCCAGCTGCATAAAAAAATGGCCCGAGGCAGCTTTTAAATTCAAGCCACATAGTCCTTCATCATTAATAAGAGCGAGGTATCAGATAAGCTCATCTCTTCCGTAACAATAACATGAGTAAACAGGACTTCCTTTGGCAACAATCATCCCCGACTCTCTGTGATAGCTTCCAATTTCTCCATACTTTATCCTTTCAGAATCCAATTCACTTCAAGGCTGGACATAAATGAGCCCCAGTCGAACAGATAGGAGACATAGAGCTTTTTTATTTCCAGTATATAACAGTGACAGCTTTGTGGAGAATACGACCACACTTGAATCCCTGTTTTAATTGCTTTTCAACAGCGGTAACAAAGGAGTCATTTAGACCACATACAATAGCACTCTCAGCTGGCCTGCCCTAGTTATTCCAGAAAGAAACTTTTAATTCAAAGTGCTGTGTAGATTAATTTTCTGATATGTTAAACATTGTTCTGCATACTAATTGACACCATTTTTTATTGTGCAAAGCAAGACTTTTCATGGAGGCGTAATTAAAAGGGTTGCAGAGGCTTTTATGGCACACGTTTGAACAGAAATTAGACAATTACCATTTCTGTTTGAGGGGTGAAATGACCATCACTGTGCCTCTCTGGCTCTCTTTTATGTGGCCCACTTAATGGTTTTTAACCGCCCTCCCACCCCCCTTAAAATATTTAGCAGAGAGAGGCAGTGAGCAAATTACCAAGCCAATATATCTGTCCTCAAACATGAATTACTGTAAAACACAACTTCACAAAAGAAATGTCCCTCAGATGGCAGCGTATGTTGTTATGGATATAAAATCCAGGATCTTATTTTATCATCGCTCATGTCACAAAGCACAAAACGCTCTCTGTATGTTCGGACCGACAACCTCAATAAAACATTATTTTCAACTTTTAGAACAACTTGGAATTTAGGATGTATTATGCAGCAACAAAAAAGCTGAATGCTGGTGTCCCTAATGTTTTTAGCTCTCATCAGTCTTTCAGAGGAGCGGAGTAGGACAACTGTATGGACTAGGTGGGGTGATTGCACCACCCTGTGGTGGCAATTATTGTGACATGCAAAGAAGTAAATCTTATTCAGTGTCATGCAATCATCAATAAATAGACACTGCTGCTTGTTGTCACTTCACATGAATATTTGACTGCAGATTGATATATGTGCACAGTTAGTTTTCTCAATATTTTTCCATTTTGATTTTGTATCTAAGTAATTGGAAAAGCAATATTTTTTTAAATTGTTCCAGTATTGAGAGCGCTGCAGCCCGGCAGCCGTATGTGCAGGTTTTTGTCACTGACAGGCTCAGATTGTTATTTGTTAAGTGTCTGACTGTATTCTGGAAAGATGATGAAGTCTTGTCCAGGATTCTGAAGGTGTGGAACTTTGTGAGAGTTTGTTGTGAAGCATAGCTATGTGTTGTCTAAAAGACTTTTAATTATAAGAATGGTTTGTGTTTGCGTTTTTTTCCCTATCATGCCAACAACATTTGAATCTTCACTTCAGTAAAAAAAATCTCTAATTTAACATTGCTTAGGGGAAAATCATAATTTGGTCATTTGGTTCCTTAAATGTCTTCTTTCAGACAAGTCGAATAAAAACATCCAAAATATACATTTGGGTGTTTATTTTACTACACGTCTCTTTATGTCTGTAGATTATTCCTAAATTCACCAAAATTAGCATTAGATAATGCCACTTTAGCATATTTAATAATAAAAATTCCGAAAACTTGTAATACAAAAAACATTTGTTTTAATGTAAGTAATCGACTGAGTACGTTTCATGGTGATATCTATTAGTTAACAAAGTTGCTGTCTCCCCAAAGATCTTTTGGATTTGGTTTTGAAATGCTTTAAAATGGTCAGGTTTAACTGTTGAGTTATTGCTTGTTTGTTCTGTGATTCAAGTGGTTTAAAGTGCTAAAGTTAGCCTGCGACCAGCTTGTCAAACAATAATTCAGATGAGTGAAAATAAAAAAAATAAACATTTTGGTAGCCTCTGTAGACATGTCATTTCTGATAATACGTAAATTTGCGATATTGAATTTGGTATTTTTGCAGTTTTGTTTTTTTTAATGTGCCCTAAAGGAAAGGTTTGAATCCATGAAGATATTTAAATTATCTCACAACCTGTAATTTTTCTCCCACTGCAATTATCTGATGGCCACTATTGGGTTTATTGGTTTTACAAAAGAACATGCTGACTGTTTTTGAGACACAGTCTCAGCCATGCCGTAACCTGAGCCATGGATCTAGTAAGCTTATCTACAACAACTGTCTTGGATCTGTGATGTACAAATAAAACAGTTTAATCTGCATACATTATATTTTCAACCTCAGGACACACAGATGGAAGGTCATTGATATAAAACTCGAACCAGAGTGGACCGAGAATGGATCCTTGCGGCACACCAGTGGGCAACCACAGTGACTTTAATGTTTGATTATTTATGGAAACTGACTGAGACCTGATGGTTAAATATGATTCCACCCACTTCAATTTGACCATTACAGAAATTAAATTTTGATATCTTGGTAAGGAGAATTTCATGACTGACCGCATCCAAAGCCCTCCTAAGATCAAGAAATACTGCACCTACAACATTACCGCAATTTCATTTTTTCTAACAAAAGAAAATGCAGCTGTCTCAGGGGAATATTTGGCCTTAAAGCCAAACTGCTTGGGGTGAGAGAGATGGAGCTGTTATCAAGATGGAAAATATTCTTCTCAGCTACCCATTTTTCAGCAATTTTGGATGCTGTGGGGCGAATACTAATCGGCGTATAATTACTTAGGGAATTTAGATCACCGGATTTGAAGATTGGAATGACAATACCTGGTTTCCAGGCATTTGGAAACTGTCCAATTGATATTGACTGATTAATAAAAAATGTAATAGGATAAGCCAGAACAGAGCCCAGGTCTTTAAGCATAGTCGTATCCATCCCAAACACATCTTTTGCCTGAGAAGGTTTCAGGGAGCTGATGGTTTTCATAACCTGTGACTCAGTGATGTTTGTTAGGCTAAAGTCTGCCTGGAAACTCTGGGAGATTTCAGCCACAGAGTCAACAAAGTAATGATTGAATGCTTCTGCTATTTCATTTGGCTGACTTAAATAGTCCCATTTAGGTTATTTTAGGCATTTTTCTATTACTGTGACTTTCCCCTGTCAATTTCTTTAAGTGGCTCCAGATCATTTCAACATTTCCTCTGGCCTTATTTAAAGCTGCTATTAAAAATGTGCCTTGGCTTTTCTAATTTCCCTCATTGCCTTGTTTCTTAACCTTGTGTTGATACTTATCATGTTTAAGTTTTTATTTTTGATGGATTATTTTAGAGCAAGAGCACACTCTCTCATCAGTTTTAAAATTTGATAATTTAAGCCAGATTTAATCTTACGGGTCAATTGTTTCATAATGTCCTGTATTTTGTTTGAAAATGTTAAACAACCTTGCTCCAGATTACTTCCCGATGGCAGCTCATTCCAGTCCCAAAGTTTTCAAAATCGTTTTGCTCATTCCTGGGAATTTTATGAGCCAAGGATTTAAATCACTTACTATTCAGCTTCCTGGCCACTAAAATCAAATTATGATCAGACAGTCCTGTTAACGTATTGAATTATTTTAAAATTCTCTCAGGTCTGTTATTAAAGACTCAATCTGTGTGTCTCCGCTACTCACATATACTTAATTTACAAGTTTCATTCCTGTCTGTACTCTGAAAGTGTTTACAGATGGTTTTATCAGTCATAGCCTGATACAATTTATTCCTAAAAACATGGTGAAAGCAGATTTTTTTAAGGCTGTGGCCAAAAGTTATCTCAGGTCACATTACAGAGTAGGTATAAACCACACTCTATGACTTATTTATGATTTACATAGACCCAACAATTCCTCCGTAGAGTACAGTGGCAACGAAAACTTCCCCTATATGTTGAACTTGGCTTTATCCGATATTCACATTTCTGTTTAGGAGATGTATGCCAATTAGCACATATTTCACAAGATAATGCCTGATATAAATATTCAAACATACAATTTCAGAAAACTTTGTATAAATGTAAGTAATTAACTGGGGATGTTGAATGGTGACATATATTATTTGTTTCTAGTAGTATCTCCCCTTAATGACCTAGTAAATAAAGATACTTCTGCTGATATAAATATGAATAATTTGGACCCGCTATTGAAAATGTGAGAGGAAATATCGTAAAGTTTCACTGCACCTTTAGAATGATGAGAGTGTGATTATTTACATTTCATTGTTCTGAAAATGTTGCGTAACAGCAACAACAAACACATAGCAATGTTCTGTCTCCAGAACACCAACAAGAAACAGTTTCCACATCTCTCTCTACTCCGTATTTTTCTGCACTCTGACTGCACGCGTGTATCAGATCTGACAATGTTTGTTTCAAATCCAACGTCTCAGCAGAAGAGTCAATGAATGCCTTGGAGATATTTTATTATAAGATTCCTTGTTTGGTTTCATTCAGTCCTTACAACATGCTCAACACAGGCACATGGGGGACATACCAGAACAATATAATACTTCTTACAAATGGCTCAACTGCTCTTCTGCACTTAAACCACTAGATGTCCCTGTCTGACCTCTAGTTGCTATCCATTGATATGATTCTGATATGGAGAGATTGAAAGTTTTAAGAAGAAGAAGAAGAAGAATTCCTTTTAGTTATCCCGCAAGGGAAATTACATTTTTTTCAGTCTGTTGTTATATTTCTCAGGCTAGACACACACACAGGCCCAAAATACACACATGCACAAACAGGACCGCTATAAATGCAATTAATGGAGAGATGTCAGAGCGAGGGGGCTGCCAATGGCTCAGCTCCCCGAGCAGTTGGGGGTTGGGTTCCTTGCTCAACAGCAACTCGGCAGTGCCCAGGAGATGAACTGGCACCTCTCCAGCCACTAGTCCACTCTCCATTCATGGTCCATGAATGGACTACTGCCATGGTCTACTGCCGCCCCAATAGTTATAGAGTTAGTAGTTATAGTTTTAGAACTGAGTGATGGCCTTTGCCTGGAGGAACACTTCCCTTTTCGTGACTTTAGGAGTATGCTGTAGGTCTTCATATAACACAGCTTGTGTTTAATGAAATATACAGACATGAACCCCTTTGAGATAGCCTGTGAAACACACCAGGAGCTCCTGCCACAGGGTCAGCAGCTGCAGCGAGGCCCACGATGAACAATAAGCAAAGGACACATCGCGACAAGCTGTCAGTCTGCATGTCACCACCAGTGTTCTTGCTGTGAGAAGGACGAGCTGACGGAAAGGAACAGACAAAGGCTTTCATCCAGGTGTGTGGAATCACTGTAATCTCCTGTTCTTGAGGTTTCATTTCAATACCATCTCAGAGTCGGGCTACACTTCCCAAAGCAAAAAATAAAGAGGCCTTGCACAGATTTGGTGCACATGTTTTTACTTGAAAATATTACTTTACTTTCAGGCATCACTAATATGTCTTATGCTTAACTAGTCTTACTCAACAGCAGGGGCATTTCTAGGGGGTGGCCTGGGATGGCATCGGCCCAGGTACCATCCCACTAAGGGCGCACTCACACTGTCCGTCCTTACCGTGCCCCGTGCTTTAGGGTACTTGTCCCCCCCCTCCAGGCCCGTTTGTACTCAAAATGCCTGGGCCTCGGCGAATGCTTCTTGCTGCCTATACGTCATCACGCCGTAACACGTCACACGCATTGATTGACGTCATCACGATGCGTCGCTTTGTTTACAAATCTTTCCATAGACCTCTGAGTTTTTGTGCGTCTTGTCGATTGTTTTTGAATATTTTCAGCCGACCAAATCTGCAGTAAACACTACACCTCCGCATCACACCAACGTGAACCTTTCACCGCCATTGTTTTAAATGTCCGAGCATGGTCCGTCCTTCTTTTTTCTATGTCCCAACAGGCGCACAGGAAATGACCTCAGAACTGCCGTAGGCCTTGTGCTCGTGCTCGTACACGTGTGCACGCTCGTGCTCGTACATGTACAAACGTGCTTTACAAAAGCCCACCTCTCCCGAAGGGCCGTGGACGGCAACCGTACTGCGTTTAGGAGCACTGGTCAAACGAACTAGACTTTAGTCGTGAAACGTGCTTGGGCACGGTACGGATGGACAGTGTGAGTGCACCCTCAGAGACCCGTTGGAGCATCTTTGAGAGGCTTTGAAGAGAGAGTGAACCCACTACAGCCTCTGAAAGACAAGTCAGTGGGTCCTCCGGCTGCCTGCAGAATATTAAGAGGACAATTAATGTTGTAATAGTGTAATTACAATATAATAGTTCAGGCTGTTCTCATTAATGTTTCGCAGATGTAACTACGAAAAGTAATGCATAGTGATTCCTGTGTATTTCACGTATTTATGTTATGGGTATTCAATGTATTAAAAGTAGGGGACATAGTATAAGATGGCGAATCTCCACTTAAAGTGTAATTGCGGCATAAAATCATCACATGGTCTTTTTCGACACTTGCACACATCAAAAAAGCCATCAAAACAGTTTTTTTCGTGAGTCGCTAACAGTCGCTAACAGCCTGATTAGCTCGGGGCAGTACTGTGAAGGCATTAAAACAATTTTTTTGAACCACTAATGCTGCTCAAAAAACAGCTAACCTCTGCAGTAGCATGAGAAGAGTACTTACATATAAAATGAAGCACCAACACCGTAGTTAGTGAAGCTGGAGTTTATATAAAAGTGTGTTTTAAAGACTTACCAACTGGCCTTAGTGCCAGCTGCTCTCATAGTAAAGTCCATTCAAGTGGATTACCAAAGTCAGACCCAAAGGAAGGAGCCGATTGGTGCTTTGTTTTCTGTGTAGGGACTCTTCTCATGCTACTGCAGAGGTTTGGTGTTATTTTCAACAATATTAGTGGTTAAAAAAAGCCGCTTTAATGCCATCAAATGCAATGCCCAAACTAATCAGTGTTAGCTGATTCCGACTGTTAGTGACTGTTAGCGACTGTTAGCGACTCTCCCAGATTTCTCCCTTAATAGTTTAAAAATTACTTATTTGATGTGTGCAAGTGTCAAAAAAGACCATTTTACGCCAGAATTAAGCTTTAAGGAGGCAGGCTGGGGTGGCACAGGACTTTCAGGGGTTCATTCCCCGTTGCCTGACATATTAATCCAAGCCATGAGCTTTTTTCTAATCCTAAAAAAATCCTTGTTTTGATGCTTAACCCTAACTACCACCTTTTGTAGGCTAAAACCACTCACGTAACGGTAGTTTTGGTGCCTTAACCTAGAAAACACCAAAAGCTACTGTTGCAGACAATTTTCCACTAGTTCTGTCGCTGTCTCGCGATTTCTGTATGCTCTTTCGTAAGATATATGAATTTTTGAGCAGAAATTTTTCATACGAGTTCACACCAACCGGTTCATGAGAATACGTTGCTATGTTAGTGCCACACTTCCGACCGTCACAGTCAAAAAAATCTATCATCCGGCCACACACACTGAACGTCAGACTTTATCCCTCCCTTGCTCCCGTTCCACTATCTGCGTGTTTATGTTCTCAAAGCCTCTTTAATAAAAGAAACAACAACTGCTGAGCTAGCAACCTGTATTAAGCTAGTTTATGGATCCAATCTGAGTTTGCAGTAGCAGGGCTAAACAACCTTGTGAACCCACCTGAGAAAAGGGCCAGAGTTGCAGGAATCACTGTCATTCCACTGCACACAACCTTCTGTGAGAACAGTTGAATGGTTGGTTTGTGTGGTTTTAAGAAATAAAGTTAGCTCCTCCGCAGCTAAAGAATAGGCAGGCTTCACCTCTAGATGTTTGTCTTTTCTTTTAGTAGTCTCACCACACAATCGACATATGTCGTTTTTGTTTTTTTGCCAGGGCTCTCCTCCCTATGTGGAAATGTTGCACCAAAACTAATTCCTTTTGAGACAATTTTGCAGCAGCACTGTCGCTGCATCCGGAGCTGACTGCTGCCCAAAACGTTTGTGATTGGTTTAAAGAAATGCACACAAGCCAGAGCATTTTTTTCCTTATCCCAGAATGTGGGGTAGTCACACCCTACTTTAGTGCTGGAGTGGGGTGTGGCAAAGCGAGACTATGCTGAATGCACATTTATATAATCTATAAATATAGTAATAGTCTAGCTCTTCTCATTAACAACCTTGCAGGTATAAAGTGCTACAGAACTTTCCACAACATGTGTGGAAACATGCTTTTTGACACTTTTTAACACAGTGTCTGCAAACATTATGCCACTGTCAAGAAAAATGTCTGCTACTTTGAGCTTTGGGCTTTAAAAGACAGGGCCTGATACATTTTGACTTCCTTCATGACTAGTTTTCTGCAGCTTTGTACATGTACAACCTCATATGGTCACTCTTTCAGCTCTGCTGTGCTTTAATTTAAAGGTATAGATCTGTTGGACATTACTGTGTCTTTCTTTTATTCAATAGTTTTTTCAATGCATTTGTGGTCATGTTTGTGCATGTTTTCTTCCACTGTATAAGTGTTTCCTAAATGTGTTTATTATCCGATAGTGTCTGGAACCTCATACACAGGCTTCAGATAGCTTACTATGGCGTTTTTTACATTTTACATCTTTATTATTTCTTAGATCATACTTGATATGTTTGATAGATTTTATGGAAGCAGATGGAGGTGTAACAAACGAACGAACAACTGAATATCCAATTTTGAAGTATATATATATATATATATATATATATATATATATATATATATATATATATATATATATATATATATATTCGTTGTTTCAGCACCACTGGTCTGTCGAAATATTTCACTCTGAAAAGCATGCATCTAAATGTAAAAGGTTTATTATCTGCCCTTTGACACAGTAAAAAAACGTATTTCCACACTATGAATTCAGTGGTTTTTACATTTCATCATTTTCACAATCAGGATTCGGTAGACAATTTGAATTTAAAGGGCCTTGCTTTGCTTCCACAGCCTTGTGTCCTTGTATAACCTTGTATTCGTACCAGCTGTGTTGTTCCTCAGTGTGACTCTGATTTCACCACAATATAACACTGGCTGCACCTGAGTTCAAACCTCAGACACGCCCAAGGGAAACGTTGCGTTGTTTTGCACTGTAATAGTGAAAACATATTTGACAGGGTTTTTTTTTCCGTCGGTCCACCAGAAGTGACGTTCAGTTCAGTGAATAGATGTTTCCCTTTTGTTAACACAGCTAAACCAATACATTTGCAATAGAGGAATTCTGCTGTGCTTACGAAGTCATGATGAAGATCAACTGTGTGGAGAAATACTGTAACTGCCATGTGTCGTCGTATCACGATCTCTCACTGTAAGACTGTAGGTTGGCCTACTTGTGCTCCATGAGAGTGGACCTTCCGATCAGCTTGCTGTTGTTCAACCAGCCAGACAAACTTGATTTTTGAGATGCCAGTTGTCTGTTTACTGGCAGAGAAGTCTGGATCTCAGCCAAGTGTTCCTGATCAATCCTGTTTGGAAATGTTTTTGTTCAACTGGCAATTATAATGAGGCGGTGAATACGTCATAAACACAGCATATGGGCCAAAGACATTCAGCATTAAATGCTTACAGCAAATATCTGCTTGCTAACATCACATTTAGATTATAACATATACAATAAAGCACAGCACTATGTAACTCCACCACGTCCAGCTTTTGCCGTGATAAACACCTCACTCATTGTTGACAGATTGTATTTATTCACAAATGTATTCATTGTTGATTACGATTTTTATTATTATTGAAAAGATTTGCCTTCTTTTCTGGGGTTTTTGGGGTAATCAGACAGCACATTTTCCCATAAGAATATAAAGTCTGAGAAATGGTCATGACAAATGACAATGTCAGGTATCCCCT
Source organism: Echiichthys vipera (assembly GCF_963691815.1). Lineage (NCBI taxonomy): Eukaryota > Metazoa > Chordata > Actinopteri > Perciformes > Trachinidae > Echiichthys > Echiichthys vipera. Next base: position 28,912,162 of record NC_139828.1, on the reverse strand, counting down.
GCACTCTTTCAGACGGCAGTACTGAGCTCCATGGGATTGATATGGTTACGTACATTTTTGATATATACTCTACATATTTAGCATAAGAGAGAAGAGTTTATTTTTGCAAACCTTGTTACATATCCACATGAAGTGTCTTGAAATTGACATCATTTTACTATTTTTACTATACACATTTTGTTTTATTTCACCACCTTTACTGTTTTTGTGCATTTTTCTAAGTGATGACCTGAACTGTGCCAACATGCAATCTTATATTACTTTCTTTTCAAATGTGTCTGTCTGAAATTTCTGCCTGTGACAACTTTGTAAAGGCCTCTATCCTTATATGAATACATATGTTTGCTATTCATATTGTTTGAGAGGGAGCAGATATTTGTGCAGAGTTAAACTAAATTCAAGCAGTAAGTGGAAATTTCATCTCCACTTTTTCACCAATGGGATGAGTCAATATATTGATTAATTTCACCACATTTTGCTGTACAACACACACACACTCACAGACACACACAGACACACACACACACACACACACACACACACACACACACAAAATTGATATACAAATTCTGCCCCTGCCAGTAAGCCTATGAAGTTTGACAAAAAATGTGATGTGTGTGGATGTCCGAAAGTCTTATTAGTTGCAATAACAATCTGCCAAAATAACTGTAGGTCCCTAAACTAACTCTGTAGACATGCGTGTGTGTGTGTGTGTGTGTGTGTGTGTGTGTGTGTGTGTGTGTGTGTTTGGGGGGGCTGATTTATAATATGTGGTGCATTTCTCTCTCCCTCCCTATTTCCATCATATTTCCTTTAAAATATCGCTAAAGTAAAAGTTCAAAATCTATATCAAAATAAATTTAAAAATACCAAAAGTGAAATTGGCCTACATATGGTGTGGAATAATATATTATAATATTGCATTATAATAATCGATTTGTAAAGTAACTACAGCTGTCAGAGTATAAATTACAATATTTTGCTCTGAGATGTAGTGGAGGACAAGTATAAAGTACATGATATGGAAACATTAAAGTTAGTTATTAAAGTAAGTGTGCATTCAACTCTGAATCAAAAGATGTTTAATGATAGCAGTTGTGAAGACTATTCTTTAATTCTCAATACAAATACTAATTATAACAACTCAATTCTCACATCACAATTCACAAGTTTTTGAGGTACCTATTTTACAATGATTAAGACACATACTTTAAATATAAATAACCCCCCCCCCCACACACACACACACACACACACACACACAAACACACACACAGGTCTGTGCTAAGCCTCCAAATGCCCCCAATGCCCTCAGTCCTAGCAACGCCCCTTTATAAACTTTTCCTGCATATTTATCACAGAAGGCTTGTGCCCAAAGCAATTTCAGTCAAAAGCAACTGGACTTGGTTATTTGTCTAGGAAGACGTTTCACCTCTCATCCAAGAGGCTTCATCAGTTCATGTACGCATGTGACCAGGCTGGGACTGGACCAGGACCAGGAACAGACTGGGACTGGTCCAACTAACTGGTGTGGAGATCCAGGTATTAAACCTCTCACTAGGCCGATGATGTCACTGGAACCCTTTGTGCTCCAAGAACCAACGACCGTCGTTAGAGTGACAGACGTTGGTGGGAAGTTGGTTTGGACTTCGTTAGTGCTCTATTGAGTCTTAACGACAGTCGTTGGAGTCACAGGAGGCCATTTGTGAACAGTTGTTCTTTAAGGTTAGATTGTTGAATCTCCTGGGAAGGGATGAAAGGGCAGCACTGTAAATGCATTGTGGTTATGCTTTTTTTTTGCTTGTAGCGATTGGCAGGGGGATATTTATGAGTGACTGTAAAGGACACTATCATCCACGCTGTAGTACATTGTTATACAGTACATTGTTGTGCTGTATCAATTTGCCATTTTTTCCCCATGTCCTTTGGCCCACAGCCACCAGGGCTGTATACCATTTATATGTATTATAACGTTTTTTGAATTGATTCCCATACCAATTCCAATATGTCCTACCACATATGTGCCAGCGACTTGTGAGGACACACTGTTCACTGTTGAATCCGGTTCTCGTCACTAGAGGGAGCGCCACTTCTTTATTGTTTTTACATTCCCCTTAAACCTGTGTCTCCTTCTCTCTATCTGTGTCCCGTTTAAATCCAGTCGGACTCGCCCTCGCCGTCCGAACGTGTCGGTTCCTGCGTCTCGCGTGTTGTTTAGAGGTTTCGTGGAAGTGAGCAGCTTCCCTGCGGAATCTCTCTTTGTTATTCTCCGCAGTGAACGCGAGGTCCCCGCATCTCCCCATCACGGGCTGATCACGTTTCTGCTCGGCCAATCACAGGCGGAGGAGAGGCTCGGCAGCGCTATAAAGTCCAGCGTGGAAGCGGCGGTGGGAGCAGGAATGAAAAACAATAGAGACCTTCACAAAGACCACGCACCCGGAGGCTCTTATAGTCTTTTGATATTCTCCTACACTTAACATAAGGTAAGGGCGTTCGGACGGGTTCACGCACACACGCGGCTGCTGCTGCTGCTGCTGCTGCTGCTGCTGCTCCATCCTACAGGCTGTTTTCTGTTTGTGTGCTGCGGAAACTTTCCCTTTGTTTCCGCCTGTTATGTCAGTGTCCACGCTGTCTTTACCCTTACATGAACGCTGTGTAATGTTACTGTGTGCTCATGTCTATCTCCACTCCTCCTGTCTCATGTGAGCATTGATAAATCAGAGCAGCATCATTTTGAGACCTATTTTAGGCTGGCTGAATGTTGTGTAATCATCCTAATGTGCCTTTCCTTATCATAATATTCAATTGGACCTTTTCTATGTCAGCCTCTCAGGTTATACATGTGTTTTGGCACGTGTGTGCAGATATAGTGTCTCCACCATGTGAAGCTTATCATCTGTTCTGCCCACTCTAGGTTTTGGTCAAGAAAATGGCCACCTCAGCGAGTTCAAAGCTGAACAAAGCTGTCAAGCAGCAGTACATGGACCTCCCTCAGGGAGAGAAGGTCCAAGCCATGTACATTTGGATAGACGGTTCTGGAGAGGGACTGCGCTGCAAGACCAGAACTTTGGATTCCGAACCCAAGACGATTGAGGGTAAGATCTGGCTCTGCGTGCGGTTTTAAACGTGTTGTTTTTCAGGCTTTGGATTTGATTTCAGTTGGTTTTTTTTATGTGTCAGATCTTCCTGAGTGGAACTTTGATGGCTCCAGCACCTACCAGTCAGAGGGCTCCAACAGCGACATGTTCCTGATACCTGCTGCCATGTTCAGGGACCCGTTCAGAAAAGACCCCAACAAGCTAGTGCTCTGTGAGGTGCTCAAGTACAACCGCAAGCCAGCAGGTAAGCAGACAAAAATGAAGCCTGGGAAAGTGGTTGCGGTTAAAGCTGTCTTGTATTTCAGCTAATCTTCGCCGTTGTTCTAACAGAGACCAATCTGCGGTACACCTGTAAAAAGATCATGAGCATGGTGGAGAATAACCACCCGTGGTTCGGTATGGAGCAGGAGTACACTCTCCTCAGCACCGATGGACATCCCTTTGGCTGGCCCTCCAACGGTTTCCCAGGCCCACAAGGTAAGTCTTATTGTTTATGGAAATATAATACACGGGAGGCCGTAAAGGCAAGCTCAGTGTTAATATTTAGTTTCCTTCCACCTCATTAGGGCCTTATTACTGTGGAGTGGGAGCAGATAAGGCGTACGGACGAGACATAGTGGAGGCTCACTACAGAGCCTGTATGTACGCTGGGGTTGACATCTGTGGCACCAATGCTGAAGTCATGCCAGCTCAGGTATTGTCCTTTTTTTATTTTTCTGTAGTCCCACTTTCACAGGAAATATGTATTTTGTTGTAAAATAGTGTAATAGCCGTTAATAATGTTATTAATGCAGTCTTTGTTGTGTTCCAGTGGGAGTTCCAGGTTGGGCCTTGTGAAGGGATCAACATGGGGGACCATCTGTGGGCCGCTCGCTTTATCCTGCACAGAGTGTGTGAGGATTTCGGCGTGGTGGTCTCCTTTGACCCCAAGCCAATCTCAGGGAACTGGAACGGCGCCGGCTGCCACACCAACTTCAGCACAAAGGAGATGCGAGAGGACGGCGGACTGAAGTAAGAATTTTTTATGTCACCGCCGTGAATAACTGCGGTTTGATTATTAATTTGCGTTTGGAGCGTGTCTGTAACTGCCATTTCTTCACAGGATCATTGAGGAGTCAATTGAAAGGCTGGCGAAGAGACACATGTATCACATCCGGGCCTATGACCCCAAAGGCGGGCTCGACAACGCCAGGCGCCTCACTGGCCGCCATGAAACCTCGAACATCGACGAGTTCTCGGCCGGCGTTGCCAATCGTGGCGCCAGCATCCGCATCCCTCGCGCCGTAGGGCAGGACAAGAAAGGCTACTTTGAGGACCGCCGTCCGTCCGCCAACTGCGACCCGTACATAGTCACAGAGGCTCTGGTGCGCACGTGTTTACTCAAAGAAGAGGGAGAGGAGCCCACAGATCGCAGCAAATGAACAGTCTTATGACCAAGTGTCACTACCAGTACTGTATTTAGTCTTATCTGTCATTACTTTATGGATTCATCTTTACCTTTTTCCTTTTATACTTTACAGATGAAATAATGATATTTGAGGTATTCCTGCATTCTTTGTGCATCAGTTGTATCCAGTCTTTACCTCTGGCATAAACACTGCCAACGTATTTTTGTCATGTCAGGGGAGCTGATAACTTGTATAGAATGACATGATTGTAATGTGTTTAACTTGTACTAATGAAACACTGTCTAAAGTGCAGCAGCATTTTGCTGTAGATGTGTAACTCTGACCCAAAGGATCCCAAAGGCATTTGAATGTTTTTAGCAGGCCTCTGTCACAATGGTGGTTTCATCATGTTGTGGATAGATCATTATGTAAGCATATCTACTTTTGTATGTTTTAATAATGCATGTCTGATTGTCTGTTTTTTCACTTGTAATTTTCAAAACTATAAATAAACAGCTAACATTTGTAAATCTGACTTCTTACTCCAGTTCAGTCCTGCATGCATCCAGGCTGTCAGGTGATGTGAATGTGACCGGGGTTAAGGGAGAATGCTCTGTAATGTTTGACAAACGGTCTGGAATTAAGACACAGGGACATCCACATTCTCCCTTATTTAAACTTATTCAAACTAACTTAGTCAAGCTAAACTGACCAAACCTGACAGATTTATCATTCACTGTGGAGGCGGTGACAAAATGCACGTGAGCACGCTGACTACTCCGGGCTTGCTCTTTGGTGCTGCTGCCGGTCAATGCGTTCAAAGTGTGTTTAACTATCATTCTGGTATGTTGTTTTTGATCCCAAGCGTTGATAACCTCTGGACTCTTTCTTTAAGTATGCCAGGAAAGCAAAGACAGGATTCCTTCCCAAACATGCAACATGAAAACCTGTGGAGAGGGATGGTTGTACATCGTACGCCATTACTTACCACGTGGTATTAGCCACTTAAACATTGTAAGGTAACTAATATCATTTCAGAATCAGAGTGCACGGTGTCACAGTTACATTAGCAGAGCTTAGACTGATTATTTATACTTTATGATACTGACCAGATGATCAGATACAGTGTGTAGATTCCTTAGTCATTGTTCTCTGTGACTTTACAAGGGAACTGTGCCCAATTTTAAAATTCATACATGTTATTCCCTATGGTCTTAGACACTCAACAACAACAGTGCTACAACCCAGATGTGTGAAAAAAGAACTGCTACACAGACACTGAAATGGTTCAACAGGAGTCACAGATACAGTTAAGCTTAAGAAGACTATGCTCCTTTCATATACATATTTAAAACAAGTATAAATATATAAATATGTTAAGTATTATTAGTTTGATAGCTTAGTACTGTATGCACCCTGAGAGGGTATGTGTATAGTTTTAGGACACCCTAACATTATTAAAGGCCCGGTTCAATATGCATTTCAACTTTATACAATGTGTTTGAGGGGGTGTAAGGGACATTTTGGATGAAAATGAGTTAAATATATCAAAATAAATCTCTTGCTGAGCTCTTTGTGCTGCCAAAACCGTCCATGTGAATTCTAAATCAACCCAGAGTTAACATTTAATAAAAAAAGTTTGTCTTGGCACCCCTGTAAAGTTGATCAGATGTCATTTACTCCCCTCTGGTTCTCACCCCTGCCTCGTCTCTCTTTCAGCTAAGGGGTCCTTGGCCTAAAAAAGATTGAAGACCCCTCTTATAGATGACACTAAGAGCACCAGGGAATGTTCTGACTCTCACAGCTGACAACACTACAATAGAATTAAGCTCATTTAGGAATAAAGGAGCTTAATATCCCATCCATTGTCTATGGAGCATCTCCAGACTTTATACTTGATGACATCACATGTTTGAGACTTGTTTCTCTGCCTTCTGGCTTTGAGAGGATGTCATGTTCACACATATTGACTGAACTTCCCCAGGCCATGGGGGTTTTCAGGACTGCTAGCAGCAGTATGGATGAGTACACAAAGGCAGTGACGTCATACTAAAGCCTCTGTGAGGACAGCTGTGCACCAATATGCACTAGGGTGAGTTACACAGTGACAAACCCTGGTTCACAGCTAAACTCAGATCAGTTTGGGAAAGGAAGAAGTGTTTAGGAGCGGGGACAGGAACAGGTTTAGCAAGGTGGTGAGAAATACTTAGACTGTACTCTGAACTAATCCAACAACAGTTCTCAGCAAACAACTGCTTGTGCCTGGAAGAGTCACACACACATTGTTTACAGAAATGAAAACAGAAAACACTGCTATTAACAAGAAAAACTGTATTTCATATGTAATGAATTTGTCTTTGATTGATTTACCCTTATCCATATTTAAACAGTGTGTGTTTGCATACAGAATCTGTAAGTAATGGGACAAGATTTTGTAATGGAAGCATTCTGGGTCCATTTGTAGTCTGAGTAATACTGACCACATATCTGTGTTGCTATCAGGTTTGAGCAGGTTTTAGTTGCATGCAGGTAAACAGTCTGTGTGCAGAGCAAAAGAGGCAGAACGCATTGCCCGAAATGTAATCTCAGAACCCATCGGCTAACGTCTGAGGAATATTAAGCTTTTTATTAACTTTGAAATCTGCAGATATCTGTTTACAGTTAAGTCGTCTCTCAACTCCAACTCCATTCTTGCATCTCAAGCTAATCTGACCCAGCGCACGGAAGGGGAAGTCTTGGCTTGAACATCTACTAGCTACACTGGAAACTCCAAAATATTGTACGTTGCCCCCAGAAGCTAAATTGTTTGTCTGTCTGATAGATGATGCGTTCAGAGACTGGCCTAAATTTAACATGAACGTCAATATAAATGCGACTGTTCCCGACGAATATATTTTTACTGCAGTTTTGGTTTGATGAAAATTTTCAAAAACAGTTGGACAAAACGCGCCAGAACTCAAAGGTCCGCAGAACCCCTTTTCAAGGACAAAGAAACACATTGCTATAACGTCAATCAATGCGTGTGTCGTATTATGACACGATGACATATAAGCGAGAAGAAATCTTGCCGTGGCCCAGATCTTAATAAGCAGCGAGAGTACAGGCTAATGGGGGGACATCGCGCTTAGGCACAGCACGGATCGACTGGGCAAATTGTGAGTGCACCCTGAGAGTTTATTTAAGTCTGAGGGTCATGAACTGGGAACCCTGGTGTCAGTACGGCGGTGGTGTGGCCTAGAAAAACTCTCAGGTCAAAGTTGTGTCTCATGTTCATGCTCACAAAAACGAGACATAGTTATTACGCTAGTAAAGCGTGGTCTCAAGTTCATCAGTAAACACATCATGTTAGAGATCTACATGAGTGAACAAACAAGAGCAAACAAACACATAGACAAAAAAAAAAGGGGGATCCTTTTATCCAAACGGTATTCAGTGCTCTGGACTTGGTTGGCCCAGGGGTTGGTTTCACGCCACGCTTTACTTGTTCATCTGTACAAAATTATACCATGACCAAGTGTGTGAAACATACCTGTCCTGAGGTTCATGTGGTAATCACGTGGTACTGTAAGGGTACTGTAAATCTCAAGCTATCTGCCTAATCACTTCATTCAGTGAAGCTACAGTATATGTGTGTTTGTTATTTAAGGACTGAATTAGGGAGTGCACACCACTGGGCTGACAGTTTAAACTAAAATCTGTATTTTTGGGGGGGTTATGGAGTATTAGATAGAGCAGTAGTGCATGTAGATAGCGTCCTTCTAACTGCTACTAATCATTTTTGGCTTTGATCCCAATAATGTACAGACTGGTCAGCCAAAGTTGTTTCAAGTTACAGTACTATATAATAGTTTTAATAATAGCTCTTTATGTTCTTCTTGATTTAGCATGCATGCCCTGAAATAAACTGGAGTCACAGTGCGTGTAGTGGTATTAGCCCGCAGCAATGTCTTTGACAGCAGTCTGAGAACACACCAAATTGGATTAGGCTCTGTATTTAATGCCAAACCTAAAACCTAATCACATCTAGCATCCTTAAATTATGACCACAAGTTAAGCTCAGAAAATGTTATTACACTTGCAAAGAGACATGTCGGACAAAATCACAGAAATTAAGTCAGCGTCTCAGTACTTTTTTAAAAAAAATTCTTTTTTTTTTAAATAAAAGACACAAGAAGAGTGATTTTTACTGCAAACAAACTTATGATTGAGGCTATGAGCACATACTGCAGTGACACCTGAGGGAGTGGACATCCAGTTGAAATGCCTTTTCTTATGTAAGGTTGTATTGTACTGCATATTTACTGTTGCACAACCTATTGAAATGTTTCCATTGCATTAAAAGTGGAGCCCCTCCTCAGTTTCTCCTATGTTACCCGACCCTATTGTACATCTGGGTGTAAAAGTGCGTGAATGCACCACTTTGGCAACAATATGTGGGTAAACTTCAGACTTCAGATAAGATAACCTGGGCTGATAAACTAGACAAAGAGGAGGCCTTGTGAAAAAAAACATTATGCCAAGAGCCTCGTTTCCATGGCAGCCCTTGTCTAAACTCGGGCAATCTGGTGTGTGGATGAGAGGCGGGGGTGGGGCTCCAGACCAGGCTATTACATAACAACGGCAACAGAGAATATGTATAGTGCATATAACAAAGAACATTGTTTACAAACTGCAACTATGGCACTTTTTGTAAAAATGTCCTGAAAAGCCAGTATGGTATCACATATCCAGACATGCAACCTAACAGACTTATATAGGCCTCTGAGCTGCAATCCAATCAGAGACTCCAGACTTAATCACATATCTTGACGAAGAAAAGCAAATAAAGCACCATCCTCTCAGCTGTGTTAGCTCTAATCTCGTCACATGCATGCAGTCTCTTCTGCTTAGCAGATTCTATAGCTCAGGCTATCACCACTATCAATGGTGAGAACAGATTGGCTGTGTTTTCCTGCTCCCCCCTCCCCCCATGCTCAACCAAACACCCCACCCCCACCAGAGCCTTCTCCCCTGCGGCGACGGGTTTGGGGACATGCAGTAAAAACTGCCGCAACGTTGCCGGCCTGATAGTTGTAAACTCGAGCAGCTGTGAAAGCAGAGCTGCACAGTGAGACGGAGAGGTTAGAGAACCCTGGATGGAGGAGCACAGACGGAGATCAGACCACCATCAGCCGTGACAAACGTCATCAACATGTCATACAAACACAGGACAGTTGCATGATTAGATCTGTCCTGACTGTCCTGATAAAAAAATGTACCTTAAAAGCTTAGATCTTATCTAAGGTTAGTAGATATAGTTACTCAAATACTTTCTCAAGTTAGATAATGGGGAAAGCAAGGTTCAATTCAGGTTACATCCAAATGCAGCACAAAAAAACCTCTAATGTGGCACAGTGAGCTTCCTTGTGAGAATGCGTGTGTGTCCTATTATTGCCGCCCCACTGCACATGCACCACAGCTGACCCGGCGATAAGAAACATGAGAGCGTGTGACAGGCCTAAGAATAAGCTCAATGCATTTTAACAAACAAAACATCAGATACGGGATCAAGGGATAAATTGTTCCCCTTTCCATTTAATTTGCCACGATACACACTGGAGGGGGATCTAACAACTAAGTCTTGGAAGAATAGGTCATAATATTGGGAAATATGCCGATTCGTCTTCTTATTGAGAGTTTCTGGAAATAATCTGTTTGGTTTAAGCGAGGGCTGGCATCTGGGTAGATCGTGCAGGAGGCAGGACATGATGCAGATTACACTGGAGTGACGGAGCTGGTTCATAATTTGGTCTTAAACAACAGAGTCTCTTGCTGTTCCTTATATTTTTCTGATGATTTCGGCATTTCCTCTTACAGACAGAAGTTCCTGAATCTCGTCGTCTCTCCAGTCGTAAACGCCTTCATGTAAACAACCTTTTCTTCTTCAGGCTCAGATGTTTGACCAGTTTCTGTCCGAAACATCATCATTACGCCCTCTCGCACGCTTTGCATTCTCCGCGCAACATTCACACACGGGCTCACTCCGAGATTACACCAGACTGAAGTCTCACAATGTGGCGTCCCCGTACCAAAATTTGTGACATACCTTCAAATTCTTTATCTTCGTTAGCTAGCACACACTTAAATCATGGCAATGAGTGAGGCTGTAACATTTGCTATTGCTCAGCAACACTGCAGCTCCCTGCCTCTTTTACACCTACCTGAGGATTATTTTCTACTAACAATAAAGAAAAATGTATCTCCAAAGTAATATAGGATGTAAGAAAGATATTGCTGGCAAATGGTAGCTAAGTAAAGTGAACATGCTAACTTAAATGACGTAGCGTACCGGTAAAAGGACCAGATTAATACTGTAGAGGCATATAAAAAAAAGTAATACTGTAGGAAACATTATCAAGAGAGCTGGCTTACATAAGCCCTCCTGAATACTTGGCACCAATGCTAAACTTGCTACATACTGATATAAGAACCCTTCCTTCTATAATAGTTTCCTTGCAAGACTCCAGGAAGTTACAAGCCTGGGTACTAGACGAACCAGAAGCTTGAAGGGCCAATCACAGAGGAGAATTGCCTATTTCCTGTCTCAAAAACACATTTTAGTACTATTAAGCTGCAATTTGTGCAAGTTTGTGAAAAGCCCGTCATTTTTTTTCCTCCTTCAAAACGGACCAGGGACTGTTTGATCCATTGGGTCCGATAACATTTGGTAGATCTACCAGAGCCACGCGATTAAATTATGTAAAGTTAAAGTTAGCGAAGCACTAGATTGGAAGTTAATCATACGTCATACACAGTGCTTTAAATTGACAACTGCCAAATGCGGGTAAAAATGAACTCTAGCGGGTAATTTTGTAAAGCTACTAGCTGGTTTCAGGTTTCATTCGGTCAGTTTAGTGTGTGTTTATCTTGGAAACCTAATCTTGCCTGGCAACACTGCTTTTAGAACTAGTCCTACTTTGTTGTGACTGTCATACAATTATTGGCTACGTGCCTAGCATGCAGGGTACCGATTACTAGCGAGCTACACTGATACGGAGAAGATGAACAGAACAGTGCAAAACTAAACAAAACAGCTGAAAAAATTAAGAAGCAAAGTTAACGTAAGTTAGGAAAAAAACAACCGGGGAGAGCAAAAGAGGAAGGCTGCAGACACCGGACAATTAAGATGAAAGAGGAGCAGAGAAGAAGAAAACGAGGACTTTTATTTCTTAAAGTTATATAACACACTCTGGGCTCTGAGACATTCATTAGAGTAAGGTATCTTTTCATCAATAGACTTTTAATATATTAAAATATTAAAACACACGCACAGACCTAAACTTTTCATTGTTTTACCCTGATCAAGAAGCATATGCGTAAGCCTTGTTATGTTAAATATTACAGCAAAACCTTTAAAGTGAAATTCCGGCATAAAATCATCCTAGGGTCTTTTTCGGCAAATACACTCAAATAAGCCATCGACACAATTAGCGGAGAAATCCAGTAAAGTCGATAGAGAATCCGGTAACATCCGAATGTGGCTAACAGTGATAATCTTGGGGCAGTACGGTGAAGGCATTCAAACGTCTTATTTAACCACTAATACTGCTGAAAATAACATATTAAACATACACATTAACCGAAGCATCAATGGGCTCCTTCCTTTTGGATTGACTTTGGTAATCGACTTGAATGGACTTTACTATGAGAGGAGCTGGTACAGGGGCCAGTAGGTAAGTCTTTACAACACTCTTTTAATAAACTCTGGGTTCACTAACTACGTTGTTGCTGCTTCATTTAATGTCTAGGGAGTCTTATCCTGCTACTGCAGAGGTTTGCTGTTATCATGAGCAGTTTTTATTTATAAGCCATTGTAATGCCTTCACCGTGCTGCCCTGAGCTAGCGACTGTTAAACAGGATTACTCCGTTAATAGTTGTTACATGAAAAAAAATTTCTCGATGGCTTATTTGATGAGTGTATTTGCCAAAAAAAGCCCTGGGATGATGTTACGCCGGAATTTCACTTTAATGTAACATTACATCAAAAACCATATAGTAGGATTTTGTTTCCAAAGTTTTTCCCCCAGGGAGGCTTGTAGTTGACCCAGAATGGTGTTGACCCAGTTAGCCTTGTACGTAGTTGACACAGAATGGATTTCTATGTATTCAGGTCCCATACACAGGTCACTGCTGTAATTGATTTTGTACAACCGGTATGAAAAATCAGTTTTCTCTGTGTCATCTCATTGTGGAAATACTCACTCTGGTGTAACCATTTCACCACTTTACACTCACAGAAGAGTCAATCATGAGGCAGAAAGACATTCAAAGAAAACGTAAAAGGCGTAAGTGCTGCACAGCCACACACGTTTCCCCACCATACTGCTGACACATACAAACCGGTCAGGGATTTCGTGTTTTTTTTGCTCACGTGCCGTGGAGCTCTGTTTACTATCTATGTCAATGTGATCACATGTGTTAGCTTCCTGCCCAAACATACAGTAAGCTGCCCTGCACCAATTCTCATTGCAAACATGAGAAGTTGAAAACATGGGTCAAAGCTTCACCTGTTTTTGCTCCTCTGTTTGGCTGACAAGACCAGGCTAGACACTTCTCTCTTGAAAGTGTTCTTTAGTCGTATCCTGTTTTGCTGAACTCACTGGTGTCAGGTTGCTATAGCACACAGCTGGGATAAGAAGTTCTCTCTCTTTTTTTTCTTTGTTTGTACATGGGTCTGCTACTCAAGTGCATCTTGTTCTTTTGGAAATTATGAAGATTGCAACACAGTCTTGAAAGATTAGATGCTGTGTCTGGTTTGAAGGAGTCCTTTGTAATGGCTCTACATAGCAAACAGGTCTTTGCCCTGAAGGATCAACAAACAGCTTTAAACTCAACTGTATTGTTTTTTTCACAGTTTTGAAACAACTGAATCGATCATTGTTAACATGTGGGATTGATCATTTTTCAGCAAAAGTAACCCGACGTGCGTGGTTTTCATGAATGATCTGTTTACTTGGACTTTCTTTGGTCCTCTTGTTGTGTGTCCTCCTCCCCCACTGTCAGACCCTTCCTGCACTTTGCAAATCCCCAACTCCAAGACCTTCAGGAACCGTGAAGGCAACACCACCCCCACCCCCCATCCTCCAGCCACAAAGATAATGGAATTTTACAAAGGTCACACAACTAAGCACAGGGTGAGCAAAAAAAACCAGACGGCTCCTTGGAGCTGACGTAAGTAGAACGTAAAAACACCTCAATGGGCAATTGTGGGAAAAGGTACTGTCACAGCTGTTGATCCAAAATGCCATGTTTTTTTAGCATTCAGTGCTTATTAAAATCCTTAATTATGTTGATCCACGTTTCAGGCTCTATGCATGTGCACTTCAATCGATCCTTTGCTACCCCAAGGGAAAACTAACATGGGCTAAGTGGACAAAGGATATTCCTGTTTGACTAAGAAGCAGGAGGTCGCCTGCAGTGAGGGTGACTTAGGTCTTACTTTGGCTGTGCAAACGTGTTCAAGTTTTGATGTAGTCCTGCTAAAAGTGTATTCGTAATCCTACTAAACAACACTTGTTTTGCACTTTCTAAAAGGGATAAACATGCATTTTCGAAGTAGTTGGAGAAGTATTAGGAGGAAAGACAAGTAGTGAACTTAAAACAAAAAGAGAAAATGGCATTTAAAAACAAATTCAGTCATTCAGAAATAAGTAAAGTAGTTTAAGGGCCAGAGATCCAAAAACACATGTCCATCTCCATATAAAACACTTAAAAGAAAAGCATTTTGGGTAATGTGTTTATTCACGTACTAGCTTTAGGGCTGCTGGTAGGTGGATTTTTTAGGTGCATCCTTACCGTAGCATTATATTTAACAGACATGTGAGTGGTATCAATGTCCTCATCTAACCTTCAGCAAGAAAGACAACGGGCACATTACTCAGTATTCCAAAGCAAACAAATATGAAGCTAAAGCCAGGAGACAATTAGCTTAGCTTAGCATAGAGATAGGAAGTGGGGGAAAGAGTTACCCTGGCTCTGCAGACATTTTCAACTAAATCCCCAGACTCAGCACCTCTCACTCACTAGTTCTCATATCTGTTCTCACGTTCTCCTCTGACTCAGCAAGAAGGCATATAAGAGTAGTTCCCAAAATGTTCCTTTAAAGTTAGACTCCCTATCTGATTCCCCTCTTTTCATATCTAATTTTAGCCATTGGTTGTTATGGCAACCAACAGCCCTCAAATACCCAAATTTCCTCCCAGATCATTTGAAACTCAGCTGTGAACTGTACTGACTTTTAAAACATTGACAGCAGGGTGGACATGAATATAGGGTCACCAAGCCAACCAAACTCTATTATATTGAAATCTTTTATCCAATATAAAAACTGAAATTTTCTCACTGAGTGCATTTATAAGTGCAATTTACTGAAAGCCTTTAATGATACTAAATCTGATGATATAACCCCAGAACCATCAAATGGCCTACTTGTCAGATTGAATCGCCAATAGCAGATTGAAATAACTAACCAAGGCAAATTAAACCCTGGCATATTTGGTCATTCCCTTAATACGGTCCCCAGTTGTGATCATTTATGACAAACACAGCAAGACAAAGCAGAAAGGTGTCACTTTGGTCACTGCCCCACAACTAGAATCCCACAGTTTAAGATCTCCGTTTCACTGGACAGAACCGCTCCCAGGACCCTGACACTTACTTTTCCTCTTATCTGATACTTTTCTTTACAGGCATGTTCTTCTGCCGTGCTTTAGTCCAACAGTTCCTCATACTATCTTTAGACTGCACATTAGAGTTAGAGTCAGTTCTGCATGCCACTGAGAGCGCCAAGCATTTTAGCCTTCTAGATATGATATGAACATACTGAATAAGTCCTTATGCTCATCAGAATATGTTTTCTGCAGGATGCTATCAAGTGTAGACTTACTCTCTCTTTATTACTGCGTTTGAAATGAAAGTGGGTTGATTAAGATAACCAGGGATTACCAGTTATTATATTTGGTCATTAAGACATTATCTACATTTTACTAGTTTCACTATCTTGTACAGTATGTCATAAAGATGTGAATTGCACCCTATGACGTCATTCGGTAGCTTGTAGTGCTGTGACTGTCGTGTGCGACTGCAAACTATTGTAAAGCTATTGTGTAGCTATAACGTCATCATGAAATGATTGCACAAGCAATGGCACAAAACAAATCAAATATATTTTATTAAAATTGGGCTATATTAAAACAAGAAAAGATATGCAACAAAAAAAACATGAAAGAACGTATATACTGTATATAACTACATCAAGTCTGCATTAAGTGGTACAATGTTTGTGCGTGTGTGTGTGTGTATGTGTGTGTGTGTGTGTGTGTGCGTGCGCGTCTGTACAACTTATGCAACAGGATGCTTACCGATGCAAATCCAATTGTTTCCACAGCCGGAGAACTTGTGCTCCTTGGAAAATTACAAGACACGGTATGTTCTCAATTAAGGCAGTCTACTCCACCGTGAATTTCAGGAACCACCCCCAGAATGACTGGGCACTTTTTCTGTGCGCTGTACCAGTGGGTTACTTATGAAATAAACACATTGAGCTATTTAAATATGTCTGTTGATGGTCCTTAAAGAGTACACGTGTCCTGCTAACTCACATCCATACTGAGTTAAGTCAGGATGATTAGAAATACTTCAATGATGTGAAGAGATCATTTCAGTGAATGGAGTTGGAAGCTCAGACTTCTCAAATTCAGTATAAGAAAGCATGCGTTTGTTGTCTTTGTTTATTCCTTTGATGCGGTCGTGAGGGAAAAGACTTGTCTGACTGGGGGTCTGGAAGAAACACAAACACCCAGTAAACTAACAAACCACCATCTTTCTAATCCCAACAGGGACTTCCTGGGTGACGCTCCGTAAACTGGTTGTTAGTACAGCTTCAGCATCCGGGTTCATTTACCGCGTCTCTATGAGAGATACTTGCGTAACATCCACCACAGCTTTGTTGTGACAGCTTCCAGTTGACGAACACAAAGATGCAGAGTCGTGGATTTTTCAACTCCCTCTGACCAGTATATCAAGTTTGTTTTGTTTTGCACAAAAAAGTACAAACTTGGTGTGGTTTGGTGTAGTCATCTGGAAACAACTTACGTTTTTGATTTCCATAAAACTTGATTTCAAAGATGCAACTCCTTGCAAAGTGTGCACGACATACTGTACATGTGCATAATGGCATAGTTATATAACTTTAACAGATGTAATAATCATAATGTTAGCCAGAAATCGATTTTGCTTTTTACTTTATTCTCGAGATCATTCTCACTTTCACCAACCCACAACTGTGTGTTGTTTCGTTTTTGATGATAATGTGCATTCTTTATATGCAGGACATATTCCTAAATACAGCCATTAGTGAACACGAGGGACATTGTTCCATAGTTCTGAAAGCCTAAATTTGGACATTTACCAGTATGTGGTGTTGCTGTGTGGGCATGAGAATGTGTCGGCTAATAAGGTTCATCCGAGTGTAAAACACGGCTTTGTGAAGGTGATTTCATTAGTGTCCAGTTCCAATCTGCTCTCCTGGGAAAGTGCACTGAGTGTACAGACCGTCCATTTAATCACGACATGAGTCTCATGAGAACTTCTCAATTACTTAACGCAGGTAGGGTGCTCAGAGCCCTGTCTGTCTCTGCAGTGTAAAAGAGACGGCCGCTGTGTTGTTTGGCAAAACAGAATGTATCTAAATTGATACAGAAATGGGCTGTTTTTCAGAATATAAGAAGAATAAGTTTGATTTTACAACCAGTGTAGTACATCATCCACACTGAAGACAACATGATTTTGAATGGTTCCCACATCAGGGAAAGGAAAAGGAGATGAGGTCACCTACTGACAAAAACATGAACTGCAACATATTTATCATCTAAGAACAAGAGCTGCCTGGACAAAGTGTTCTCTCAACCAGCCACAATAAATCAAAGCCACATTTAGACTTTTTAAAAATCATATTTTGGAAATATGGGCCTATTACTGTGGGGGTAATTCAAAACAAAGAACTTCTGTTTCCGTGAAAAGAGCTGATACAAAGGATCTCATTTTTACTCTCCTTTTCCAATCTGAAACTGAGAACATTCTTTTAACTATCTTAAACAACACATGCCCACAATAAGATGAAAGATAATATCTCCTCTGAGGCTTTCTGAATGGATCTGGTGATTTTCCAGTCGGTGTTCATAGAAAATATCAAGGAAACAGCGACATGCTGAGGCCGCGGTAAGAAAAGCACAAGGACTTTAAATAGAAATGACAAGCACGGACCATGGCTGTGCCTTGAACGCATCATTAGTGTGATAGAGAAGTTCATAATCAATGTAAACAGGTTGTGTCGGTGGAAATTACACAATTACGACGTTAGCATCCATTTAATAATAATGAAAGTAAAAAATTATGACGTTGTTTATTTTTTTGTTTCAGCTAAATCATTAACGCTCGTGACCTTGTTACCTAAAAGTTAATTAACGTATCAATGCGCGACCAACCTGCACGACGGAAGAAACTTAAGTTGAGGTTAAAGCTTTTTTTTTTTTAAATATATATACGTTATACGTTTATATGATAAACGTCGGTTAAATAAGCCTGCATTTAAAAAGTTGAAGAGTTGTATGACATACAAGAGACTCAGTAAACGATTAAAAAAAAGTAAAGCATGCATGTTTTGAGTACAATAGCAGGCTATCTAAGCTAACAAAATGTTACAGTTTGTGTTTCCCGACATGCTAACGGACATTTAAGGTGCACACACTGACTGTATGACTGTATGACTGTATGAGCGACAGGGTGCACACGGCCGGGCGGCTCACTGAAAGGTAAGCTGAGCCAGCCTGGGAGGATATCATTGGCGTTGCCTACTAGCAGGATAGATGCTGACCCAGAGACGGCTGCTGCTGCCAAACTCCGCCCGTTCACACCGCTGACCGCACATCTTCCATTAGTTCAACCGGACCCGGGGGCCGAGGCTAGGATATCTCTGTGCTATCTCCTGGAACTGACCTACAGGGAAGGACACGGCAGGGTAAGTAACTGAGTGTGTGAAGTTAACATCCATTGGAGCCACTGAGCTGTAGTGCTATGGAAAGAAAAGGGAAAGCAATGGAGGAACATACATTTAAGTTTGGAAATTCATGTTTCTTAAGTTCTGACTGCAAGGTGCACTTTATGTGAAGGATATATTATACCTATAGGCTACCTAAGGTCATGGCAGGAGGGTAAGCCTGCAGTATGGTGATAGTTACTTTGAATGAGTCATGGGAAAAGTCATATGGTAATTGATATTGTGAAAGAAATGGGAGTTATGATGAGGATGGAAATAACACTAGAGATGTTCTGATACCATCGTGTGCTTCCTGATACAGATTCTGATTACTGAACTATCGTATTGGCCTATTTGTATCAGCTGAATAATACTAACCCTGTATGGATGTGATGTGATTGCTATAGTTGTGCATGGCCTGGCTCAAGTTAAATACAAACAAATACAGAGAATGAACAGCATAGAACCTTTTTTTATTGTCTAGTTTGACAGTCAGTCATAACAGAAAATCACATAAAGAAAATAACATTAAAGTCGAGATTTTTTTCGAGGCTAAATTACATTGTATTGGATCGTACTCGCTAATACCAGCACTTTACTAACTCTAAATAACATGCTGTGTATTTTATTGTTTCAGGTCTTTTGAAGGAGGCATAATGTCCGTAATTCCCTGATCAGCCTAAAACTCATGCAGATGACTTCATGCCCCGCTATGCAAGTGACCATGGCTGATGGCATCTCACCACACATGTCTGACAGGGCAGTTGTTGAAAAGGGAAGCAATAGGAAACACCAAGAAAAGCACTGTGTCACTCCTTCTCTCCTCGATGGACAGATCGTAATTAACACTCAGCATGTGAAGGTCGACTCTTTACTTGGTGGTATTTGTGGTATGAACTCGCTTCCAGAGAGCAGTGACACTGGAGTCCTATATCTGAACCCTCAAACACCAAACTGGTCTCTTGTGGAGAAGTTTGCTGAGCTTTCACCAGGAGAAGAAACCAGATTTAAAGATGACCAGGACCACAGCAGTCAAGGATTGTTACAGAGCACCAAACATACTGAGAACAATGCACTATATGGATATAATGATGTGCATTTGGATGCTGCGCAAAAGAAGGAAATTAACTGCTCTCAATACCTCAAAAGCCGTAAGATACAAAGCAATGCCTCAGCCAAACAGAGTGCGTCTAAGCTCAAAGAGCTAAATGTTGAGGAATATTCTCCATGTGGAGGTGGGAATAAGACCAAAGAGAAGACTGTTAACAGGTCTTCTGCGAAGAAATTACTTAAAAAGTGTGAAGATGACAAGATCCCTCGACTTTTGGTAGCGATGAAAAAACGCAGCGGAGTTGATAAGGAGCACCGGCCCTTCAAGTGCACACACTGCAGCTGGGCTTTTAAGAAGCTCTGCAACCTACAGAGTCACTTACAAACACACACTGGCCTCAAGCCACACGTGTGTAATATATGTGGCAAGGCTTACTCTCATCAGGGCACACTGCAGCAGCACAAGCGGCTACACACAGGTGAAAGACCATATCACTGCCCTTTCTGTGTGAAGACCTACATCTGGTCCTCGGATTACCGAAAGCATATCCGCACACACACTGGTGAGAAGCCCTACGTCTGTGACACTTGTGGAAAGGATTTCATTCGCTCCTCTGACCTGCGAAAGCACGAGCGGAACATGCATACTAATGACAAGCCCTTCCCCTGCACGCATTGTGGAAAGACCTTCAATAAACCCCTCTCCCTGAAGCGTCATGAGCGTAAGCACCTGGGAGAAAGGCCATTCTCCTGCCCCGACTGTGGGAAAGCCTTTGCCCTGGCTAGCCGTATGGCAGAGCACCAGAAGATCCACGCAGGAGTGCGTCCGTACGTCTGCTCCGTGTGCTCCAAGTGTTTCACAAAGTCGTCCAACTTGGCAGAGCACGAGGCCATTCACAGCGGAGTGCGGCCCCACAAGTGTACAGAGTGCGGCGTGGCGTTTGCCATGGCTTCTCGCCTCGTTCGTCACCAGACTGTCCACAATAAAGAGAAACCCCACAACTGCACGGGCTGCAGCAAGAACTTTATGCAACTAGACACACTGAAGCTTCACCAGGAGCAGACCTGTGCTGGGAGGATCTTTGTCTGTGTGGAGTGTGACAGATCTTTCCAGTGTGCCGCAAAGCTTGCGCAGCATATGCTGAACCACAGTGACAAGAATGTCTGAATCAGTTGAACGACAGGTACTGTGTATACAGCCACCACTGTGTCAGTGCTGTTCATTTGCAACAGTAAATGCAGTGGTGTGCAGACACATCAGATACTTTAAAAGTCATAGGGCACCAGTATATTTATTTTAAGGTATGTATGATAGTTACGGCCCTATAAGTTTTTAAAACGTGTCACTCACACAGCCTCTTTCCCCAGGGTGCCGGGTTCCCATTAGAACACTGTGGGATAAAAAATGCCACCAACATAAACACAGGAGCTGACAGCTTAACGGTGGGATGTTAAAGTGGTTACAAGAGCATTAGATCCCTTTTAAAGTGAGAATATCAATGTCAATAGTTAACAACAGGTTAAAGTAAGAAATGATTTGTGCACACAATGTAAATGTAAAACTGTTCTTTGCCTAAAATCAGGCACGGTGAGACCTGAGAGCTTTAAGCCCTGCTACAATAACATGTTAATATTACGCACACTAAGGTCTGGGCAATATGACAATATATATTATCAAAATGATGTAAAAAATATCAGCTGTATATATTTTTCTATACAATAGTTTCTGTCACAGTGTTGAAAAATCAGCTGACCTGTGTTACGGCAATATTGTTTGGACGACGCTTTACGTTCCGATCTTTACTGAGCTTTACCATGTTGTTATTTCATATAGACTTTTTATTGAATTACCAGAAAACATGCTATATCACAATATGTATCTCGAAATGGAGAGAAAAAAGAAAAGGCAGGATACAAGATTTTGACTATATCGCCCAGCCCTATGCACAACACCGCGTCTTTGCATGTAAGAAATGCAGGCAGTTTATCCTGATGAATGGCTACCTATGCTGGCGTCGCATGGCTGCGTGGGACATGCTGACTCGATTCAAGTAGGGATGGCACTGAGCATTGCATTTCAGGAGGCTCATGCTGGATTCATACAGAGATCTATATGCCAAACTTCAGCGACGTTAGCCAAACATAACAGCTTAACTGTTAACGTCTTGTGAGTTGCGGGGCACAAGTGCTTTGTCATGTCCGTAAGCCAGTCCCATCTCCTGAGACACATAACTGCGACCACAATAATAGAGCAGGATGGTTTTAATGTTTCAGGGAAGCTAGCTAACAGTCAGTTCTTTTTTACCAATGGGATGGCAAATGGCTATGGGAATTATCTTGTACTCATGGTGCTTTCTATTCATTATTGTGGTTGGCAGTACAGCGATTTCACACAGGAGAACCTTTAAAAGTCTGAATTTCAGTATGCATGTAATACCAGGTGTAAATCTGGCTCTTTTTTTCAGTATGTTGCCAAGCACGACAAGCTTGTTTGGTTTGTAAGATGGTCTGACGTAGGAGCTTCGTGGATAGAAGAGAAACAACATTGCACAGTGGTTAAAATATATGTCTGAAGATGAATCTCAATAAATGTTTGTCTAACCAAATGCTAATTTCAAAACATCATCAGCCCTTTTCCTATAATTGTATATCTATATAGATATATAATAATGTTTGCCTATATAAGGACACGCAACAACAAAGCAAGAAAATAAATGGGTGAATGTGTTGACAGGAAGTTCCATATTTGCCAAAAGGCCTGTATCCGCAGCATGAGTTACACTTTTCGTACAGATCATTTAGATGCCATTTGGAACTGTCTTTCAGAAAAGCTATCTAGTCTAAATGTGTTTGTGCCCGACACATTATTGGCAGGCTGTAAGCGTCGGCTCACGTGCTGCTTGAATGCCGGCCAGTGTGTCCCCCTCACACTTTGCTACTGCAGACTAATCGTAAAAGGAGACTGCACCTGGCACGTTGTCACTTGCTCTAAATTAAGTGAGGAATCTCAGATATTTCCTTGCAAGATGTTTTTATTCAACATGTGACAGGCAAAATGGAACTGAAAAACTGGAAATGAATCCCTTGCATGCGCTGGTGCAAAAAAACATTGAAATATACTGTAATGCATAAAGCACAAAACCATATGATGGAAGTAAAAAATAAAACATCAAAACATGTTCACACAGTAATACAAAGTTTCTTCTAAAATGTATTCCAATAGCATATATTACTGTGTCTTATATACATTTTAAGGAGCCTGCACTAGCTTTGTCGCCACAAACATTTATAATAAGGCTATTATACAACCTGTCTTAAGATGAAGGCACTCCAAATATCAGCACATGAACAGTTTCATCCCACGAGGGAATGTTGGGTGTTTGCTTGGCAGTGGTCTTTCCCAACCCCCTCCCCTCAAACCATGTGGTATCATCCTTCTTCAACATTCACTTTTTTTCTGTATGTCTTGTATATAATTCAAACTATTCCACTTTACAGACAGTAAACAATTAGATAATGTTCACCCTGTGCCATCATTTTCCAGCCTTGCAAAGTCAGGCTACAACTTGTGCTTGGAAGATTAAAGAAGGCTTCTGTGTGGCTAAAAAGTGACCACAGTGTACATTTGAATTGATTTAGTGGTTTATATCTGAATGTAGTCTAATTATTGGATAATTGTGTTTGAGTGTATGGACATTTGATTGTAAAAGCTGATGGATAGATGGATTTATTTTTATTTCTAAATATAACTTAAATGTAATTATCTTGCAGCGTACAAAACGGATTGAGAAGAGAGAGTCTGATGACATGACATGACATACAGCCGTTCAGTGTTGCTGCAACCCGTTCTCGTCCCAACTCATCACATATGGACGCTTAGTCAGGATCCATTAGCGTCACTTCTAAGGACACATGGGACATGAACCAGACACAAACTATGGTCCCCTGGGTGAAAGAGTTGTGTTTAACCCAGCCACCATCCCCACACCCTCCCTATGCTAACTTTGTAGCTCTTACTCCTGGAGCACCTCACAGTGCTGCCGATGGGTTTACAGTTGGAAGTTCATGCAGTCGCTAAAGGGTGTCTTGTGCGTCGGTATCAGTAGCAAAGGGCCGTGACAAAGTGTCGGTATTTGATGAAATGAGAACTGAGTCTGGTTGCTGGCATCAATCAAACCCCTCATACATAAATGGTTATTTGGGTGGATTAAGATATCCCTCCCCCCGCATATGTCCTGCATCTACTAGTCATTTCCCCGCTGTCAGCTTTTAGAACACTCGTCTCAGCTGTTTCACTCACTGCAACATGAGTTACTATGCCAGCCCATCCAGAGTATTTCTGTATCTAAGGTGATGGTGAGCAGCGTTTGAAAGGGCATCCTTTAAAAAGAAATGTGGACGGGGGGCAGTATGGATATTGCTGGCGCTCATCAGGTGAAGCTCTCATTAGACTCTGGTAATGGTTTGGTGGTGTAATACCCCCTCTTTGGTTCTAGTGATGACCCTACAAACACAGAAGATGTTAAAGTCATTAATGTGGCTCCTTTACAAATCTTTAATATTGTACAGATATATTGATCTTCAAAGGAATTCTTCAACCCCAAAATGACCATTTGTATATCAATTATTCACAGAATGTTGTCATGTATACATAAAGAAAACTTTGTCTTTGTTACATGCCTTCATGATGAATTGAGAATCCAGAAAGGTAAAAATAAAAATAAAATCTTAAAATCTTGCATTGAAGAAACGGGTCCACATTGAATAACAGCACTGTCTCACAGGCACACTGCTGCTACTACAAGGTTGAGACTGTTTATGCGGATGTGTAGTAAATAGTAAGGTTTTAGTGACAACGCATGTGTTTGGGAAGAATTGACTGAGAATCGACTGGATAAACCAGACTTGGATTATACTGCATGAGTTGTGTGAGAATTTGTAAAGGGATGTTTTGATACAGTTTTACTGATGCATCTGCAACATCTGCCGTTTACTACATCTTACATTTTACTTCAAGACTTCTCTGATTTTTGATTCTCCAGTCAGTCATTTTGAGGGGGAAGTATTCCTTTAAACTTGTACTCTCTAAAAATTGAGATGCGTTGTTTCTAGCGGCCTCTTTGGCAGTAAGATGTTACTGCAGGTGAGCTTGTTCTTTCAGAGCCCTCCATCTTGTCACGTTCACGTTCACTCTATGTTGACTTGCTTTTTTTTGCTCTTTTGTAAACTTTATTGAAACACATTCACCTCTCTACTTCCAGTCCGTCCCCTATATGTTGCCCTCTTAAATCCACACACACACATGTTGCTATTACACTTCTGCCCTTACTACAAGCCTGACCCAGAAGTTGGAAGGTTCCGATTTCAGATTGTAAGTGAACGCAGCATAACCAGAAGTGACGATCTCGGCCAACAGACCAACCGTTGTCAGCAGTGTCACTGACATGGCGACTTATTTACATCTAGCAAGGGAATGTCCCCACAGACACACAGATGGAATACTCAGCTAAAAAGGAAGTCAAAGTGCTTCCATTAGTGGGTCATATGATCAATCACCATTGTTTTACCTCACTCTTTGATAGATGGGAACATAACAGACAATCAAATAGATGAAAACCTTACGGAGTATAACTTTAAGTAACTCAAATTACCTGTGATACAGGCCAGTGGTCCTGACGGGCCTCTACCCCAGCTGCTGGCCTATGACCAAGACAAGGATATTTATAGAAAACTGTAACATTCTGCATAACTTAATGTAGGTAAAAAGTCATCAGCAGCAGCCAACACACAAGAAAATGCAAGAGGAATACCACAACCGTATTTAAGCCCAAAGATGAAATTGGACACGTTGGTCAACGACTGTGTTAATGGCACAGAAGGAACACCGCGACCTCCAAAATCCCACATAACATATGAAGAAAATGCAAATTGACATAATATTTATGACTTGGATAGTCATTAGAAATCGTTAAAAAAAAAAAAAAAGCAAAGTGATAATTTGAAGAGTAAAAATGGATAATTCAACAGCAGTTTGGCATTCCCCTAAGTGCACAAAAACAGGATTTATGAAAATGTAAAAAAAAACAACAACTGAGATATCTTATCAAAACAGCCCCGCCCCAGAGTGGTATTGGTATATAAAAAAATTACACAAAATGAATACAAAACATTGTTAAATCCTTTCATAATTCACCTGCTTTCCTTGAAAAGGGGTTGATGGCAGCAGAGGAAGACTGGGATGGGAACATGACAGGTGGGGGAGGAGGACTGAAGCCAGTCGTTGGTGGTAGCTCCTGAGAGAATGTATAAAAATAAATATCTTACTTTGCAAAATTCAATTTGACAGTGTTATGTAGAATGAACTGACTCTTACCATCGGAGCTGGGCTTCTCTGCTCTGAACTCTCCTTTTGAACTCTGGGTTTTGATTTGAACCAGCCACTAAACCACCCGGCCTTGGCGCTCTGCATAAAACAAATAGGTATGAGGCCGGCACCAAACGACCCTAATGTGGCTTAAAAAGGGTCAGTATGACCCGCCCACCTGTTTGAGAGGCTCGATGGTCTGCTCCGAGGCCTCTAAACCGTGTGGGATGCTCTCCTGAATTTGCCCCTGCTGGTTGAGGTTGACTTCCAGCATCTGAGCCCCCATCTTCAAAGGCAAACACAGACAACAGCACACATCTGGGTATCTTTTACCAATGCTTTACACGCTTAAAAAGGATCCTATCTAGAAACACGGTGGCAAAACATTTACATTTGTTTTTTCTTTTTTCATTTAATCGTAAAAATATAAATCCAGAAAACAATGACAAAGGTGACATCGAAGCAGGAGGGTCAGTCCAGAATATTACAAAGATAACTCACTGTGCCTGCTCCAGAGAACCAGCCAGCCCCTGCAGAGCGATGAAATCAAAATATCACACACAAGCGGAGTCCCAACAGCCCATAGTAAATATCTGAATAGAGACAGGAATGAATGCTGTCTGACATTAGATTCTCACCCTGTGCCGCTGATGGCACATTACTCGGAGGACAATGTGGCGTAGCAGATCTGACCTCAGCACTATCTGTGTTATGATAACTGAAGTCTTGGCTCGCAGCCACCATGGGCACTGGGGGAGCATAAACCAGTGTTACTGGCATCGGAGTGTTGGCATGTGGCCTAGACAAGCAACGGGAAGAGGACAGTGACATAATGGTCTATTAGGACTGGATATCCCACGTGCACTGACAGTTTTCATCTACAGTATGTGGTTGGTAGACATGTATTAAGTAAGTTGCTGCACATTTTGTACGAGTCCTGAGCTCCGCTAACGTCCCACGACAACGCGTTCATTTCCTCAGTGATTCTTTCAACTTGATGCTCATGGTTTTCTTCCCCAGGGCCTCTGTAATAAAGGAGTTCAGGCTCTGGACTCTGGATATCACGGTCTAGGTCGTCCAAGTCGGGTGCTGTAGAAAAATCAAAATGAAAGCAAGATTCAGAAGCCTCCTTAGAGTGTTCTTTAACATATGAGATGTACAAGACAGCAGTGGCCCAAGACGCTGCTCTCTAGAGGGTAACAGGTCACACAGTGCGTCATTTAAAGTAATGAGAGGATTCAAAATTACCCAAGAACACTTGGCTATCCTTATGGGCCAAAGAACTTCCCTCAGGAGGTGGCTGGTATGTTTCAGTACAGTCGTCACTCCCCGTCTGAGTCAAATAAGAAACACAGATTTACTGTAAACAATACAAACAAGAGTCTACATCGGCTCTGTGAGCATGTACCATACCCTACCACAGCAATTTCCTGATTGATCCAATACAGAAGTGCCACAAATTGCAGTTCCATGCCTTTGGCCATGGGAACAACGAGCTCCACCAGTCAGAGACATCGTTGTAACACCCACACCCACAGGATTGTGGGTAGTGCAGTACATCCCCATGATATTGTAAATAAAACATGTTTGTCTTAAAACAAACCAGCAGCTGTCAGAGCATACACATGTAGTGTTTGTGCAGGGGTTGTGTGTCATTTTTTTCATAATTGTGAGGCTTCAAATTCTTTACTGAAAATACAAAATACATAATGCTCTGTATGGAAGGAGAATTTTGGAGGCGTAAGCTTTTATTCATCTGTAAATATGTACCAATCAATATTTGCCAAATTCAAGCAATTAAAGAGGCTTTGCTTAATCCAACCGCTTAAGAGTCCTTTTTATCCTGAATTTCTGATCAGCTGAAACAAATTTCATAATCTGAAAGCCATGGAGAAGCTCACCTGTGAACTGTGGTGCCTCGCCCGGAGCTGTTTCAGCCAGTCAGGTTCCTGCCCAACTCCGCTAACACCTGCTTCACTGAACTGACCCTCGGAGTGTCTCAGCCGGTCTGACAGCTGAAAGCCAAAGGACACAAACAGTTCATCTATGTAGAATTGAATACACACTGAGTCTCTCTGATAACAGTACTCAAACGTATGATAGGTACTGTATGTGTGTATAGGAGGATGTGTGAATACCTTAATAACCTCTCCAGTCAGCACAAAGCAGGGCTCCCTCTGTCTGAGGATGGCCTGTCCTACCACCTCGCAGTAATGAAAGGCCTGAGACGAAAGCCCACAGTCCAGCAGTCGGCTGGCATACACGAACTTATACATCTGACCACGACACAGCAATATGCAGCATCACTTAAATGAGAATAATATTCTTTCTAAAAACAGTGTGCTGGTGTAAATGGTAATGCTACCTGAAAGGATGGTATGGAAAGGCATTTGCCCCCAAGTGTCTGGCAATACTCGTACAATTCAGTGCACTGGATAGCAAGGTTTGTGGCAAAGTGTTCAAACGATTGTCTGAAGGAGAGGAGAGGATAAAGAAGACCAACCATGAACAAGATCATCTCAGCAAACACTACACAGTAAATACAACAAACATTAAGATTTACCTGCCTTGACGTTTGGTCATTTCTTAGTATTATATTTCTATTATAGCTAGCTAGGAATCAGGGGATGTGTGTGTGTGTTTGTGTTATATCTCAAAAAAGTCGAATCTGATCTACTTCACAGTTGGCAGGTGTATTACTGAGGACCCAATGATGTGCTTTGTGTCGAATGCGGTGCAATTAGGCCAGATGGTAGCGCTATAACAATGACCTTTTGAACCAATTTTTCTGATTTTTCCTGGCGTGTCTAGATAATACCAAGATTTGCAAAGCTTAGGTGATATGGTTGAGGGCAGGCATTCATCTAAAATAGTTAAGATTAGTACAGCTCACCAGGCAGCAAGTCTCTTTTTGTGAGTT
Source organism: Echiichthys vipera (assembly GCF_963691815.1). Lineage (NCBI taxonomy): Eukaryota > Metazoa > Chordata > Actinopteri > Perciformes > Trachinidae > Echiichthys > Echiichthys vipera. The sequence goes on along the minus strand of NC_139828.1, from coordinate 28,883,267 downwards.
TTCGCAAATCTGTGGTTACCATCTAGACACAACTGCTTTTTCATTGCTGCTCCTACAAGATAGCACAATCATCCCCAAAAGTGGTACAGACCATCCCTGGACAAGGCCGGAAAAAAGTGACGCTTTCAGCCCCCAAAGTTTGCTCAGATGCTGTAGGCAGGGCTCAATGCTTTGTGCCCTGAGCAAGTGTCACTTTATATCATCACTGCATCCCTTTATTTAGTTGTACTGTAACTTAGCTAAGAAATGCTGCTACACTTTTACCACTGTTATCACTTATCGCTCCTTATCACTTATTTAGTTTGTACTTATTGTAGTTCAATATGCTGCTAAACTGCACGCTGCGTATTGTTGTATATTGTATATACCTACATCTAACCACAATGTCTGTTGCACTCTGTCATATTTAGTTAATTGTTTGATTTATTTGATGTTAGCTTTATTTTGATTTGATTTATGTTAGCTTATTGTTACTCTGACCCTTTCCCATCTTTGTATTGAAACTGTTGCACTATGATTTCCCTTGGGATAAATAAAGCTTCTTGAATCCTGAATCTTGAATCGATATCAACCACAATTGGTGCTATCAGGATGCTGTAGTAGCAGCAGCAGCAGCATCTAATTATAAAGGAAGAAATCTGTCTGTCTGTGCATGTATGCATCAATGACTGTCCTTCACATATCTCATGAAATGTTCATCCAATCAACTCCACTCTTCGCAGGTGTACTGCTGAGGAGTGCAGAGTGTGAACTAGAACGGTTCTCGAGAACACTGCAAACAGTGCCAGGGCCAAGTTTTTGGCCCGCTCCGTACGAGCACTGTTCTAGTTAAACTGATGAATGGCATCGAGGAGCAAGCGCAGCTCACCTGTGGCTGCTGCCTAGAAGCACCAGTCTCTCTGCTTTCTGTGTGAATACCCCAAAGGGAACACTGGCTGTCAGGTAGCACACATGGGCGGCATGCATAAGGCCTTTGGAAGCTGCAACACAAAACAACCAGCTTGTATATCTATGGAGATACAACATTGCAAAGTGTCAATCAGTCAGCGCGTCCATACCGAGTGTGTCTCCCATGGTGACGATGGCCTTCTGTTGGACGGCAGGATCTCCTGTTTCATTGGAGAGCATTACAGCCAGATGGGGCCTCCAGTCTCCCCATTTTTCATTTCCACAGCACTGGGCACACAGCATCACTATCAAGACTCTCATTGGCTAGTAAGATACAGTCCTGCGTTTTTACGTTACAATAACTGCAATTGTGATGATTGGGATGTGTGAAGAGGTTATGTTGTGGGGGTTTTACCATGGCGACAGCAGGGATTCTCCCGGTCAGCAGGTGGAAGAGAGTCTGGAGGGGATCACTGGCCGTTAGCTGGCCTGTAAATCTGACAAAAGAGACATTTGTCTCATTGCACAGCTTAACCAAGGCTTTATTATATACTTGAAGCAGAGCCACAAAAGCCATCAGGGTTAAAGAGTAGTTACTCTGTACAGAAGTGGTATACCATGCGGATTGAAATTACAAATCAAAAGCTATCTACCCTCCCCCAGACATTCCTCGAGAGACATGTGCTGCTGAGGGACACACTGCTGATGCCAAAATAGTCTGTAAAATGGATTGGGTTACGAGAGAAATACTCCACAGAAACTGTTGTTTGGTAACAACATGAAGGCTTTTCTTCGTAACGTTATCCTCACCCAGCACAGTTTCTACTGTTGGAAATGAACAACTCCTTTGCAACTTGTGCAGTGATTAAAAAGTGTGTGCTTATTGCATGCAAGATGACCGACACTCTACAGAAAGTGTTAATGGCCTGTTATGTACTGCCCTACCCTACCCCTGCAAATTATAAATAACCCAGAAGCCAAGATAAACTCTGAACAAGGAAATTAATGACATATGGGATCTGCCATAAATCATGAATCATTATTAGTTTATGAATACAGTTTCCATCTTTGCCTAATTCTCAAATGCATGTTAGATATAGCACTGATTACTACATCATATGTAGTGCCTTTTGCACATATATCCAACTTGTTTTCTTTTCTTTTGAAAATTAAATGACCTGGATCTGTAATTACCTTGCACTATTTCTAAATGAAGGGGATTTATTTTTGGATACAGGGGTGTGGAAAGCCACAGGACTTGTTGGATAGATGTCCAGTCGTTCTTGCCATGTGCTTCTCAATTCGTTTGCAGTAGTGCCAAAGGAAAGCGCTGAAAATATGCTAAATATAGCATACACTTAAAGTGATATAGATGTTTTTAGGTCGGCTTTTTTGGTGTTTAAAATACATGTATGCTGCAGTCCACAGCAGTAGATTTCATAGCTTCTGTCTGTACTCCTGCCTACGTCTCTAAAATGAGGGCGTGCAGACCGCCATTTCCTTCAGGTAATACACTGATTTTGGATAATTACCTCATATAACAACACTTCATTATATGTGAACTAGCCCTTTAAGTTTTACAAATTAACACAACTGAGAGTAAGTAGCTAGCAGCCCTGGGGGGCTTCTTACTACAGGCACAGCGGGCTAACATCAGCATGCTAACACGCTCACTATGACAATGCTAATAAGCTGATGTTTAGCAGGTATAATGTTTACCATGTTCACTATTTAGTTTAGAATGTGCGCATGCTAATATTGGCTAATTAGCACTAAACACAAAGTGCAACTTAGGATGATGGGATGCCATTCGTTTTGCAGGCGTTTGGTCTTAAACCAAAGTTGTTGTTGTTTTTATTTTGATCTGATGGTGGCGGTGGAGGTTCACCACGGGTAATGCAGTTCATCTTAGAGGGAACATGAATGTCTACACCAAATTCCATGTTTTTATCTAATAGTTGTTGAGCCATTTGACTCAGAACCACAATGTCCACATTTTACAGATGGAGAGGAAAAAGTCACCAAAGTCATTAAGATTCATCCTCTTGGGACCATGACTGTCCGTACAAAATGTCACGGCAACCCATCCAATAGTTTTATTCTGTCTGGAATAAAAAGGGTGGACACCAAGTGACATTGCCATCCTACAAAAATAATTTAGAAAAAAGTATTCACTGTTTTTTCCCCCACTGTGTATGGGGGAAATCATCTTTGGGCAAGTGTGGAGAATGTGACCAGCAAGGGAGTTACAGTACCCTGTGGAGCCACTACACAGCTACGCTGCTTCATGGCCCAGCTGTGTTCCTGACGGCTTGCCTTAAACACACATAGGAAGCTGAGGATATACTCTTAATACAAGTGACAAAAATAGTGGGCACATTTCCTCCAAGCTTTAAAGCAGATCATTAGTAGTTTTAAAGGGGATCGGAAGCATCTAAATGTATGTTTACAGGTGTATTCAGCTGTCGTGTCTCAGGTGACTTTGCTTTTCTCACCTGTTCAGCACAGTGGTGTAGGACCTGTTGTCCATTTTGCTGGCCAGAAAAAGTGCATGCCCCCACAGGCCACTGCTCATAGCTGACTCCAAGGCCTCCTGGAAACCACACGGTAAAGTGGGAGATCCCAACATAGTATGACATCCATTGCAACTAGCATGAAGATGTAACACAAAGCTCTTAAGCGCTCAGTTAAAGGTAGTATCCTAACAGGTATCTGATAAACTACACATACGTATGTGGATTACTATTTGAATGCATACGGTATTTGTATACTGCCCCGGAGAGAAGATCGTTTGTATTCTGTCATTTGGAGTAACTTTATAAGTACTTTATCCATTACCCTTTCAGAAACCCCATATACAAGTATGAACCTGAAACTGAGCATAATATGGGACCTTTACGTAAAGAAACTAAATAAATAATAAGCATCAGATGAATAGAGAAGGATGGAAACCTTCTTTCTTCCAGCCAGCAGCAGTTGGGTGTAGTTCTGCAGGGCCTTCTCAGAGGTCTCAGAGCTCAAACTGCTCCAGTTCCCTGTGAGCAGGTCATCTCCTGTGCGAGGTGGTGCTTCAGCAGCGGGGCCCTCACTGAAGTCAATGAGTGTGGGAGCATCAGACTCCCAGCTCCTGTCTGAATGTGAGTCCTGCATCAGCAGCTCTGCCATATCTGAGCCAACTATTTGCTGAGACAGAAGGAAATTTAGTGAAGATTCAATATATGATGGTTGTCCAGTGCTAAGCCAAACGGGTTACGGTTTCTACACGATCCACTTACCCCATTCTGTCTGCAGAGCAGGATCAGTAGATTCCACAAGAGGGCAGCAGAGCTCCTATCATGCAGCTCGTCACAACTCATGCAGGCGCCTGCCCTCTGGTGGGCAAACTCTAAAGCATCTACTTTGTGCAAGTCTTCCCTTCAAAAACATAAAAAAAAAGAAAATTCAAACATTATATCTTACATATAATCTTTATACCTGTCTAATACTACTAATAATTTTAGTTTCAGAAGTGTGCAACCAATGACAAAGCACTACCTGGTTAAGGGTCCTGGGAAGTTTCTCATCTCCTGCTGTTCCTGTGTCTCCCCCAGAATGACCTGTGCAGACATACAGAGAAAACATTTTTAACTGATGGATATCACCATGAGGCCACACTAGTTGAATACTTGCATCAAGACAATTCATTTTTGTATTACAGCTTCTCTGAAATAGTACGTTTAAATAAATGAGAAAATAATAATAATAATAATAATTAGCATACATGTCAAGAACAGAAACTGAACACTGGATAAAGTCCGGTTCAACATTCTTGTTTCATTTTGTTGACAGATAAGAGGCAAAGGTTTTTACAGAGGGGGTTTCTAGTTTTATAACAAATAATTGAATAATAATTTAATATGCAAATGAGGCATTACCTAAAGGCAACTTGATTCATTTGGGAGAAATCCGCAGACACAAAGTGTAGGAAAATAACCACATATGTGTATTTTGCTGATATTCTTTCCACTAGTCTGAAAGAAGACATGTTATGGAACCAGAAGATATGTTAATCAACACATGCTAGTGTTGAACCTACTTCCAGACTGTGGATTTCCAGCTGGCTGATGTTCTCCTGCGCGGACAAGCCTGGAGTGACCCATATCAGCTGGCCCGCTGGCCCAAAGCTGACAACTGCATGAGGGATGGAGTACTTCAGAGGAGCTGACATCTGATGCACCGGTCTGGGCTCTGAGGAGATATGAAGCACAGGATAACGTGGAGAGTCCTGAGAACAAACATGAGGGGAGTGAGACAAAACAGTTACCTGTGCGCTCACCTGCATCACATGTGTGACCAGACGGTGGAACAGGCTCACTGTGTTCAGCTCCATTGATGTACTGACTCAGTTCATAGCTGCTGGAGGATAACCCTGAGTTTTTGGAACTTTCTAGCGTCCCCAGGTAATAAGACGACACCTCTTCATTGTCTCTGGAGGGATTATCCTCGTAGTCATTGAGGTAATGCTGCGAGGTGTCTCTGCCTCGGTCATACCTGAAAGAATTCATACCGCATTTTCACTGAGATATATATTCAGTTTTCTACTTTCTATTGCAGCTACAACAAATAATGATTCAGCCTCAAGTCATGAAACCTACTTTCTCTGCACTTGGAGCTATCAACACTGAGCAGCAGCTTTGTCTTCCCGGGAAAAAAGCCTCAAGCACACAGACATTGAACAGTGTAGGAAGCAGCAACAAGAGGAAGACCTCAGTCATTGTTAGAAACAGAAATGGGTTTATACTCCCCGGCCACTTCATTAGGTACGTCTGTTGAACTGCCCGTTAATGCAAATATAAGAAAACCAGAATTGTACAATAGAAGAGTCGCGCAGATGGAAGGGGCAGAATTTGGCGGAAACAATAAGAAAGTAAGGATCCATCCTGCCTTGTGTCAACGGCTGAGGCTGTTGGTGGCGGTGTAATGTTATTGGCACACTTGGCACACAACTGAGCATTGCAGAAATATTCAAATACCAAATTTGAAATACCACATCTGTACTGCATGAGAAAAACTGCATGGTTTTTGCCCTAAACTGTCTGGGATTGTGGGTATTTTCGGAGACTCGTGGGTTCCCATAGAACCCATTTTCACTTTTCACCTGAGGTCAGAGGTCAATGTATCTTAGTATCACCTTTGCCAAACTTTAGCCTAACTTTGAAGAATGTAGATAGTACCAATGGCTTATTTGGATTGTCTAGTTTCAGATGATACCCTCATCTTTATAATAACTATGACATTGAATCCGCTAGAGCTTCTAAAAAAGAAAGTCGGCAGGGCCCGCCCACGGGTCGTCGGCCTGCCTGACCATGTCCATCCCTTCACGACCACAGTGTACCCAACTTCTAATGGCTACTTCCAGCAGAACAACGCACCATGTCACGAAGCTCAAATCCTCTCAAACTAGCTTATCGAACATGATAATGAGATCACTGTACTTATGTGACCCCCACGGCCTTCAGATCTCAATCCGGGACGTGGTGGAGGTTCACATCATGGATATGCAAAATCTGTGTCCTGCTATCATGTTGACCAAAATCCCTGAGGATCCATGTCACAGAGACCTAAGGCAGTTCTAAAGGCAGAATGGGGTCCAACCCGGTACTAGCAACATGTACCTAATAAAGTGTGTATGATTGACCAAACGCATAAAAGACCACCTCTGGAAGATTTAGTTTTCTGTAGATTTTCATAAAGTTTGAACGGCTTTTTTGCTGGTTTCTGTCCCTCCACCTGCTCCAACTGATGCAGAGCAGTGCTGTCTGAAAAATAACTGGTACGTAAAAAAAAAACATTACCCACATGCTCACAAACTAACCCTGGCTTCCAGTTTGGTTTCACGTTGATTAAAGATATTCTACTTAAGGATTAATTGTCTTTTTCCAACATATATTGTTGGTTTGTTGATTCTTTGTCTGCTGGTTAAGAACACTGTCAACTCTTAACTTCTCTTAAAGGTCCCATTTTGTAAAAAGTGAGTTATCATGTATTTTATATATTGTATATTGCATTGTATATATTGTTCCTGTTATTCTTATATTTTATACTTCCCAGTGTTTATGTTGCTCATATTTTTCTAGATTTATCGAGAATGTATTGTTTCTTATTGATGCTTCTTTTATGTTTGCTATCCACTTTGCTGCTGTAGTATGGGAATTTCCCCTTTGTGGGACTAATAAAGGAATATCTTATCTTATCTTTTTTTATACAGGTAGGTGGAGGTGCTATATAAATACTGTGAAAGTATCAAAACACTCAGTCCAAAGAGAAATGCACAGCCTGTATTCAGAGACTGTGTCTTTAAACGAGCCGTCAGGACTTCTGTCACAACTCTACTATACAGTGCCTTGCGAAAGTATTCGGCCCCCTTGAACCTTTCAACATTTCGCCACATTTCAGGCTTCAAACATAAAGATATAAAAGTTTAATTTTTTGTCAAGAATCAACAACAAGTAGGACACAATCGTGAAATGGAACGAAATTTATTGGATACTTTAAACTTTTTTAACAAATAAAAAACTGAAAAGTGGGGCGTGCAATATTATTCGGCCCCTTTACTTTCAGTGCAGCAAACTCACTCCAGAAGTTCAGTGAGGATCTTTGAATGATCCAATGTTGTCCTAAATGACTGATGATGATAAAGAGAATGCACCTGTGTGTAATCAAGTCTCCGTATAAATGCACCTGCTCTTTGATAGTCTCAGGGTTCTGTTTAAAGCGCAGAGAGAACCATGAAGACAAAGGAACACACCAGGCAGGTCCGAGATACTGTTGTGGAGAAGTTTAAAGCCGGATTTGGATACAAAAAGATTTCCCAAGCTTTAAACATCTCTAGGAGCACTGTGCAAGCAATTATATTGATGGAAGGAGTATCAGACCACTGCAAATCTACCAAGACCCGGCCGTCCCTCCAAACTTTCATCTCAAACAAGGAGAAGACTGATTAGAGATGCAGCCAAGAGGCCCATGATCACTCTGGATGAACTGCAGATAACTACAGCTGAGGTGGGGGAGTCTGTCCATAGGACAACAATCAGTCGTGCACTGCACAAATCTGGCCTTAATGGAAAAGTGGCAAGAAGAAAGCCATTTCTCAAAGATATCCATAAAAAGTCTCGTTTAAAGTTTGCCACAAGCCACCTGGGAGACACACCAAACATGTGGAAGAAGGTGCTCTGGTCAGATGAAACCAAAGTCGAACTTTTTGGCCACAATGCAAAACGATATGTTTGGCGTAAAAGCAACACAGCTCATCACCCTGAACACACCATCCCCACTGTCAAACATGGTGGTGGCAGCATCATGGTTTGGGCCTGCTTTTCTTCAGCACAGACAGGGAAGATGGCTACAATTGATGGGAAGATGGATGGAGCCAAATACAGGACCATTCTGGAAGAAAACCTGTTGGAGTCTGCAAAAGACCTGAGACTGGGACGGAGATTTATCTTCCAACAGGACAATGATCCAAAACATAAAGCCAAATCTACAATGGAATGGTTCACAAATAGACATATCCAGGTGTTAGAATGGCCAAGTCAAAGTCCAGACCTGAATCCAATCGAGAATCTGTGGAAAGAGCTGAAGACTGCTGTTCACAAACGCTCTCCATCCAACCTCACTGAGCTCGAGCTGTTTTGCAAGGAAGAATGGGCAAGAATTCCAGTCTCTCGATGTGCAAAACTGATAGAGACATACCCCAAGCGACTTGCAGCTGTAATTGCAGCAAAAGGTGGCGCTACAAAGTATTAGCGCAAGGGGGCCGAATAATATTGCACGCCCCACTTTTCAGTTTTTTATTTGTTAAAAAAGTTTAAAGTATCCAATAAATTTTGTTCCACTTCACGATTGTGTCCTACTTGTTGTTGATTCTTGACAAAAAATGACACTTTTATATCTTTATGTTTGAAGCCTGAAATGTGGCGAAATGTTGAAAGGTTCAAGGGGGCCGAATACTTTCGCAAGGCACTGTATATATGTAGAAAGTGATGCTACAGTCATTCCCCGGCAGCGACGCCGAGAGCACAGATGCAGAAGACCCGGAATCACTGGCCAATCAGAGCAGACTGGGATTTTCAGGACAAGGGGCTTTGTTGTGTCAATTTTTTATCTTTTTTGCTCTAAATATTTCATTATATATGTTTGGGATAGGTGCACTTTCCTGTCCGCTGACAAAGGAAATGATTAAATTACAGACTGCATGGTACCTTCAGCCACACGCTCACATGTGCAGTGGTTGGTATTGTGATGAAAACAATTTATCTGATTGATCCTGTTCTGCTGGGGCAGCACGCTGGTGTGGTGGTTAGCACCTCACAGCAAGAGGGTTCCATGTTCGAATCAGGGCTGTGGCCCTTCTGTGTGGAGTTTACATGTTCTCCCCGTGTCTGCGTGTGTTTTCTCCGGGTTCTCCGGTTTCCTCCCACAGTCCAAAGACATGCAGGTGTGAGGTTCATTGATGACTCTAAATTGCCCGTAGGTGTGAATGGTTGTCTGTCTCTGTTCGTCTCTATGTGCCCTGTAAATAGACTGGCTTCCTGTCCAGGGTGGACCCCGCCTTAAGCCCGATGTAAGCTGGGATCAGCTCCAGCCCCCCCCCCCACGACCCCGATAGGGACAAGCGGTTGAAGATGGACGGATGGATCCTGTTTTTCTTTTGATTATGAGCCTCTGTCCCAATAATCTAATCATCTTGTCCGACCTACAGTATATATGCTGGACGTCACCCTATGTCCAGGGTTAGACCTCCGAACCTAGCCCATGGCGTAGAGGCTCTGACCCAGCTGTAAAATAACTCTGTTGTACTTGAACTCTGATCATCTTTTGTAATTAAACCAAACTTCTTACAGTTTACAAATAGATTAATTTGCTCATTTCTCAAGGCAGTTAGAATTGCAGCAACAGTCATAAAGAGACAGGCGCTAAACGGAGGGTGAACACAGGTATATTCAGACAGACAGGATGAGAAAAGAAAGTAGAGAGGGGGACATTGCCCCTAGACTTTACCCACTTTACCCCTGGCCGGATTTGGTGTTGCAAATAAAAAAGAGAAGGTGATATAAAAATATATTGCGGCTCACCTGTACTCCTCAGTGTAGGAGCTCCCTGAATGTTCCTGCGTGTATGTTCTGTCCTGGGGACCCCACTGGCCAGCATCTTAATCATAACATCAGCATACATGGGATTTGCTTTTACCAAGACGATAGAGTGTTGTGTAGCACACTGTTAACAAAAGCTTGGTCGTCTCACAGAGTGATTCTGTATCACTGTACCTTGTCGTCCGTGCTGTCCTCTATAGTAGTCACGTTCATAGTAACCATAGTTGTCTCTGTAGTCCCAGTGGCCGGGGAGTGGATGGTCATACCCGTGCCTGGAAATAAAGTGCCTCTGGTTTCATCAGTGCAATCATTCATTTTCTTCCTAAAGAAGGCATAATGTGCAGAGAACACTGGTCTATTGAGCTTCCCTGTTCTTCCTTTAATCCTTCTCATGCAGACAGGTGTATTCCAACATGCACTGAACAGCAGGAAGGCAAACATGCACTCAACCCAATGGGTTACGGACTTCAAACTGGGTTTACACCAACGTGCTGTCCCCAAATCAGTACCATACTACTCTTATAACTTATGTATTACATACACTAAAATTATGATAATGTTGTGATAACATCTATACAATAATTTAACCAATAGGTTTAAGAGAGCTGTCTATGCCATGACAGTACACACCTGGACTGGGGTCTTTGGTGTTCCGGATGGCCGTAGCTATAAGGGTACTGCTGAGTGCTGTGGGGATACTGCTCCGGTCTGGCAGGAGGACTGGTGAAGTGAGCCCTGTAGTGGGCATCTGCCTGAGCCCAGTGCCGGTCCCTCTCTCTGGGGTTTGGTGGAGGGTAGCTCTGGTCCCTGTCCTGCTGAGAATACCTGTAGTGGTCCTCTCTGTGTTTCGTCCTGTGGGGGTGACGGCCAGAGTCGGGCCGGGGGTGACCTCTGTGATCCATGATGATCCTTTCACACGAGATCAGGTAAACAACGGCAGGTGGGAGTTTGCACTTGTGTCTCCTTAGTTCCAAGTTGAATCCCCACAGTGAAATGTGTTCGGTTTACAGCTCACACAAGCCAGGTGCAGTCAAAGTACAGCCAGGACTGCCACATCATGCCACAGGAAACTCACAACAAGAGTGATAACAGGTCAGCATGATAACAAGAGGATAAAGTTCACCCCAAAACTATGTGTTGTGACTGGACAGGAAGCAGTGCTAAAAAAAAAAAAGAGGGATGAGCCCAATGACAGATATAAAAATAAAAATAAAAACATACCAAAGGATACTTTTAAATCCAAATTCAGGGTGTGAATGTGCATAATCCCTCATCTCCGTTGTGTTTGCCTGGAGCTCCCTATCCCAGACAGGCTGAGAGTAAACAGAGGAGCCCGCCCTAAGGAGTTTGACAGCTGCAGTCGCACAAGGCTGGGAAAAAGGAAATCACGTCCATTTTCCGGTTCATTCTAACAGCAAAATAACTGTCTGTCCACTCGGTTCCGTCAGCACACGGCCAAGCGTGTCCTCGGACTGGAGGTCACAACTTTGAGGTGTTGAGTGTTGCCACGTTGCCGGTAGAGAAGATGCAGCAGACCGCCACCGTCGGTTCTTTCGAGTTAGGGTTGAGCTGGTCTCCGGTCAGTTTTGGCGATGTTTCTGGGAACATGGGCGCAATGAGACTGACTCCAAGTCAGCGTTTACAACTTTGAATCGTAATGTTTATACCGTCCCAGCAGAGGCGCTCGACCCAGATACTGCTGAGAAAGAACAGCTCCTCTGCTGCCTACAGCCAGGGGCGTAGAGAAGTATGGGCGAGAAGCCCCCCTGGAGAAAAAAGTCAGTTTACTGTAAAAAATGAAAACATATTTGGATATGTGTTTAGCATATGCAGGACGGTGAAACATAAACTAGTAGCTACACTGTTGGGGGAAATACATGACTAGAGTAGCTAATTGTTTTAATGGCACAACATTGAACACCTTGTCTGGGAAAAGAAGCCCCCACGACTCAAACCAACTATCAAACTAACTAAAACAAGCTAACATCCCCACTCCAACTCATTCATGGATTATCTAGAAGTTTTGGTACTTTACTTCGGGCTTATGGCTTTTATTTCAGGATGTCTTTCTCCAGCAATCGTTCAAAAAATGTTGGCTAATTCTGCATAGTTAGTCGTGCTAACGAGCACGCTAGCTAGCTAATAATAATACTACAGTAGCTAGCTGGGGAAACTACAGGCTACTATTAAAATGCTGCATTGTGTAGATATGTACTACATAAAGGCAAGTGTATCCTTTATGACTAGGCAGCTACAAATGCTAACTAAATTATATTTTGAGCATTGCAAAGTGTTTTATGAGGCTATCAACATATTTCTGAGGGGGCTTTTTTGTCTTAATGCAACGTTATACTTCTACTCTAAGCAAATATTGTACATTTTACATCACCACATTCATCAGAGAGCTTTAGTTATTTTGTAGGTTTAGATTATTAATTTAAAAAACAATGAACAACTAAGTTATGATGTATTATTGTGGATAAAGATGAGACTTTATTAATCCCTTGAAGAAGTTCACAAGCTTTCCAGATGAGTCTTTACCAGCTGCAACATTAAAGCAATGTACATAGTAGGCGAATGTATCTATAATGACAAATTAAATGATATAACATATATTCCTGAAATGGGCTATTCTGCATGAGCCTGATTTTACTTTTGTATATTTTGATGGTGATACATTTGTATTTTTACTGAAGTACATTTTTAATGCAGGGCTTCCATTTGTAACGGAGTATTACTACTCTGTGTTATTGCTACTTTTACTTAAATAACTACTTTGTCCACCTCTGCAGTCTGTCCTATAGCTATACTGGGTTGATGGCATTCATTTGGTATCAGCCTCTGAATGAATGAATCAAATGACCTTTTATATTGTAGGCCATCAATAATTATAACATCATGATTCTGAAATGGACTGGAATGGAATTGTACTTTTCCTAAGGCTAAGTAATATTTTAAATGCAGGGCTTTTACTTTACACAGTTGTTGTTTTTTACTCTGTGGTATTACTACTTTTTCTTAAAGATCATCTGAGGACTTCCTCCACCACTGACCTAATACTCTTCCTCTCTCTATGTATATAATACTCAGAGCCACTTTGTATTGCATTTCCTTAGGCTACATTCCTGTTATCCTTAACAATGTGAAAATCTCAATATTTGCTGTACATTGTACATCCAGAACATGAGAAAATATCACATTAGCAAGTAGAAGTAGGGGCAGCAGTAGCTCAGTTCATAGGTGACTTGGCTGGTTCGAGTCCCTGTGTGGACCGTGAATGGAGCGTGGACTGGTGGCTGGAGAGGTGCCAGTTCATCTCCTGGGCACTGCCAAGGTGCTGTTGAGCAAGGCACCGAACCCCCAACTGCTCGAGGTGCTGATCCATTGGCAGCCCCCTCGCTCTGACATCTCTCCATTAATTGCATGTATATAGGTCCTGTTTGTGCGTGTGTGTATTTCGGGCCTGTGTGTGTAACCTGTATAATAATATACTTATTATTATTATACTTATTAATAATATACTTATATAATATATACTTCTTCTTCTTCTTTAGAACTGCTAGTATTTGTTTATTAGGCTATTTGATATGAAAGTGAAGTACAGTAAAATGTCAGATGTCCTCTAGTGGCTTACTTGTGATGCCTTTTGTTGTGCGTGTCGGTGCGCGTGGAGACAATCATTTAAATCAGAGCTTTTATTTTGTTGAACTCTACACTTCCCAGAAGCAGCCACAGGGTGTCGCTATAGTAACGAAGACATCGATAGACCGACAGGGACCAATGGGAGCGGTTCATGCTAATGAGCTGCGGAGACCGTAGGTGGAGACAGCGGCTTCACTACTGGAAGCGCCGGACCCACCGGCACCGGGCATTCGTGCAGTGAGAGCCTCAGCATCCAGACACACACACGGACTCACACGGACTCATACACTTTCGCTCTGGATATTATCCAACACCAAACCGCTCGGATGTGCAATATGACTTTTGAAGAAACCAGTGGAGATAATTCTTCAGAAAGGTGAGTTTGTGCTCTTTATCTTTTTCTTTTTTTGCATTTCTCTTGGCTTCGCTGGTTCGGACTTGTTTTTGAGTGTGAACTTCGCAACTGGCGCTGTTTACAAACAGCGCACCATAGCCTGGGCTCGCTTTATACAGGCAGCTGTGGTTGTTTTGCGGGCTGATCTTCCATAATGACCGACTGTGTGTTTTCTCAGGATGGACCCGGTGGCTAACGCGTTAGAGGAGGTCCTGAGCTCTGCATTGCCCCAGGGTTGCATCACTGTTGGAGTCTATGAGGCTGCGAAGTCACTGAATGCGTAAGTTAAAAATAACAAAAAAAAAACACTGTGGCGTTTGTAGTTTGCAGACACTTTAGATAGATCTCCTTTTTTCTCACAACTCTGCTGTTTTTTTTTTTCGCCTTTAGGGATCCAGACAACGTGGTGCTGTGTCTGCTGGCCACGGACGACGAGGAGGACGTGGCTCTGCAGATCCACTTCACCTTGATCCAGGCGTTCTGCTGCGAGAACGACATCAACATCCTGCGGGTGAGCAACATGAGGCGCCTGGCAGAGATCCTGGGAGGAGTGAAGCCCGGGGGGGAGCCCATGGACCTGCACTGCGTCCTAGTTACTGTAAGTGTCATTCCTCGTGTTGCTCACTTCCCTTCACACTGGAGGGAGAGTTGTTTTGCCCTCACTGAGCTGCTTGTTCCCAGTGTCAGTCTCAGTACAGAGGAGATCCCTGTCGATACTTGCAGAGCACTGTTCCTAGCAGTGGTTGTGCAATAAGAAAAACGTCATGAATCAACAGATGGTAACTGTGTTCTGTCTTTGCTCCTGCAGAATCCCCAGTCATCCCTGTGGAAGGACCCCGCACTGAGCAAAGTCACCAGGTTCTGCAGAGAGAGTCGCTGTTTGGATCAGTGGGTGCCTGTGATCAACCTGCCCGACCGATGAAAGCGCGTGGAATAGGAATGTATTGTGTGCATTGGGGGAAACGTAACTGCACAAGGCCCGTGTTAATGTCTGTGTTGGACTTCTTCGGAACCATGCCCCAGAGAGAGAGACAGAGACAGAGAGAGAGAGAAGGAGAGAGAGGCGGGAGGGGCAGAGAGACTGACACAAGGAAGTCCCAACACATTTTGCCGGTCAGGGTGAACTCATGGGCCAAGGGAAGAGTGACTCAGCAGTCTGGCTTCCAGGATTTCCAACGTATGACTGCGCCTTTCTCGAGAAAGGCGCCCTTACAGGAAACTGAACCATGTGAGCGGAGGAGCACACGTGGTTGAGAGCACACGCGCACGACTGGGGGAGAGCAGACAGAGAGCTTCAGTTGGAGAGTCCAGGAACTGGATCCTGCTGGACTGGACCGGTCTCAGCTCCCTGACCGAACATTCCACACAATCTGAGCATTTCTTCAACAGCACGTTTATTTAATACTGCCTTAGAGTTTGGTTACTCAAAAGGGAAAGTTTTCATCGTTTGTTATTATTATTATTATTATTATTATTATTATTATTATTATTAATATTATTATTATTATTATTATTATTATTATTATTATTATTTTAAGGGCAATGCAATGTTTAGACTTGTCCACAAGCTGGTGTTTTCCTGTTATTCATTTAATGATTTATATTTATTGTGCACAGTTTATGGAATTCTGCCTTGTTAAGTTGAATGAAATAAACAACCAACCAAGAGTTTCCAGGGTGGTTTTGCCTTGATGATTTCCAGGTACTACAGGTTTAGCTGCTTCTGGTAAGTCACATGCCCACAGCTGGCACAGGGAGGGCAACATGTTGCACCACAGGGTTGGGATTTATCCTGGCATGTCACTGGGCAGGTTACAATCGAAACTCTACACACTTGTGACCCCTCCTGCAGCTTGGACAGGCCAGATCATCTAAAGAATCATCTAAATCTGCCACAGGAGAAATACAATAGCTTTGACTTGAGTAAAAACACTGCAAAATCCCTGCATTACAAAATTCAAAGTCATTTCTAAGAGTACCTCTAAATAAACTTAAAGTAAAAAAAAAAAATAAAGGTCAAAGTACACATTATCCAGACTGGACCATTTCAGAAGAATCTATATCATATGATTGGATTATATATCATTTTGTGTGCATTAATGCTTGCATCAGTAAAGATGGGGATCCTTTGTATTACTTCAGATGCTGCTGTCTCATGGAATCCCTTTCTTTATTGATGAAGGAACTGGGTAACATCACAGCTGCTCCTGTTCTAGAATAGAAATACAATGAATTTATAATAAAACTAATATGTAATATAACAACAATATATAGAAAAAATAAGAACCGTGTAAAATGTGTTGGCTCTTCATTATATTACAACATGTAAAAATCTAAACAAATAAGAAATATTTTAAAATGTCTAGGCACTACATCATGCTCCAATATGAAAACAGTGTAAATACTAGGGCTGAAAAAAATCGGATCTATGATAAGGTGTTAAAATAAAGGAATAGTATTGTAATTAAAAATAGTAGTGGAAATGTACTGTAGCCTATAAATAGGTATTGAGTATTGCACAGTGAGTTATTATTGCAGAGAACCTCTGATACATTATATCGATATATTTTTTGTATTATTAATCTGAATCTGCAAGGTAGCTACTAACATATGTTATCAAATAAATGTAGTGAGTAAAGAGTAAGTTGTTGCTTCTGAAATGTAGTATATATGAGCAGAAAATCAAAATATGTACAATTACAACCCAGTGCATGTGCTGTGCAACTGAGTAAGCAATAAGCAGGAGCTTCCTTGGAACCAGCTTTGCTCCTGCATGGGAAACCTGGTAAAAGTTGACCTTTCGCACATATTGAGGATCTAGTTACACTGAGGGGAGGAGAATTCCCATTGTAGTGTGAATGTGAGTGGGATGAGGCTCATCGTGACAGCTTGTTCTTCACAGCCTTCTGCAGCTACTCCATCAGAGCTAAATTTACTGCTGACTGGATTAAAAATAGCAGAGAGATCAGAATAATAATTTAAAAAAAAACATATTGAAGACCCATATCCGACTGTGCAAAAAGAGAAAACCAGAAATAAATGGCGCTCGCGCAGAGTGGGGAGGGACAAAGCCTTCTACACAGAGGGTCACAAGACAATGGATGCATGCGTCAGGGCTATTCAGATCTCCATTGCTAGAGCTGTACAGTACTTCACAAAAATAGCCCTGTGAATGGAGGTGTTGCCCCTGACCACTCACACACTGACAATAGGAGCACTCGTAATTAACAGGCAGCGTACGCAGAGAGGCTGACCCGCTGCAGAGATGTCAGAGGGCAGCCGGGGATGTTATGAGGACAGCCATTCTCTCTGGTGGTCCTATCAAGTGGTGGGTAGCAGATGGGGAGAGAGAAGTGGGTCAAAATGCATGACTGCCTGGAAGACAGGAAGAGAGGAGTGTAGGGTGTGACAGAATGGCCCGAGGGTTGGTGTTAAATTGACTGAAAGTTAAAAGGTGCAGTTTGCAAATGCGACGCACAGACAAACAACATGCAAATCTACCCCGCGCTGAACTGGTGTCAGAGTCCCATCAGCTCCAAAAGGCACGACAACGATTCTGAGGGTCTGCTGCTGTCCTCCTTTAGGGACGTCGGCAATCAGCAGCAAGTTTTTTAAAACAAGTGAACACTGATTGGACGTGGAAAGTGGCACAATAATGCCAGTAGTACCAAAGCAGCAGTGTAAAATAATACCCTGAAGCCAATTTGATCATTAAAAGACAGAACACGGGAAGAGGCCACTAAAAAGTAGGTGAGATATTGGAGATACCGGATTAGTGGCTTATCCCGGAGCTTCTCCGCCGCAATGACAAGTAATACAATCACTGCCAAGGATGCTGCTACAAAGCCGGCGCTATCCCTCATCTGACTTCAGCGAGGGTTACATCAATGTGGGCCAACAAATATGGCCTGACCTCATTGTGGATGTAACATCACACCTGAGGAGGACAGTGAGAAAGGAGAGAAAGGGCTGCTCAGAGCTGTTATTGCATAACAGACTGGTCGGGGCTCAGGGGCACAGGAGAACCTTCACCGAGAAATTAGAGCAAACTAGAATGTTTATGTGCTCCTGACCTGATACCAGAGACATTCACCCACTTGTTTGAACATGGCGACCTGTGAATCCAACAAAGAAGTGACAATTGGTTAACAGCCAGACTAGTTAATGACTAATTGCAGTAATTAGTGCGAACGAGGTCAAAGTAATTTTGTCTGAATTGGTATCTCTTTCCCCGTTTGAGCAGGGAAGTACAGACTGCAGGCCATAAATACCAGCAGAAAGCATGCTGTGTAGCAAGATGCTCAGGTTGAGTAGCTAGTTTTTCCCCGTGTGAACACTTACAGGAAGTCATGTCATAGGGACTTGAACAAGTTTAATCTAGCAAAACAGATTCAACAGTGCTAACTGAAGAAAGTGCCTATTAGTTTGATCCCCAGTATGACACACATGGGGCTTTCAAATTAGAGCAAGTACTCCAGAAGTGAGGTCACGTGGTGTAACGGCCTTTAAACTACACATAGGGAGGTCTTCGTGGATGTGAAAGTGAAACTTACCGTATTTTCCGGACTATAAGTTGCACCTTTTTCATGCTTTGGCCGGTCCTGCGACTTATACAGTATATTAATATATACGGTATAATTTCACATGTTCCTACTACTCCTGTAAACTGACACTGAAAATTTTAAATTTAAACATCCACTTCTAAAGACAACTGAGAAACACTGAACACAAATGCCCTCCAAAAGAAAATCATATTCTGCAGATTACAAGCTGCAAGTAGTGAAATAAGCAGCCCGAAAACGTTAATCGAGCAGCAGGAAGAAAGTTTGGAGTGAGTGAGAACTTGTGAGGGGCTGGCGAAGCAGAGGATACTCTAACTGTAATGAAAACAAAAAAAGCTAATCGCAGGCTAAAAGCTGGATAGCCACAGCTAGAGGAGCAAGTTCACAAATTGGTGCTTAAGCAACGTGCTGCAGGGAGAGGCTTGTCAACGGTTCACTTGCCCAGGTAGTTGCCAAGGCGATGAATATAAATATTTTTGCTGGAGGACCTTCTTGGTGTTACCGCTTAATGCATCCCCCCAAAAAATATGACCAATAATCCAGTGCAACTTAAACAGGTTTTTTTCTTCTCCATTATGCATTTTTTAGCTGTTGCAACTTGTACCCCGGAGCGACTTATAGTCCGAAAAATACAGTAATTACACCACGGACGTACTTGTTTCAACCTTAACTACTTCATTTTATTTGAAGTTAACCACATCCAACACTGAGGGTCAACGTATCTGGGGCTTGCAGAAATATACAATGCCATTGTTTTTAACTGACAACTTGGTTGTTGAACTAGCGGTTAACACAACATTGGCAACACATTCTCACTTCCAACTCATCACCCCTCGGTGTTACATCATAACGCACTGGGTACCCCTTTAGTGTTATTTTTCACCACGCAGGAAAGTCTGATAGACTTTAGCATGCTGTTAACGTTGGGCATTCACCAAGCGGCAACCTCCGATCCTGAAAAACGAAGGCACATAACGCCGGAGTAACAAAAACTGCAGTTCCCCTGAATGGCCTCTTGAGGCAGGGTCCAAAAGGGAGTCAATCCCCATAAACCCCCATTTTAAAATGCCCAACTTTAAAACAGAAATGAACATGTTTACAGCCTGGTACAAAAAACGGCACATATGTGATGAGCGGGGAGGGTTGACATTGACATATTATCTATCACCTTATTCAGTCAATGTAGCTAACATGCTAGCAAAGAACAGCCTGTATTTGGAGTCATGTTTCTGTCCATTTACCGCTCTCCTTTTCACTCTGTTTTGGTCTCTACACATTCCTGAGATATCTGGTTCTTTAGCTGCTAAATGGTCTACTGCGTTTACCGGCAACTCGCTAACTTTGTCTGGTATTTGGCGTTGGGCCGTCAGTCTTCATATGTTATAAATGAAAACATCTTTAAAGAGCTGAGTGGAACCGCAAAGTCATGATAAAACTCTGTGTGCTTTCATTTGACCTGAATATACAAATATTGATTAGTGCCGCTTTAATTCATAAATAGCTAATTGACACACAAACTAATAATCGCACGCACCCGGACTCCTTTGACTGTTAAATGTTCTGATGGGTTTATGTCCTGTGAAGTTTACAGGTTTTTAAAAAATTCACAGAACATGAACCCATTACATACTCTGGCTTAGCAAAGACTGTCTAATGCTTTTTCTGTAAGGTTGAGTTTTTTGTCCTTTATCTTACATTTGTTAAAAACACAAAGACTAATATAACAGACGTGTTTTCCATAGGTTTATTTGCCACAAACATAGAACATGACATGCAGGAAGCTGATACCTACACTCATCAGGTGAGAGAAACCACAAATATTGTAATTGTTTTTCTATTAAAAACGCAAATTCATATGCACTAGTACAAATAAACAAAATACTCCATAAACCAAAACAACACATTTAGTTTCAATTAAAAGAACACAAATCAATGTCACAAAACTGATACTGCACTACATTATTCATGGGCATATGAGACATATTTGAATGCAATTCATTATTAAACATGAGTCATTTTGCAATATGATGTCATACACAGAGTTAATAGCCTAGAGTGAGATATACTCCCTTCACCTGTGGCGCTTCCATTATCACAGTAGTAGAAAACAGCACTTATGTGATTACAAGGTAGTCGGGAGGTTGAAGCCCGGTCACTTTATTATTAAGGCAATCCTTGGTAAAATTGCAAAATGAGTTGCTTATTATTTTGCATGAGCACCAACACACAAATGACAAAAAGTCACAGCTACACACTGCCAGTCATTCATTCTAAAATAAAAATAAAGTTATAGAGCAGTTGTAAACATGGAATGTTTCAAACTAACAGTCACGTGGTGTTGACATGCTTCAAAGTGCCTGAATAGTTCAGTAATAAGCTCTGCAGACTGAACACAGTGACATTGGGTAGGTAGATCTGTTATGATGGCACTGACTGGCTCTGAATCCTTCCTCCTAATGAAGATTTGTTCATATAAATTTAGGAATACCTCATGGAAACTGGTTATGCACAATGTGCAGTGATCTCAAAAGTTGATATCACTACTCTTATATACTGTATTTCATTTTTAGAGACAGTTGCACGGATTTTGACATTCATTCTTTTAAGGCAAATGCAAAGCAAATAACAGCAAAGACAGACACACTGTGTTGTCAAGAGAATCCGCCCCTCTGGTGTTAACATGTCACAATATTCATCATATTACATAGGTTTGCATTGGATTCAATTGAAGTAGGTATTGGAAGTGTGTCACATAACAGGAATCAACTAGCTCAGAGGAAGAAGAACATTAACAAAACATTCAGTGTCAATTTATCACAAAATTCTATACAGTAACTGAACTACAGTATACTGTATCCTAACAAAAGCCCAAAAAATTCTTAATATTATAAAAATAAAAATCCATTTCAAGTGAACTGTTTGTTTCTGGATTTATCTACGTGAAGACAATTTTAATGCTTTGTCCATGCTAAGAGTTGGAAACTATTCATAGGGTACTATTATTTATGGTCGTGACTGAAAGATAATGCAGGAGATGTGCATGAGTGGTAATAGACCTCCGTGTGATGGACAGCACAGTTAATGACGACAGGATATCATTATCTGGGGTGTTCATTATCAGCAGCACACAAACTACAACAACTGCTTCCTGCAGCAAGACTGATGAAAGTAAGAGGTGAAAGCTGAACGCCTAAATCTGATTGGACCAATGCTAGAAGGGGCCTTGTTTACGTACGCTGTGATAATTAAAGAGTCGGGAACCCTCCCATCCCTGGCACAGCTCCCTTCGGGCCACAGCTTGAGACTTCTGCCTGCTCTATGGTGTAACTGCTATCTGACTGCAAGGTAGAGAGGAATACATTCCTTGAGCTGCAGCAGGCAGTGGAGAAGGTAAGATACGTTGTGATCAGTATTACTATCAGCTTTTCTTTCACATAAAAAAAATCAAACGGAAAGCAGCGAGAGTTCAGGCATCCCCCTACAGAACAGTGCAAGGCTTCTTGTCCTTGAAAGGGTTTTCTGAAGCGGGGATGCCCATGAGCAGCGCATCGTACTTGGCATGTTCTCCACAGTAGCGCATCAGGTCCGATGAAGCCTTGGATACCTGCAAAGAAAGCAGTCCACACACTGATCTACCTTGACATACACGTAGTAGAAGTAGGACACTCAGAGTGGCGTGAATGGCTATGATTATAAAGGCACCTTTATCCTCTCGATGCTAGCCTCAATCCTCAGCTGCCGCACCATCCGCCTGGCCTGAGCTGTGCTACTGGAGCTTTGTATTTTTGATGACATCGCAGCCTCTGGACAGCTGGCTCAAACCTGCATTTGAACAAACAAAAAAACACTTACCGTACTTGCATTAATCAGTGTGGAGATGCAGTTGGTATACACACAAAAGTAACCAACATATAACTAGATCTATTCAAATGATTCCTGTCAACAAGATATTCCTGTGGGATTAAAGAAGCATGTAGGTCAGGCTGCTGAGGCTATCCTAAAATAATGTTATCCTTTCAGGGATGTCTTTATTATGTGTTAAGCACATTTAGATATCATGATCTGTTTTTCTCTAGTTTGTAAACTGTTTGTAATTCATCCCATTGTAAGTGTGCATTGTATCAGCTCTGCCAAGGTTAGTGGTACATCATTATATCTAAGGTTAATATTATTTATTCTTGTCATTAAGGAAGTCCGTCCAACTCTGTGATAGTATGAAATGTGTTGTTAGCGATAAAGCTTACTGCACTGTGTAACGTTTAACTGCTTAAACCTGGGGTGGGCAGTTTATTTTTGGTATTGGGCAAAAACATCCACATAATCTTTCTTCATATTCTAATTCAGGTGTTCTTAGAGAAAGCTAGACTCCTCCCTTTGGCTCTGTTTTCAGGCTTTAGAAAATCTAGTCTGAGACTTTGTACAGTAACAGGTCATTTCAGAGATAAAGCCTTCCTACTGGCTCAGGATGGAGAGGGGAGAAGGGGAACTGCAAGAAAATGTCTCAATCTAATTAAAATTCAGTCTTGTTTTACTTTTTACCTACTGAGGCTTTAAGTAAATTGTTGGAGAAGAACCAGGGGCAAAAACAATTGTGTCGTCAGCATAAAAACATCTGTTAAATGTACTGATTGGGAAGAATAATGTTATTTATGTATAATGCCAATAGTTATGGGACCTAGGATAGACCCCTGTGGCACCCCGTAACTGATAGCAAGAGGGCTTGATTTGGTACCACCAGCCACAACAGCAAGGCGCTGTGTGACATCATAAAAGACCTGTGGACTGTAGATTGTTAAGAAGGACTTTATGATTGAGGGGTCAATAAAGAGAGCAGCACAAGATTGGTTTTTGTCCAGTAGGGAGACAATTTCTGACAATGTTATTACTGAAACTGCAGACGAAAACCAAATTGGCTGTCAGGCATTCGTTAAGGCCATAAGGGCATGTGAGTTGACCAAATAATCTAGGACTTTTGCCAAGATGGAAAGCTTAAATAGTGGTAAAGGTAGCTGTTGAGCTCACTGACATCAACATCTTTATGTAATAGTAGAACCATTCCACTTTTCAATGTTATATGCCCATGTTTATCATCTTAAAACTACAAGACTAAGAGTTTACAGCCATGCTAGCAGCTCTGTAAGGCATTTAGGCACAGTGGTGCTTTGAGCTAAATGCTAATATCAACATGACAATGCTAAAATGTTGACGTTAATGTCAACGTTCATGTTAACCATGGTCATCACTTTAAGTAAGTGCCTTAGCATGCTAATATTTTCTAATTAGCACTAAAGACAAAGTACGCTGGTCATGAACCAAATTATTAGTGTACCAAATACACATTTTGACCTGATGATGGCACTGGATGAAAAGTCAGAGCATCACCAAATGAATCATTCTGTAGGGAACATTTTGTCTATCTAGTAATTTCACAGGGTAAGTGAAAACTTTGACCAGCTGGTGATGCAAGAGGAAAAGTCAGGGGATCCGTTAATTTAATGTGATTTATTCTCTGGGCACTATGAATGTCTTCAAAAATTTCATTGCAATCCATTTAGTATTTGTTAGACATTTCAGTCTTAGTGGACCTGGAACCATTAAAAATGATCAAAGGTCTTAGGTTGCAGCACTTAGTTGAATGAATTGCCAGCTTTGCACAATATTGCAGAAATGATAAGTTCCTAAGATGTTACTGCACAAATGTTTTCAGCGGTGCAACTTCTCAGAACTGACAGTTGACCATATCTGGAATTGACTCAATGTGCGTAGAAGCTGTGGCCCAACCTAACGGACTTCTGTTTCACAATTCCCACTTCCAGGATACAATGGTTTGCTTTTACCGGCTCAGTACGTCACTCTCTGAACTACTTGGAGGAGACTGCACAGTTGCAATTTTCTACTTTTCACTCTGGCCAACTGTAGTGCAGAAACCTGATGTTTATTTTCTGTTTTATGCAAACAGATCATTTCCTTAAAGAAAATCAGGAAACAAGAACAGCTTTTAAAGTGAAAAAAGAACAACATGTGTTCAGTTTATGGTAGAACACAGTGCATAGAGCTGTTGAGCAATAATTGTTCAGCACTGATAACACACAGTTCTTGTTCCTGTAACAACTAAAGAAAATGCATGAGAAAGCGGCTCTGTGTGACTGACAAACCTAACATTTGACATGTGTTGTAAATGTTTGCTCTGTGCTTCAGTGCAGGATATTACAGAGGGGGACATGCTGAAAAGGAAGGCAGATGAAACATGGACAACAGAACCAACATGCATGCCTCTAATCCCCCCACCCACTCCCTTCCGCTTCCTACACAGGACGCAGTATCGCCAGTTACCCTCTATAGTATAAATGATTAAATATGGGGTGGAGGTAAAAATAGAAGCCACACACACACACACACACACACACACACAGAGGCCAGTATGGAAACAGAGAGCATAGCTGCTGACTACTGAAGCTGAAAGCATGACATTAAACCTCAATTGCACTTTACACTTAATGTCAAACTAATCTATACAAGCTGCTTTCATTGTTTTTGCTTTCTTGACCTGTGCACCTATTATTCCAGGGAACTTAATACTCCATGTCATCACATGTCGTCAATACAGCTGTAGTTTTGAAGCCTTAGCTGCACCAGCAAGGCATGAGTGGACACAGGAAAGGGGAGAGCTGCGTCACAGGGGGGTTGGTCCTCCCACTACAACGTCTGCAGGGCCTCTGTGTGACGCCAGCAGCTATAGTGCTATAAGTTTAAAAGACGTCAACAAGGCTAAGCGCCCCATTGTTGTGTCTGTACCTGTCCCTAGTGTAGACTTATCAACCTGGCAGTATTATTACTTTTATGTTTTCAACAGTGCAAAGATGAAATTTAAAGAAAGAATTGAATCACTGTCTTTGATTTCTGTGTCTTCTTGTTTTTAACTCTTCTTCTCCATCTTGTCCATTGCTTGCTTATACACTATTGCTGTTTTATTGCATTTAGGGCTGCACTTAACAATTATTCTCATCTTTTCATCGATTAGTTGTATGGTCTGTAAAATGGTAAAGAAAAAAAGTTGATTATTGCTTCCCAAAGCCCAAAGATGCCCTTCTCTAATATATTTACATATATTCAAATTTAAGAATGAATGACTCAAATTGATCATCAGAATTATTATCAGAATAGTTGGTGATTCCTTTAATAGTTGACAACTTATCGATTAATCGATTAATAAATTAACTGTTGCCACTTTAATTGCACCTAGCCCAAGAACAATGCAATCCAAATTTGTGCAAAGCAGCAGTACTGTGCATTCAGCTGTACCTGTCCTTCTGTAAGTGGATGATAAAAGTTGCAGTGAAACTACCTTTTTGGCTTTGATCAAGTATACATTAACATTGATTTCAGGTTGTCGTAAATATACACATGTTGATGTAAGACGATAAATGAGTGACTCAGATAAGTAAAACAGTTGACAGCAGAAATAAAGCTGCCACGGCAGATACCCCTGGTAGTCACAGAAATGGGGACTGTGAGACTCTTCTCCTCAGGCCAGAGGTGCTGCTTGAACACACACACACACATCCGGATTGGTTTCTCCTCCTGGTGTGGACACACACTCTGCTGTGCAGCTCTTATGAAATAGCGGTCTGATCAAGTGAGGTCCTAAAACTCAAATGTGCTAAATTTGAAATAATCCTGTGTCTTGGCAGTGTGGCAGTAACCCTGCTGGCTCTGATGGATTATAACAGTCTCACACAGTGCATTTACATGCACATCAGAAACCCGACAATGGCCTTACCCTGGTTTAGGAAATAATCAGATTATTGAAGTTCCCCACGTATACATGAGCAGGGGTTGAATGGGAAAATGACGGAGTAACTCGACCTCCGGTATAGTAAGTGGCACTAAGCCAACATACAGATGGACCGACTGCGCTTTTTTTCCGGTTGAACTGTCAAAATCCCAAAGGGACGACTCTTGGACAGAATTACGACAGAATCGGGTCTTCTTGGTAGTGATGTTACTTGCCGTTGCAAATTTCTCCTTCAGTTTAAAGGTAACGCTCTATTGTTTCACGTTGTTTTCTGCGCCGTTGCTTCCTGGTTTATTAAATTTTGCGGTCAAAAGCCACTGCCACGGAGTAGGGCGCATGCGCAGTTTAGAAACCTGATAGTTACCCGAAGACTTTAACTCCACCTCATTTCCTCTTACAAAAAGTGAAATGATGTGACCTTGGGGGGAGGGAGATAGGTAAAAACTAGCCTGGTCCAAAAAATTCCCGGAGATATGAACTAAACATATAAACTAAAATTTTTTTGTACCAGGCCTTAAATAGGTTTAATGATGCTGTGAAACAGCCTGTTTAACATGGGGGTCAATGAGAAACTGCTCTACTGTGCAAACTACTCCTTGTAGACACGTGGAGAACTGCAGCTTTTGGCACTTCTGTACTGGATCAACCAGGAAGTCGCTGTGTCGGGGGCTCGGGCACAACATGCCTTCGCCATAGTAGGATTCGTAATTTAACCTCCTTTATAGAGCAAACATAGACATGGTGGATTCAATCTCGTCATCTTACTCAGCAAGAGAGCGTAATTCCCAAGATTTGAACTCAAAGCTAAAAAAGCTGTTACTACAATATTTGTGACAAACTCTTTCTTCAGCAAACACTTAGTTTGTAGCAGAAAATCAGTTACATGTAAAATCTGCATCTGCATAAGGAAAATATAAGCATATTTTAAGCTTTTGCCTAATCATCATTTAATGTTATTTTGGAATCAAGACCTCAATCAAACGAATGCATGAGTGAAAAGAGTCCTCATTCCAGTAAAACAAATAAGCAGGGGAAATTTGTCACTGCAGGGCGTGTAAATCTTTGTACGAGCCTTTCAAATCCCTCGAGCCAAAAGAATGTCTGCCGTGCCTTCAGCTGTGGTGTGCCTGTCTGCTTCCAGCATGTGTACTCATGTGTGGTAAACGTAAACATGTGGCACACTGAAAGCATTGAGAGAAATATATTTGAAGTCTTACAGCGGGGCGATTTCTTTGATGTGGCGGTGTGGGGCTTTACTCAGGTGGGCTTCCACAGTGCCAGCAGAGAGGTTCTGCAGAGTTTACGACAGCAACTTTGGCCCCGGGGTGTGTAACTGTGTGTGCACAGAGCTCAGATGTGCTGCCCCAACAACTAACACTAATAACTGATTAATATCAACATTTGTGTAGTGAATAGTGGGACAATACTCTTGCAAAATGGAGGAGAACTGTAGGTGTAGGTGATATTGCCAAGAATATTTATTAGACATAAATATTTCCTGCTTCCAGGTTCTTTAATCTTACCTGTACCAGGCTAGTTTTTATTTTATTGGAGGTTAACATTTATAAATAATTAGGGGCGTGGCCTCTTGAGTGACAGCTAGCCGCTGGCCCTCACTTGCCCTGGAGGCTAGTTGTCATAGTTTAGCATGCTAACTCCATTATCTCGACCTGGACTGTGGTCATTTGAGTGATGTGTGTGTGTGTGTACTGTATTTACAACTAATCTGTATGTTACAACCATAAACTGTATATTATAGAACTAATTAAAAGGTGTTGGTGTCACGAGTGTCACATGCTCTGTTATGCTAATTAAAGAGTGCACTTGCACAATGACTTGCAAGATAGCCTACTATCTATGGCACATACACTAGATCAGTGGTTCCCAACCTGGGGGTCCCGACCCCCCAAGGGGGGCGTCAAAGATCTAGGGGGGGTCACGAAGCCCTCTTGATTTTAAGGGGTTTAATAATTTTAATGTAATTAAAATGTTAAATAAATGAGTAGGCTAAGCATTTAATTCGTATATGTGACAAAATCAACTAAATCCAAGGACCACATTAAACATTTGTTCGGATATTTCAAATTTTAGATAAATGAATAAGTTATAGGCCTATATGACGAGGAACAGAGCGTGTGGGACTTGAACGCTTCACGTGCAGCAGTGAGGCATTCAAGGTGGAGCTAAGGGAGAGATGGCGAAGCATCAGGTAGAGGAGACTGCGGTAAATGTCAAAAAGAAAAAAAGGGGCTACCAAGAAAGTTATATTGAGTTTGGCTTCATAGAAGCAATGGATAAAATTAGAGCAAAATGTATATTTTTATTTTATAATAATTCATTTTATTTATTATATTTCAATATGTTACCTGCTTAAATTAATTTGAAAAAGAAGCTGAAGCTGTTTTTCAAATTCATTTAACCCTCCTGTTCCCCTCAGATGTGACCAACAGCGTTTCTCCTCGGGGTCAATTTGACCCCAGCAATTTAAACATCTGGAAAATCCTAATTAAAGATGTTACTCAAGTGTTAATGTCAGATATTCTGTGTGTGTGTGTGTGTTTGTTGACAACCTAAAAAGCATTTTAAATTAAACACCTTCTTCTTCGTACCTCCAGAATAACGTGACTGAAATATACGGAAACATATGAATTGATCTAAAAGTGGATCAAGGGATGTTCACTTGTAAGTAAGTTTATTATTTGTAAGTATTATTTTGTGTTATTTATAATATTTGGAATGAAAGTAACGTCCATTATCAAGGAGAGTAGAGAGTGTTGCGTTCAGGGTCAATTTGACCTCAGGAAAAACAAACAATTCTAAATATTTGAATTGTAAAATAGATATTTATAATAATGATTACATTTTTAAAATGATCAAATGAACCCAAAGGAACAACGCTGCGACACGCATGTGTACAGGACAGTGAAAAAATATGATCATGTCAGTTTATGGTTTTCCCAGTTGTCCTCATAAAATTAGGAAAAATATAAAGAAAAAAGAAATGACGTCAAGTGTGTGTTTAGAGATGTCGAACTATGAACGGGTCAAACTGACCCAGAGGAGAACAGGAGGGTTAAGCAGGTAACATATTGAAACATGTTAAAGAAAAGGTTCTGAAGAAATATGTTGTAATCATACACAGGTTCTCCTCATTGTCCCATGCTGTTATTAAATAACTGAAATATAAAGTATTTCATGTAAAAGAAGTTATAATGTTCCTTATTTTATTTTTATTTTCATGGGGGGGGGGGGGGGGGTTTCACCAAAGTTTACAATGGTAAAAACATGGGTCCCTTAAGAAAAAGGTTGGGAACCACTGCACTAGATGCTAATCTGGAGCAGTGGGAGGATTCGGCCGTGAGAGTCAGTGTTTTACAGTCTATGGACATGGTACTGTGTTGCATATCAGTTTAAATCATAGATCATAAATGCTGGCTGCACTTGACTCCCCGAGTCAGTGTACTCTCCGCTAGAGACTGACACGGGAGTGGATTTTCACTCCCGTCCCGTCCTGCTCATGTACATCGTCATTAGACAATAGCTGATGGGTTCCAAAATTGCATTTCAGCCAATGCGATCCACCTCTTTTACTCTCCACATGGACTGTTAACCTGTATGCATCCAAAGCCCATTCATGCATGATTGGTCAAGACTATTCTACTGAAAAACTGTACTCCAATACTTGAACTACAAACAGAATACAAAAAGAACCAGAATGCTTCCAGTAGCAAAGTCTTGTTCTGTTGTCTACAGATTCTGCATTCATATGAGATTTTTTAAAGCCATTACAATGAACTGTGTTCCACAATATGCGTAATATCTGATTGAGCTGGATTGTTTGCAGATTACAGAGGTGTTATTCAGTGTGTGATGAACAGAAGGCAGACAGAGCGCTGCAGCCTAAATGATTAGTTATCAGCTGTCCAGTTCAAAAATATGTTGGTCAATGGGACACTGAGCAGCTCCATTATCTGTCCGGTACACTGCTAAACTGCCTGGCAACAACACCGGCAGGCTCCACAGTCTGCTCCTGGGTTGGGATCTGGGGCTGCCTCTTCAATAAGCTCTAAGGCTTAAGCACATTTAAGAGGCATGGTAACAATGCAGACGGGCTATCAGTGTAGTGCCACACTCGTGATTCCTTTTGGCATCATGTAGAACAGAGGCACCGAGACAGGAGTCCGGAGCATTTACAAGTTTAACTGCGCCCTCATGAGTGCTAATCACAGACAGCCCGATGCTATCTGGGAGCCAGACGGTCCAGTCAGGCGTGCAGAGGAAAGAGACAGAAGCCTCCAAAAGAGACACAAACACCCAGTATCGCTTCTGGAGACAAACTGTGTGACTAACGCTGCAACATTCCAATCTGCAGCTAAATCATCGATTAGAAGCTTTGATGGTAACAGGTTTTTAAAGGCATCGTGGGCGCTGTCCATAAGGCTTTAAGGAGCTACTGTGTGAAGTCAGCCGACACGAAAACAAAACACAGAAGGCGTTGGTGTTTGCACTGCGGACCAAAACAGGAGATGAGGGTTCCAAGCCAATGAGTCACAGGGCTGTGAGTTTCTCTCTGGGCTCCACACTCTCCTGTACACCTTTCCCCTGAGCTCTGCAGTGGCATGCAACACCTTCGCCTAAGGTGAGGTCAGCTATAGGACAACAAATTCTCACTCCGGTCCTTTCTTCCCACCTGGGCCCCATGTGCAGATAAACAGGTTCTTCTGAGTGTGTGTTATTGTGTGTGTGCGTGTGTGTGTGTGTGTGTGTGTGTGTCTGTGTGTGTGCGTGCGTGTGTGGTCGCACAACTGCAGACGGTCGCAGCCGGTCGAGTTCAAAGCTCTGAGTAATGTGCTTCTGATTCCCTGTGAAATAAGTTCATCTGTCTTCATACACACCCTGCACAGAGGTATAGTGAATAACATCCATGGATTAGGGCTCTCTTTGAAGTCAATGGAAGACCAAACAGTTTAAAAAAAGGGCTGAACCAGGTGCTGCCCTCTTCTACTACACATCATCACGCATGTTTCTTTCTCCCCTGCTCTGCTTGGATTGTTTTCCTTAAAAAAAAAAAAACCTGTAGCTCTTGCTTTGATTTGAATCAGAGAGGAGAAATTAAGAGCTGACACAAGGAAAATCCTCCACCATGTCTGGAGCTAAATCTGGAAGGACAGATGCAAAGCATTACGCCACCAGCTGCATTTATTAATAAAGACACACTGTCATACAGCTGAATGTGGGTGGGGGTTATCACGCAAACCTGTTGCATGCTGAACACTCACTTTGAAATGTCTACTGGATGCCATGAAATGTGTTCCACAGATGCACGTCCCCCTCAGGAGGAACTGTTAGAACTTTGGTGATCTCATGACTTTTCATCCAGCACCATCATCACATAAAAATGTACATACATTCGTCCGTACATTATCGGCTAAACATTTGCGTGTTAGCATTGCCACTGCTGACGTTAGCATTTAGCTCAAAGCTGTAGACTCTTCCAATCCAGGCCTTAAACCCTCCCACTCTGTGACGGAGTGTAGCTGTGAGTGGAGGTGTAGCGTGTAAATACAGCGGCAAGCCTCTGGACGGACTTCCCTCTCTCCGAAGGAAACAGGAAGTGTTGTAATGTTTTAAAAGCATGGTTTTGTTTCAAACACAGCACTAATAATACATCCATGAGTAACAGGGTGGGCCGTGAGGTGGCAGACTCATTACATTCACTCCACAGTGGACCTAAGCCTGGGGGAAAAAAGGTATTTGCTTTGGTGTTTCTGTGCATAAACAAGAAACACAAATAAAGCATGGAGAGAAGAAAAAAAAGACATTTTATTATTTTAAAATATCTACAATGTAAGAGTTTCAAATGAAAGAGCTAGGCAGGAATGTACAAACGTATGAGTCTGAAAAGTCGGTGTGTGTGTGTGTGTGTGTGTGTGTCTGTGTGTGTGTGTTCGTGTGTGTGTGTGTGCGTGCGTGTGTGTCAGGAACTACCACATAGGAGGTGTTGAGTATTTTGCCAGGTGTAGTATATGTCTGTCTGTCTGTCAACAGGTTTTGTCACAGTGATAGTGTCACAACAGTGCAAGATGCGGTCATGAAACCTTACAGGTGTGTAGTTCAGATCAAAATGAAAGCAAAGTTCAAAGATGGGTGTGATCTGAGCAAGGGCAACAGAAGTCTTGTAAGCTCTGATAAGACTCCAAATTGGTCATTAGGGTGAGACCAGAAGTTCTGTAAAGGATGGGCTAATTGTTTACCAGTATGTTCTCACTAGTCTCGCTTTGCCACACCTCACTCCAGCGCCAGAGGTTCTGGCTACCGCACACACACATTCTGGGATAAGGGGAAAAATGCTTTGACTTGCATCTCTTTAAACCAATCTAAGCTCAGGGTGTACAGTCATCACCTCTGCGAAATAGTTGATTTGATAGCTGTATGTAATCTTTGCAGGACCATATTAAAGCATTGTCACAAAAGCTCATGTGGAGTGGAACGGATCAGTACACTGGTCAAGTCAATGTCCCTGGTGAATGCTGAGTGAAAAGCCGTGGCAAATCAACTCCGACTGACAATGTCAGAAAACGAGACTTACTCTGACCTTTTCACAGGTGGCTTCACAAGTTCAATCTCAGATTCAATAAAGACGTTCTAAATGTAGCTTGCTAGATCGTGGGGTTGTTGGTTTCGTTACCTGTCATGAAGGAGAACGGTAACACAGATAGCAGAAGGGGAGCGAGGGGAGGGACACAGGGCACTTTATCCCAGCACAGGTCTTGCCTTGAACCAGACTAAGTTCTAACATACATCTGAAAAGAGACTACTCCTTTAGAACAATGCTTGTGTTTGTGTGTATTTTTTAAAACAAAACAAAATCAAAGAAGTAGATAGATTAAGGTTGTTAAGGATGCTCTCTACTCTACAAGAAGGTTAGGGTTATAAAAAAAAAAGTATCGACGTGCCTTTTACTGTCAATTTTAACTTCCGGTGTATAAACCACCATTCTATTTGACTGACAATGTGCTCAAACTAAACTATGGATCATTTCTGATGGATGTTGGCATGCACAAGGTCCTGCACCCTTAATGGGTGAACAACTTTGCTCTCTGTAGACCCTTGTTCCAAATATGCCAACTAGCGTGCAGAACTTTGGAACCAGGGGTCTGTGGTCTATTTCCAGACTGTATTATCTTCACTTATATATTGGAAACACCTAATAACTCTGTTGTCATCACTACAAATCCTCTAAAGACGAGAAACCGTCTCAGCTCCAGTGGGGTGGCACAGACGGCTCCGGGAAAAGCCCTCGGGGCACAGCTGGGTGTTAACAGTGTATGAACCCTTAGTCAGCCCTGTCTGCTCGCTGATCTGACGCTGTGCGAGCTGTCACGCCGTCTGCCTTTGCCTTATCTCCCTGCACACAGTCACTCAAAGACAATCAAGTCGCACAGAGCAGCTCCGCAAACAGAGAGCTCTAGAAACGCTTTTGTGGTTTAGTGTCAGCTAAAAAGTTTTATGCATCCTACATTGTATCCTCTCATAAGTGAGCGAGTGAGTGAGTTGCATCTGTGAATATTTTGTGTGCAAGGTGGGCCAGGCTGCTATTTCCTGCTGAGTGGGAGAGAGAGTTTTATGCCGTTGATATCTCTGCACAAATGCACCAAGCTGTCTCCACCCTATCATGGGAGAAAAACTCCCACCACCGACAAAAAAAAACCCTTGCTCTCAGCAGTTGACTGCATTCACTGAAATCCCCCAAGGAGGGAAAAGTGAGCAGGAAGAAAAAAAGGGACCACTCTCTCCCACCAATACTTCCTGGAGCCCGGGGCAGTCCTGGATCTGCACGGGTCTCCCCGACAACTGAGCTTTGTCTAGACAGAAACCAATGCTCCACTCACCGGATAGGAATTCAGTAAACCCACAGCGCCTCATTCTCACACCACCTTTAGCCTGCAGCTCTCACATGGCACCAAACAACCAAGTCACAGCTCTCATTGTTACAATAATCCAGCATTTACAATCCCACTAAATGCACCTCCCTGTCATTCATCAAAATAACAGAAATTGGAGCATTTTCCTAAACAAAGTGCGCTCTGTGCGTGTGAAAAAGCCCTTTTTCACTTCTAACTATGTTGGAATGCAAAACAGGCTTCAACTGTAACACACGTTGATCACGTTCTGCCTGCTTCACGTCAAGCTTCCGAACCAGTAATATGGGATGCAAACAGGGCTGTGTGAAGGGCAGGGAGAACTGAATGACATGTCAATCCAAGAGGCCAGCAGGAGTTTTTGACACGGCCCCCTGATCAAGTATAAACACCAGCAACTGTTCCTCCCCAGCCTAACAGTCAGACATAAAGCTGACGCTGTCATGCCATTCCTCCAAGGTTACCAAACACTTTTTCCCCACTATCCCACATGCACATGCACATGCCTAACTAACACACACACACACACACACACACAGTCATCATTTCACATGCATGCTAAGGTTTCTTTGCGTTCATTCTTTTATTGATTCTGTCTCAAGGGAAGGTTTATACTAATTTATCCTACAACACTGTTGTCCATTAGAAAAGTCGTCAATAGGAACAATTTCACAAAACAACTGCACAGTAAATAATGACTTTTCATGCAGGACTGTTGCAAGGATTTTACTCATTCTGATGTGTGGCACGTTATCCTGGAAACCAGATAATTCAGCCAAACTCTTGTTCTGGCAGATACATCTGTCTCCTCTCCCATACAGACAGATTTCCAGTCGTCCCAGACCTGTGTCCTCCCTCCTGCACCCTCTACCCTGGCACCACCTTTGCCAAACCAAACAAGAGTATTTCCAGTAACAGCAGCTTTTTATTGGAGGCGTAAGTGACGTTTTTCCGTGGCAGTCATTTTGCTCCTCAGCTGTTTTCCGATCTGTGTGTGTGTGTGTGTGTGAGAGCAGGAGACACAGAGCAGACACATACTCCCTGTAAGTGTGAACACATCTGACACAGAGAATCTCCTGTTATGTGCTACATGTGTGAAAGGACAACTGATTCAGTTCATATGAGAAAAAACGTCTTGTTAATGTAAAGTACCTTGCAGGATCTTTACCTAATCCTGAGTAGTTATTGCCTTTTCTAATCTTATAGAAGACTATTGAAATGAAACAATATAAACCTTCCTACATTTGGCTTATGGATAAAGAATGAAATACACTTGCCACTGGTTATATTTAGTCATAAATGGACATATGCAAGACTCTTATATATCAAACATAATCTAATTTGACTAAAAAGTATCTACAGCAGTAAAAGTTTGAATGACAAATAATCTGGAGCATGCAAATTCTGCATCAAAAGAATAAGAGACTGAAACCGAAAGTGTTCTTGCGTAGTTTAAAAGGGTTTATCAGCATAGGGAAGGTGGTGGAAGGTGATATGGAGGCTTCTTTACTGATGCCACCTGACTGCTTATCATGACGAACAAAAGGCACAGAGAACGACAGAATAAGGGGAGGGCTGGGAACAAAAACACAGCCTTCTGACCTCAGGAGTAACAGTAATGACTCTCCCACACCCCCCTCTCTCTCTCTTCTCCTTCCTGTGAACTTTGGAGCACCCCCAGAGCTGAGTGAGCACTAAAACGACACATGATGAGCAGCCGTGGGGGAGGCAGAGGAGAGGGCACTGGACGTAAGAGCAGCCGTGGTAGACACCATGTCCGACGTGTCCTTTTAGGGAGGCTCCGCAAGTGGCTGCAGCTTTTGTCTCATGTTGATAGCTCCCTGTCTGGAAGCCACCTGATTGTCAGCCTGCAGTCTTGACGCATTAGTGATTTGTCCTTTGGACCAACACGTTATATTACAAGAGAGTTTGCATACACAGTGAGATTCAGGGCAATGAAACAGGTATCATTAACTGAGAAAGAATGCTAAGCATCCACCTCACCCAGCTCTGCACAAGGGTCACTGCAGACAAAGTTCACATTTTTGTAGAGTGAGCACACAGGAAAGCTTCATGTGCTCTCCTGCTGAATACATAATTTGTTTTGGAATATTTGAAAAATGCATGAATTCCACAATTGCTGGTTTTGAACTTTGTTGTTGTTGCTAAGAACAGCTGCCTGCTGTGGCCAAAAAAAGTGCAGTGAGAGTGAACAAAAACTGTAAAGTTGCTGCCAGACGGCTAAACAATGTGCTGAAACTCACTATAAAAGATCTGTAAAGCTGTAGGGAGCTGCAGGTTTTGGTGAAGATTCTCTCTCTTCTCTGTAGATGAATCACTACAAGCGACACCTTTCACATTTGTTCACATTCATGTCATTTGATACATGAAAACGACATAAAAATAAGATTTGAGTACTTCTTCCACTACTGGGGATCTATCGCGTTTAATTTTTAGGAAAACAAAAACAAAAAAGTTTCTAAAGAAGCAGTGTGGGCAAAGATCTTTCATCTTGTTTTGTGTGCTTGCTCAGTGTAGACGACTGTGCAGAGACGGGGTGTGACTGAAAGTTAAGTTTGTGTCCTTTCTTGTGCAGACACTCGTGCACAAATACACGTTTAGCTCACAGGGTGCTCGGTAGCACATGAGTGTGAATGCTGCTCGTTGTATATGCATGCCTAATATGCCAGGTCTGCAGGCTTACCAGCTACCACAATCCATGAAATCCAGTCACAGGATTTCTTGCAGGACTTTAGAGAGGACATATGCTGCTCATTTTCAGGCCCATACTTGTATTTTGGGTATCTACTGGATCATGTTTACATGCTTTAATGTTCAAAAAACACATTCTTTTTCTCATACTGTCTTAATATACCTGTATTCTCCCTCCGTTGCCTGTCTCTTGAAGCCCCCCTCCTGAAAAAGCCCAGTCTGCTCTGATTGGCTCGTGAGAAGAATACAGCACACCTTTGCTAAGGTAATTATCAAACTGTGGGTGGAGATATGCAGTATATTCAAATGAGCCTGCATGTGAGGGGAAGGGGAGCCAAATCAGAACAGCTTGTTTGAATCCCATGTTTTATGATCTAAGCAGCCCATAAAAAACTGATCGGGTTGTCCCTCCAGATACAAAAATGTATGAGCACAAGTATGGAAAAAACGAGTTTTTCCTGGTACGCCCCCTTTAATGTCATCTGATCTCTGTTTCTCAAGAGCTATGTCTTCTTAGCTGTGCCTAAAGGTAAAACCCATGAGCTTTTCTCATGACAAAGCTAGAACAGGGTTTAACAATGGCAGGCAAACAGAACACTTCTGAGTAATGAGAACATTTATGCTACCTAGACCTTGACAAGTCTGCTCCTTAAAAGGGCAGACATGCAGTTTAATAGTGAAGTGTTAATCTGCTTATTATCTAGAACCGGAACCTCATTTTCCCAAACCACGGCTACATTACCTCAGTCAGCAATGACCTACATGATATGAAATCCAAACCTAGTCTGGTGCAGAGTGCAAATGATGATGACTGAGCCGTTTTCACTTGTGCATTTTGGAGCATTATAACGCTGTATTCATTCAAAAGAGCGGGTGAGGATCTCACAGGGAAAGTATGTGCGGGCCGGGCCGGTTGCAGCGGTTTGTTTTCAGAACAGTGTAACTCCAATGGAACGCGGCTGCAATGCCGAGCAGCATACCGCCCTGTTTCGCCCCTAATGAACATCAATCAAAGGCACATTCTTCTTACAACGGCACAGACCACCAAGTGTATACGTGCGAGGCAATGCAATTAAAAGCAACTTATTTCTGGACTGGAAAATATTTCCTTTGCCACTGTCTGGCGGAGGAAAATGTTTGAGAGAAAAAAAAAAATCAAAGCAGGAAAGAGCAGCTTGTAGAAAAGAATCCCAGGCATGCAAGCAGTGGCTGGGCAGACTTTCTGGGCAGGGTGACATCCTGACTGCTGCGTGGTCTTCCTCTCTTAACTGCCAGACCCTTATGTTTGTTAACTGGAAGCCGACATTCCCTGGACGGCTCCCGTAGGAAAGATCAGGGTGGCTGGAATTCCTGTCTGGCAGACACGTGGCAGAGGAGCGTCTCAGAGTGGACACAGTGGCAGATAAAGCAAGCTGTGTTTATTGTCAAGACCCTGCAGCCATGAGCAGAGAGCAGACAGCAGGAGACATAGTGTTGCTATGCAGAGGTACTTTCTTTCCAAAGACCGTCTATGCATCAGCATATAGAATTGCATAAGAACTGGATCCAGATTTAAAGTCTGCAGCCATTAAGGAGGCTCTGTGTTTTGGGGTTACTGTTTTCACCATCTTAGAATGGGCCTTTCATATCTACATAGGGAGCGGGTCCTCATCCATACAGCCCGCCCTGTTGCATTGCCATATGTCTATAGTCCAGAACTGCCCTTTTCAATTATATTAAGGCTTAAAGTTCTGCATAATTAAGGGCCTGGCCACTTTGAGTGACAGGTGGGTGATGTCACAAGTGGCTAGCATAGATTGCAGGCTACAAAGGCCTCAGCTCCATCCACACTCCACCTCTTTGCTCATTTTTGGATGAGCCAGGAGTTAGGAGCAGTCAGGCTGCGGTCGGTGCCACCCACTTTGAGCTTTACAACGGCTCTTCAGAAACCTATTGGTGATGCCAGGAGACTACATCCATTGAGCTACAGAAGCTAAGGATGAACAAACTGAATGCTGTCTCCAGATAAAGCTTTTTTTTTTTTTTGCGATACCTGAAAGCCATCGTAGGTTCTCTTCTTAGAAAGACTGGGGTGAACGGAGGGGTATTCAGTCAGCTGCAATGGGCAACCTCACTGCTAGATGCCACTAAATCCTACACACTTCTCCTTCAATCCAGTAGCTGTTCAGGATATTTTAGTCTGGACAAAAGTAGTGGACAGAGCTTATGACACTGCGATCCCTAGAGATATGACGCTAGCATAGCTAAAAAAAACAACAACAACACAATACATACATGTAACCATCCTGGCAAGGCAGTTGTATGAACATGCTTTTCATAGAAACAGGATCTGCAGTGACCTAGTTGTTGAGTGGGCTGATAATATGTCAGGAGGCAACAAGGAGGGGGGCATGGTAATTATTACACATGTAAAACTGCAGAAATAATTCATTCCCACTAATGGTTTTGTGTAGGCACAATGTTTGCTGACATTGGACTGTTTTTCTTCGCACAGGAAAATGTTCCTGTTCTAATAAGATTCATAATGCAGAATTTTTATTATTAATCTAAGGCATGTGGTTTACATTGCAAATATTTTTTCAGGTGAACAGGGAAAACAGTAGTATGCTGGAGCTCGGTTCAGCTTGATGCTTTCTTTGCCCTGCGGCAGAAACTTGACAAGGCTGTTTGTCCTACTTCAAAGCCAACATGTGTCTACATTATAGCCCTGCAGATAGGGCAGCTAATCTCAAGTGGTATCTGCATGCATCCAGGGCCCTTGGAGGCCAAACAGTGCACGCCGATCCTGGTTTTAAATTCCAAGAATTAGAGGTGCACGTACATAAATAGCATTAGGAACGTAAATCTCTGTAGGTCTAAGATTTACTTTAACAAGCATCAAAGACTACATTGCGGTTCCTGAGAACAGAAGGAAGCTGCCAAGGATATCCCACATGTGAACAAAAGGTCTTGAATGTTTTCGGCTGTGTCTCTTACAGATCAAACGGGAGTTTTTCTTCCGCTTCCATGAAAGAATTGAAGCGGGTCATGTGTGGCATGAAGGAAACAATCAGTCTCACGTGCAGACATATGAGCTATTTCCATCAGTCAGTGCTCAACCAGCTGGCTTGCTGGTCTCATGGTTGCAAGTCATCAGAACCGGTGATCAAATGAGTATTAACCACATTGCTTCCTGCACAGGGAAGAGCCACTCCCGCCTCTGCCCGTAGCTAACCAACATGAGTAGGAGTGTGTATATGTGTGTGATGGGGGTGGGAGTGCAGGAAGCAGACGTAGTACGACCGAGCAGAAGGAAGGAAGATGCCCATATATGAGCAGATGCTTATGAAACAGGATGGAGTGCATGCCTGAAGAGGCCTGCGATCTCCCTTGGGTGAGACAATAATGCAGTAAATGTGCAAACCTCCTCCTACACATATAAACACACACCCTGACACTCAAAGCTCAAGTTGCACCTATCCCAAGCTTTCATTCAACCGAACACCTCAGTAATCATCCTACCTGAAGCTGTTGCATGATGATCATGACAATTTAGGTGTTGGGAAGATTCATTATTTGCCACAAAATGCATGCTTATGACCAGTGGTATCAGTGTTGGATTCATATAAATAGAATTAGATAGACGCTAAACTGTTTTCTGTGGTCGTTTAAGGAGTACAAAAGAAAATAGTGATTGTTGTTAGTTGTTATGCTGATCTGTGTTATTAGTAAAGCGTGTTACAGTTCACTGGGAGTGGCAGGGAGTGAGGCGGAGGGTCCACGAGACCCTGTGCTGCCACTGGTCACAAGCTCGCTGTTTGGCTCCTTTTCCGTCATGAGTGTAGCATGAAAGCAAGGTGGAATTAGCAAACCAGCTGACTAACTAGCAGCTGGCTAGGTAGCTAGCTTTCTAATTCCACCATGCTTTCATGCTACACCATAGACTTTTTAAAAAATGGATGTAGCATCCCCGTCAGGGTCCATTCTCTCAACATGATCCAATCGTACTCGCCTACGGGAGTCGCCATCTTGTCAGACTTCGCCTCATTTCCTCTTACCAAAAAAGGGCATGTATGTGACACTGGTGGTGGGAAATACGTCCATCCGGCTGATGTACACCTCTGCTGAGAAGTGAGGGGCAGAGGCTAGCTGTCACTCAAGAGGCTGCGTCCCTAATTATTCATAAACTTTAACCTCCAATAAAATAAAAACTAGCCTGGTACAAAAACATTCACCCCCCTCAGTGTTGTCATGGAGATATGACCTAAACATACAGAATAGAATGTTTTTTGTACCAGGCCTAAAATAGGTTTAATTATGCTGTGAAAACAGCCTGTTTAACATGGGGGTTAATGAGAAATTGCATTATTATACAAACTAGTGGACACTCTGTGAACTGCAGTTTCTGGCACTTCTGTATTGGATCAACCAGGAAGTTGCTGTGGCTGGGGCTTGTGCTACGCTCACTACAGAAAATGAGCCGCACAGTGCTGTCACTCATCTGGTGATAGCACTGTGCGGGGTCCCCATGCTGTGACAACACTGTGTGGATGAAGCATTAGCATTAGCTGCCTTTCTTTGTTATTGCAAAACCTCACCTCAGCGAGTCTGACCATAACTTCTTGCCACTGATTGAATGGGAAGGTCCTTTCTGCTCGTTCTATTTCTAGTTTGGTCCGTTAACAGAGAGCAGGTTGCTGTTTCTGCCAGCTGTGCAGAATAGGCTGACGTTCTGCATCCAATTAGGAGCACACCTGCACACTGGCAAACATAGCCTTTATTTAACACCTGCATATCATCTGGGTCACTCTTTCACTCTCACGTTTAATCACAAGTCATGTTCTCACAATTAAGAAAACCTCTTTTTTCTAAAATTGATTTGATAAATTATTTTTCTTGCTCCCACCATGTTGTTAAGTGGCTGCCTACATTACATTTTATTCTATTCAACTGTTGCGTGTGGCCATTTAAATAGAATATGATTGATATGATTATTCATGCCCTTCTAAATATACAGTCACACTCAATGTGACCCATATTCCCCCCCATAAGATGTGTTGTGTTGTACGTATATTGACATGTGCAGAAAATCACCAGCATGAAGAACCATATGTCTTAATTAACACACTGTAATGCAGTGATGGGCCATAACATGTGATGGGCCATCCCACGTGCTGCCACAGTTATTCATGCATAAAAGATAAAAGTGCAAAAGAGAAGCAGATGTGCATAAAAAACATGGTTGGGTTTTGCTCAAGTCATAGATTACTCCTCACTGTCCTGCAATACTTTGACCATATAGGGACAAAGTTAAGTTTTTGGATAGTATCTCAAAGCTAGTGACAACCATTTAGTATAGTAGACAGTGGGCTATGATGAAGGGATATCTTAAACCTGGGAAATATAATCGACTACCTGATGCTGCCATCATGTGGAAGAAATGTAGGATCACAGAGCACAGTAGAGCAGTTAATGCAGTATGAGTAACACTGTTGAAATCTCTCTCATGTCTAATGAACACAGGGCTGTGAGCTTCCAGTTAGTCTGAGGATCGATTGTAAAGCCTTTCAAAGAG
Organism: Echiichthys vipera; assembly: GCF_963691815.1. Lineage (NCBI taxonomy): Eukaryota > Metazoa > Chordata > Actinopteri > Perciformes > Trachinidae > Echiichthys > Echiichthys vipera. Next base: position 28,840,667 of record NC_139828.1, on the reverse strand, counting down.
AATTAAAAGACAGTTGATGATACATCCAGACTAGAATTTTGACCATGATTGGCTTCCAGAACAAGACAATAAATAAATTCAAATAAATAGCATTCGATAACTTCCTAACAATTAATATTTATTCTAAATGTCATTAATAAAGCATCCATGTTAAAAGGGGACTTCCATGCTACAACACCAGCATCAAACACAAGTAAAAACAGATTCTCTAGAATATAATCAACAATCATCAGCAAAAGTCCTTATAATGAATTTATATGAACAGGCTACTACAGTAATTTAGAATTGCACTTACATATAGTTGGGGTACTAAAATGAGACAAACTAAAAAGAGAAGGATCAAAGGTCAAAAGGAAAGGTCAAAGTCAATGCAGCAGAGGCCGAGAGATTCTAAATTAAGTCCATAATATGGGTCAAGATCAACAATTCCCATGATGCAACCAAGTAATGGTATTTACTTGTCAGACCCATGCTGCCTTATAAACACCCACATCTTTAAAACTCCACATCTGGGACGTACTCCTCAGGACTAGTAAACGGACACATGTCCTCCAGATGCTGGGCCTTTTCCTATTGTGCGCCCTTCCTCTGGAATAACCTCCTTATGCATATCAGACAGTATGATTCTGTTGAGGCCATTTAAACCAAACTCAAAACTCATCCTTTTGCCTTAAAAGGGATAGTTCAGATTTTTGTGTAGTTGTATGAGATACTTATCCATAATCAGTGTGTTAGCTCCAGCAGATGGTGGCCTGCACGCCCCCAGTTTAGAGAAGCAGGCAGAAGGACAAACTGGGAAACTAAGCAATGTACTACTGTGGATGAGGGCAGCAGATAAACATATTTTAGCAACCTAAACAATTAGATAATGTTCACCTCTTTATCTTCCCGTGAGACAGCCCTGCTTAAGTTAACATGAGGGAATGGAAGCTGTAACACCCCTCTCTTCAAAGCCACCTGACTGCACTGAACAAAGGAGCTGCTGGTCGACTGCTGCTGCGATCAGTTAGTTTGTTTGTTCTGTTAGCTCCTAACCCTTAAACACACCAGAAGACACACAATAACACAAACTAACCAATCAATGCAGCAATAGACCAGCAACGTCTCTGTTCTGTGAATTACTGTTTTTGTCAATGATATTGCTGGCTTTGAAGAGAATATGTCATTTTGACATCAGTCCCCCCCCTGTAAACTTAAACTATTTTCCATGTCCCCAGAATAAATTCGAAGAGCTGACCGATTCTTAAATAAATCATCAATGGGCTCCTTCCTTTTGGATTAACTTTGGTAATCAGCTTGAATGGACTTTACTATGAGAGGAGCTGGTACAGGGGCCAGTAGGTAAGTCTTTAAAACACTCTTTTAATAAACTCTGGGTTCACTAAATACGTTGTTTTCTGTGTAGGGATTCTTCTCATGCTGCTGCAGAGGTTTGCTGTTATTTTCAGCAGCATTAGTGGTTAAAAAAAAGCCATTCTATTTTTATTGCGTTCAGCGCTCTGCCACGGCCGGCTGTTAGCGACTGTTAGCAGAAGGATATTTCCGTTAATAGTTCACACACCAAAATAATTGTCGTTGGCTTATTTGATGACTGTATTTGCTGAAATACCAATGGGATGATTTTAAGCCGGAATTACACTCTAAGGCAAATTTGTGATATTGTGCTAGATGTACAGTATATAAATAAAGTTGACTTAAATTGAAATTTAAACAGCCATTTTCTTCCAATACAACATATTTCTCTTTTAGAACAAAATAAGAAACTTCAGCAAGCAATGGCAAAATGTAAAATCCTGCTTGTTGCCATTTACAACAGCACTGTACATTTTGATTGTAGCACCAGAGGGCAGCACCTTGCAGGCAGTTAATACAGTTTGACTGGAGATTTGAATGACTTGTGGGGACTGGGGCTGATTAATTATGGAAAGACTGCTGAAGCAACATTTGTGACCTGATCCTTCTCTCAATTACAGTGAAGGCTGGGTACACTGGTGGCAACTGTTGGATTAAACAGGAGCCCGTTTACTGACAGAGACACTGACCTGTGTGGGAAAAGATCTCAAGGAGCATGCATGGGGGTCCCAGTCTGTGTGAGCAGCATCAATCTGGAAATAAAAGGAAATGTTAAAATGACTAACTCGTCATGACAGCAAAACAAACTCATTTTTTTAATGGGTTTTCAACACCAGTGGCGAGCATGGGAGTTGAAAGGTGGTGAATGTGTGTTTAACCTCATCAGAAACACTGACAGATTCGTGTGAATATAGTAAACTGTTTATGTATCAGTCCTGTCAGAAGAGGGCAACACACAGGCCCCCTCAGTGTGATGAATAGCACTCCACTGACACCAGCTTTCTTGTCATTTAGGGAAAATGTTGAGCACTATGCCAAATCTGCTGTGGGTGAAGGCACTCTAGCCTCTGCCCCATTTGCATTCATTTCCACATTCCAGTGAAACTAGTTAATGGCCAGTCTTTTGGTCTGAGAACTCTTTGTGTCTCCATACCCTTGCAGTAACAACAAGTGGAGGCACAGTTTGGTGGTGGGAAAAAGAGAGCACATAGCCTAAAATACTGTTTTTTCTACTGGTTACTTACTTTCAGCAGTCACATTTTTTCCTCAATTAGAGGCCTCATCAGTCAGTCTTGCACTTGCCCTGCACTGTATAAAATAAAATAGTCTCTGTGATATCATCCATAGGTTTCTGAAGCGCCAAACTGAAGCTCAGTCACCAAACTCCCAGCTAATCCAAAATAAGGGAAAGAGGTGGAGTGTGAATGGAGCTGAGACGGGCCAAATGAAGCCTACAGTCTACGCTAGCCACCTGTCACTTAAAGCTGCCATGCCCTTAATTATTCATAACTTTAAGCCTTAATGTAATTCAAACAGGTGAGTTTTTTCAACCTCATACAGTTGTCATGAACGGGGAAATTAACCGGTGGCAATTGCTTTAAGACTGCAAGGGAAGCTCAGCTTCCCCTAAAATGTCACCAAAATAAATAAAAAATGGTGAAATGTGTACTGCTGTGTGTACATTTCATTGACCAAATACGCGCTAGAAAGCCTTCATCTGTTGTTCAGAATCAGCTGCTTATCACAGGTAACCGGAGCAACTTCCTTCTCATCCATCCCCACAGCCCCACAGCTCTTTACACAGTCTGACGTTCAGCTTCTACTGACTTCAATGGGGAAGCGTAGAGCGGGTTGTTCCACTGCAGCCAAACTAGACACTCATTGGATAAAGGATTTGTCCCGCCCATCGGACGCTCAGCGTCTGGGGGTCTATGGGACAGTGGGCTGGCCCGGACGCTCGGCTTCTGCATGTTGATTGGATGAGCTGTCTGAGGCGCAATCCTTTTTTGATTGACAGCTAAATGAGCGAATCAGTGATCTTGAAGAATAAACATCCAGCAGAGCATTTTCTAAGTTTTTCATTCCATTGTTCTGAACTGATCCGGAGACTTTACCGATCCCCAAAGACTTTGTCTTTGTTAAAAACGACTAGTGTTGTGTTTGGTGACTCTGTTCTGTCACTTTGCGGTTTCTTTCCCCAACGAGCAGCAGCAGCTGAGGAGCTTCTCCCCCCGTCACTCACACTCACAGGCGGTCATACTTCACAGTAGCCTGGCGCAGAGGCTCCAGCTGGGCCAAGGCCGTTTAAGCAGCCTAGCTCTGCTGCCATTGAGAGGACACTGGTCAGGTCCCAGGAAAAGACGGCTAGTTGGTACAACAAGGTCACAGATCATTTTCTTGAAAAGGAACAAAGGGTAGAATTTACATATAAATAAACAAACACATTTATGATGTAGGTCAGAAAAATGAGCTTCCCCTCATGAAAGACCAGCAGCTGCCACTGCTATAAACAAAACTTTTTGTACCAGGCTGTAAAAAATGTTTATTTCTGCTGTAAAGTTGGGCATTTTAGCATGGAGATCTATGGGGAATGACTCTCTTTTAGGACTTCATTTTCATTTTCTTGGTAGGAAACATATTGTGGCCTTCAGGTTAATGTAAAGAGCCAGTGTTTGGTTTGTTCTGGACTACTGTAGAAACTTGGGGGTGCAACTTGGCAGGTTTCATGGAAGAGGACCTGCTCCTTATGTAGATACACTAATTCTAAGAAAAACACTACTCTTAGTTTCTGGTGAAACAAAGTGAATTATGATGAAAACATAATTAGGAATATTATACTCAATCTCTGCCAATAGATACAGCTAAAACCTACACACTGCTCCTTTAAACCAACATTTAGAGGTCTGTTATTGTGCAGTGTTGAAACCAAAGATGTTTTATTACCTGCTGTGTTTCCAGTTTTAAGCAACTACTTAATTCCTTTTTCTAGTTTATCATCTAGTCCAATTTATTGTAGGGCGATGGATTTAAAAAGGACATGACCATTTTAAAACTTTACAGAACCAGTATTTACACAACAGTACGGTTGTTTAGTAACCATTTCTGTTCTACTTTCTCACTAGCTTATGAGTTACATCATATTATTATTATTAATTCATTCATTTGTGCATTTATTTATTTAAATGTAATTTTATACATTACAATATCAGGAGAAAACATTTTGGCATAAGTACTAAAACCCAGGTAAATCATCTTAACATTCATAAAAGGGTGGCACAGAAATACAATTATCATTTTGGAAGACACAAAACGTTTGCTTAAATTTGGGATTTTGATTTTTTAAAACACACTGAGTACACACACACATATTGCAACCCAACCAACCAATTACACAACAGTGCATAGCTCACCCTCAGGAACCAGTTGACTGGGGGGAGGGAATAAATAGAAAATAATTAACTTAATTAGGAGACTCTTTCCCTGATGCTGTACAGATGCACCGCAGAGACCTTCAGTTGTTTTTGTAGCATGTGGGACTGCATAAAGCACATGACGTAGCTATAAAAAAGAAATCTAAGTCAAAAGCAACTGCACTTGGTTATTTGTTATTTAAAGCCTCTTGGATGAGAGGTGAAACGTCTTCCTAGACAAACAACCAAGTCCAGTTGCTATTGATTTCTTTGGGGATAACACTGACCTGGACAAATAAGAACATTCACAATATGCTATAAATATACCACTGCAGCAATATGACGATTCCCCACAGTGTCAGTGAGATCATACAGGGTGACACACGCCAGTGACCTGGCTACTGCCACACAGGCCTGTGTGTCACTGTGCAGGGGGAATGACCTAGAGTCGTGATTGCAACCAGTTCAGTACTTGTACCCCAGGTACTCTTTCGTAAAGTCAACGCCAACACCTAAACGCGGCTCGTTGCAGTTATATGAGAGTGCATGAAAGCTAGCTTGTGATGAATAAATGGTACAAGCAATTACAATATTGACTAAAGACTAAAACCTGTTAGCTAAAAGTATGGGATAAAGAGTTGAAATAGCTAAGAGCACTGGATAAACAGTTAAAATAGTTAACGTACTGGATACATGGCTGAAATAGTAAGCTAAATTAAAAGATTAATTAAGTTAGCTCAGGGCTGTAAACTAGCGGTCACCACTTTCCAAATGCAACTAAAATATTCCCCTGGCGACTACACGGCACGGGTGGGTAAATGTTTGTCCCGATGGTCGTGCTCGTGCAATACATTACGCATGATATTGCAAAACATTGTAGTAGCTATAAAATGATAAATTATGGCGGACGTTAGCGCTAAACAGATTTGTTTTGTGTCGCACTGACGTAGCCCCTCGAACATCACCGCTGTAGGAAACAGTTCCCATCAGAAGCAATGTAGTATATGCGCCACCGCTCTTTAGAAGTTTGTCACAGTGAATTTGATTCGAGCGCAGATATGTGGCGGCACATTCCCGGTGTGACTGAACCAAAGAGCAAAAACACAGAGGAGATAGGTGGAAAGGTGAAAAAGAAGGTGAAACGTCGACGAAAAAAGCAAGGTGAGGAAGTTCAGTGAGAAGTGGAAGACTGACAGGGAATGGCTTCAGAACAACCACTCGACCGGGTGTCATGTTGTTGCTCCGTCGGCCAGACACACTATGGTGCTGAGGCACAAGAGCTCAGTTAGAAGCAGGCGGCCTGGATGTATGGATGGTGGTGCAAAGAGAGTGTCTGCTGAAGACAGTGATGAGGAGTTCCGATTAGAGATCGGCACCATCTGTAGTTCTGATGAGTCATTAATGAGTGTTTCCTTTGCCAAAGTTTTGCACTGGTAAAGTTTTCAATTTGCAATCTTTTGAATATTTTTCTAAATAATACTTTGGGCTCTTTTCTAAGCATGTATTGCTATATAACACTGTTAATGAAAAGTACTGGAACAGATGGATATGGGACAAAAAGAGGCCATTTATTATTTGGGCAGGTAAAATTTTACTTGGTCAGTAGATTATTGTGAGCCAAAAGGTTAGTTTACAGCCATGAGCTAGCTAAAAGTAACATTGGTTGACAAATACTTAGCTAAAAGTATTGGATGAATAGTTGAGAAACTTAAATGATAAATGGTTAAAATAGTGAAAAGTAATAGACGAAACATTCAGCTTCACTCCAAGCAGATGGAGTAGTGGTAGCCTTGTAAGCTAGTGTGCATAGTAGTACAATTACGGACTAGACCAACCTAATAATGACAGTTCAGTTGTACGAAAAAAATAGCAATGTCCAATGTTAGATAATAAATAGTATTATACATTTGGAACATGTGTTGGGAATCGATGATGGGGTACCTGAGCTCATCTGACAGGGCTGTACCTCAAATTGAAAAGCTCTTAATTGAGAATTTACACAAGATCTAGCCTGTTGTTTCATCCTGAATATGATTAAAGATATAACTGGGATACAAGTGTGCATGTAAACATACAATCAATTTAAAAATGGAAAGTAGTATCAGTGAAGAAAAGCCAATAAAGTCCATAGGGTCCAATGTGAAAGCCTTCATCACCCGTTGAAAAGCAGTTAGTGTTGTTCGTAATAAACAGCCTCATGTGTGTCAGTGACAGTATAACACCTGCATCACTGCGGTAATCTCCAGTGAGGAGGCTGAGAGAGCTCTGACGTGTGCCAAAGCAGCATATTTCACATACTGCTGTGGACTAACAGGGCTCCAAACCGACGGCGGCGGCTCCCCTGTGTTGACTAGATGCATTCTCTGAAGGTCTTTGTGACTTGAGCAGTGGCGCAAAGGCAAGCTCCCCAGAGGCCGGGCGTGGAATTTGAGTCAAGGGACAGCAGTGAGGAAAAGGGGGGGCACTCTCACGAGATTAAACCACGCTAAGGTCGGCACCACTGACTGTGGTGTAAACAGGCAACACAGCCAAAACCCACGTCAGCACCAAAAAAATCCTCTCAGGTGGTCACACAAAAGCCAAAAGCCATGTCACTGAAAAGATACATCTCTGAAAAAATGGGGAGATATTCCAAGAAAGTCGATGATTTTCACATTTTAACAAGATATTTGAATTTTTCATGTTATTATGATATACAAACCTATCACGGTACAACAAGAAACTTTACCTATTTTAACAATATGCTATTTAACAGGAAGCGTTCTATGTTAAAAACGTGATGAAAGTTAATAATACAACTTGATAACTTATAATGCTGCTCTAACATGAACTCATGCATGAATGAGGAAACAGTGTGTGGAAGATGGATCAATAGAGCAATACGGCTCATTTACCCATTTTCATTAGTTCAGCTTCACACTCGTGTTGAGACATGGCGATATTCTGCTGTTAATGTGAGCATGCTGTGTGGAATAGGACCATACGCCGCGACAGCAGTACTGGTATAGTTTTCCCCTTGTGAGTCCTTCTCACAGTCCTAGTACTCCTATGAAGGTACTATAACTTTAACTGATCAAACTGTGAAAACACAGAAGGACACAGTTGACATTTGGGTACCAGACGTATCGTTGTTTGTAGTTCCAGTAGTGTTAACCAATCCCATTTGAGCAGGCTTGCATGCAGGTAGACAATATGGGTGGAGAGCAAAAGAGGTGTACAATGATTTTGCTTTTTATTCACTTTTCTTTTAATTTATTAGCATTCAAATGCAAATATATGTTTTATGTTTATCTCTCAACTCAACTCCATTCTTAAATCTCAAGTTGCCAATTAGACCCGGCACACAGAAGAGGAAGTCTCGGCCCCGGTATCCACTGGCTACGCCCGAAATATTGTCGATTGCCCCCAGAGGAAAACTGTTGTCATGTTGTCAGACCAAAAGCCTATGAGTTCCAGGATTAGTCTGTCTTGGCTCCGTAAAGAGTCGGGGTGCTAAACTGACCTGCCTAAAGTCCCGACTAGTCAGTTATTGATCTCAAACGTTTGGTGCATTACGAAACATAAAATACAACAACAGAGACCCTGAACTGTTTAGCAGCTGAAATCCTAATTCAAGCAAGAATTAGAAAATATTCCACGCTCAAAATGAAAGCAATCGGTCTCCTCAGTTCCCAAACACTTACAGAGAGGTGTTTACAAAAGAGGGGATGCAACAGAGAGGTAAACATGACCCTGTGCAGTTCCATTTTTCTGTTTCAAAATTTGAAATGCTGTCTTTGACACTCTTTTGGAAACAGGGTTCTATTAACCTGATAAGATTACAGGGGTTTCCCCAAACTGTAGCCTACATGCTTACCGTTGCATTGCGTTGTTATTGTGATGGACTGGGAGTCATAGTTGAATAGCTTGTATTATTTAACCACAGCACTGCTGTCATGTCAGGTCCCAGTTGCTGCTCGCTTAGTCGTGTAATCTCTGTGCTGATACTCACCTGGACTCTCGGATCCGACTCAGTCTTTGCTTCTTTCAAAGTCGAGTCATGAAATAATGCGCATGGAGGTCCTTAAATTAAAAAATGTTCTTTTGAGTGGAATGAAAAGTGTCTCGACGCACAAAATAAAGAGTGAGCCCACCGCGGGGACGGACAGGAGACCCGGAGAGTCCTCTGGTGCTGGGCTGTCGAGCTGGGGCGCTCCTCCGTGAGGAAGAGACAACAGCGCCCTCTGTCGGCACCTCTTTGCCACCAGTTCAGCTGAAGCTTTTACACTGACTTTGTCATTTTTCAGAAATTCATGGAACATTTGGATTACACATATTAGTCAAAATCAAGCAGTTTGTGTGAAAGGTAAAACTGCATAGCTTGGAACGTGGATGAAGGGGTAGTGAGTTCATCTGACAGGGACCGTCTATAGCAGGTGTGTCAAACTAATCCTGGGGCTGCAGGTTTTCATTCCAACCAAGCAAGAACACACCGGATCCAGCAAATCCAACTGTGTGAAGGCCATTCAGTTGGTTGAATAAGTCCAATCAGGTGTGTTCTTGCTTGGTTGGAATGAAAACCTGCAGCCACAGTGGCCCTTTACTGGATCAGTTTGAGACACCAGGTCTATAGTCTGGTTAACCAAATGAAGAGTACTGGGGAAAAGCCTGACCGAAAAGGTTGGGAACATGACAATGTGGACTAGGGGACACCAGGGAAGGTTCTAACAGGGGTCAGTTTTAACACTTTCAATTTCTACAATCAAGTTGCGAACACCTGAGCCACTTTGCACATGCCCAGTTTAGTCCTATTTTCCACATGTAAAGAAGTAGTGTAATAATGTTTATTTTGACATTTTGCAGTGATATCTCATACACTTTATTCATTTTCTCCCCAAGTTTAAGAAAACAACATTCTGCATTATAATACTTTATTCAGGGCACAGGGCACACACTTAGTCAGAGGTCTCTATTAAACAAAGGAGGCTTCTGGAGCCGAGCGCAAGTTGCACCGCTAATCTATAATCTGATGAAATAACACAACAACAGTTATTCCTCAGCCACCTTCCCAGTGATCCTGTAGGTCTCTGTCGGCCCCTGATCTCCACAGGTCAGCTGGGTCTCTTGGCTGTCTGGCTTCTCCAGCACATCTGTCAATAGTGAACATAATTTAAACATTTGACATGTTTACCATGTGAAGGTCTTTTTTCATTGTTTTTTTTATTTATTTGAGGACTGTAAAATGTTGAAATGTTACAAACCTGTTTGTTGACTACCTCTTGACTTGTCTCTGTTGCGCTTGTGGGAGGGGGCATAGAGGAAGATAATGGTGAAAACATACAGGTTCCACATGCCATAGATCCCTGTGAGAAAAGCACTGTGGACTTGTAGAGTATAGTCTCCCCAGTGCCAGTGACCCTCACTGACCTGATGGAACATAAAGAACATTTGGATCACTGTTAAGAGCCCAAACATGTCATAAGAATAAATAATAACTGAATTATCATAAATCAGCATTTTAAAGAAGCAATTTATAATAAGGTTTAGATCATAATAAAATAGGATCTAGTGGCAGCAGTGAGGGGTTAGCACTGTCGCCTCACAGCAAGAGGGTCCCTGGTTCAAATCCCGGCTGGGTCCCTTCTGTGTGGAGTTTGCATGTTCTCCCCGTGTTTCTCCGGGTTCTGCGGCTTCCTCCCACAGTCCAAAGACGTGCAGGTGTTAGGTTCATTGATGACTCTAAATTGTCCATAGGTGTGAATGAGAGTGTGAATGGTTGTTTGTCTCAATGTGTCCTGTGATAGACTGGCGTCCTATCCAGGGTGTACCCCGCCTCACGCCCGATGTCAGCTGGGGAAAAAGCTTGAAAACTGCCAAAAAATAATCTTTAAAAAAAAGGCCCCACCTAAAGCCAGTGATGGGTTTGTCCATTGGGGTTATGGGCTACTATAGAAACTCAAAAAGATGTTGTTGGTTCAGTAGCTTCTGCTAAATAACAAAAATAGGGACCACTGAGATTGAGTCTTGCCCAGCGTTCCATACTTAACTTTCTATGGGTGCACCATCCGGGTACTCGTAGTGCACTGCATGTTGCCGTACTCCGTCAGCGTGAACACACGATGCACTCAAAATAGTAATAAGGGTGGACGTACGCAACTTGAGACATAGCATTTGTTTCAGGTGATTATATTGAACACATAATAAAGAATATGATATTGAATTTCTGTCAAAAGATCCCCCTAAATCCTACACATTGCTCTTTTCAGACTTCAGTGTTATTCATTATAGGGGTAATGCTTACCTCATTTAAGATGAAGAAGATGACCGTCATGGCTGCACATGCTAGAGTTACCAGCATCAAAAACTTGAACCTGAAGATTATACCCTGCCAAAACCGACGAGAGTGGAATAAAACAGACCGGATATTGGCTCATCTAGTGTCAGTCAGATATTAAATCAAACAAATCAAACAAATTAAACCTTATATCGCAGTCTCCTAGCCTCTGTCATTGCAGGAAGTTGTTGCATTTTCCCACCGATGTTCCTGAACACACAACGCACCAGTCCACACAGGGAGAGGAAATACAGACAAACCGAAATCCATGCCACAACAATGAAGGTAATCTGGGATGACAGTCAAGGAAATGGCAGGTTGGCACAAAGCGACCCACATTCAGAGTATGTTCTTATGAAGCAGTATAAATATCTGAAGGATACTGCCACCGTCGTTCCAATGTCAGACGCCCAAACACTGTAGAAAGGGTTGGTCAAATGAACGCCCCTTTATAAGAAAGAAAGCACATTCACATTTAAAGAATAACCATAACACAATAGACCTCATCCAAAGCAGCCATGCCATTACCTTTCACTCAGGTCATATATGAGGAGAATAGACGAGCCAAACATCACAAGCCCAACCTGCCACCAGTACGCTGAGAGACGATTCCTCCGACTCTGGTCCTACAGGATTTATTGTTTATAGAAATTGTGTAAGTGGCATGAAAGTACAGAGAAAAGTACAGTAGAGAGGAAGTACAAGGTGCTAACCATGAGGTGTTCACCACAGAAGATGATCCAGAAACAGAAGAGTGTGAAGTAGAAGACTCCCTGCTGAGCATCTTCAAACAGCAGCATCCACGTCCACTCACAGCCCAGGGTGAGCCACTGCACCGGTACGTTCAAGAGCGTCATAGAGACACCCAGAGCAAGAATCACCCTGCACGAGGCAAATACATACTGAAATACACAGCTGCTCTTAAAAGACAGGGAACCTTCCGCTGCAGGCAAAAGTAGCATCACGCCTTTTTCCATTTCCCCTGCTCTCAACATGCCGTCCTGAAGCACCGCGTGCCCTCTTGAAAGCATGACAGAACTTTACCTGTGGCTTTAAGTCTGCACTGAGTGGCTAAAGAGCCTCGCTTGCACTCAGAATTTCAACTCAGGAGCACTAGATCTGTGTTGTATAACTTCACTCTACTTTGAAAAGTGATGGTGCTGTACTCAGTCTGTATCTGAAGCCTGTACGGCCGCAGGGAATATATGGAGGCCCGAGTGTTCAATATCAAATAAATAAGACATTATCAAAAAGGAATAATAAAGAATATAAGGGTAAAACAAATTACCAATACATTTTGAAACCTATTACAATACAATAAAAAAGGTTTTATCTTGATTTGTAGGAGTTCATATTTACTTTGTTATAGAATATTTTCCCTCAAAAGTATGTAATAATATTTTTCCAAGTGACATTTATATAATCGTACTTCTAAAAACTCACTTTTTGTCCCTTTGTTGACATTGGAATTGTCACGTATTCCTGCACCCTCACCTTTGAGCCAATCACATGCCCGGAGCTGCCCAGCTAGGGGTATTCCGTTTTAACTGGGAAGTCGGAATTCCCAAGTTCCCAGTGGGAAATGTCAAACAGACATCTTGGATTTCCGTCTTGTACTAAAACGTCGTCGACCTCGAGTGTGATGTCATTGCCAGTTCAAACTTCCATGGTAACTGGAACACAGCAGAACTAACTGCCAACTAGCCAACTAGCAACAAACTAGCTTAACAAAATGTGACATGAAATAACAAACTTTTTTAAAATGACATTTTGATCCTTTTTTTGTCAAATGTATCCCTATGATTATTTATTACTATTATTGTTATTATTATTATCCATCAATCCATATTCCACCGATGGATGGACCAAGAGAGAACCCACGCAGACACGGGGAGAACATGCAAACTCCACACAGAAGGGCCCAAGCTGGGATTCGAACCAGGAACCTTCTTGCCGTGAGGCGACAGTGCTGACCAGCACATCACCATTATTATTATTATTTTTGATATATTTATCATGCCGTGTTATTTGTCTATTTAAGATCGAACACTGTGGTTCCACACGTTTTTTAACTTTAATACTCAAATTTAGCAATATTCCTAACGTGGCCATACCATGGACTCTATACATTCCATGGACCATTAAGTCAAAGCAGTTGCTTTGAAAAATACATTTCTCATTATTGGGTCATACTTTTCCAAGAGGACTGGAGGTCTTCCCATGAGGCTGATTCTGTGCCAGTACCAAACTGTTGCCACAAATATCCAGGGACTGAACGCAGTCTTCATGCTGACCCACACTTTAGTGAAGCCTCCATTCTGGTGGATGCTCTTAGAGACAAGGGACATAACATGTTTAAATGTAACACATGCAGGCTTCAAGATTGTCTTCAATCAAATATATATAATAGAAATTAAACTCACCACTATATGGATGTCTTTTATTTCTCCAATTCCAACATTCACTGTGTCATTGACTGGTAAGCGCAGGTTAATCAAAAAGTATTTGTGGGCCACACCGCCCAGTTCCATGAATGGTATGGGGTCACAGTGATAAAAGCGGCCTTCATTTTCATACGTCTGCAGGAGTATGGACGGGTACAGGTTACGAAGCAGAGATATTGCAATTTACAGTATTTGCATGTAGTAAATGGAGTCAAACAGGTTTACCTTAGGGACTGGAAGCATGCACCTGAGTGGCCTTTGCTCCACTGATTGAAACTTTGTGGTCCACTCAGAGATCACATCATCCCTGGATGCCAGGCCAACATCAATAGTGATGATAACATCATCTTCTACAGAGAAAGGGGCAAGAGTCACTTTATTAGATACACACAAGAGGACCGCTGTTATTTCCATTCATGACAGACACCTCTCACCAATCTGATTGATCATTTTGAATGCAATGTCAAACTGCAGAACAGCCAGCATATACTGAAACCAGGGACTCATCTCCTTGTTGGGCAGAGGGACATGCACAGCAAACACAATGTCGTTGGCATCCAGGGTTTTAGCCAGAGGATCATCAAAACTGTGGATCTGTTGGCACCGATTTGATCCCCACGGCATGAGCCATCTGTGTGCCCTGTGGCGATTAATACATTTGGTGGCCAAGTAGCGTATGGCGCTGGTGGGACTGGGAGCTATGGCACAGGGGAATAATCTGTCAGAGATGTAACCTGAGTTATGTTCTACACAAACAGAATAAAGCTTCAACATTTGGGAGAAGCCGTTGTTTTTTACACAAATTACATGTAGGTTACTCTAAAAATCGAATGTATATTTCTTATGTCAAATAAACAAGTAGTACAATCGGACTACTTACCGATTAATGCTCCAAGCATGATGGAAAGAACTTGGAAAACAAGAATGAAGAAACCCAAGAAAACCAATTTCTTAGTGCTCATGTTCTCTATGATTGCTCCAGCCATTTTAAAAATGATTTAGAAAAATGATGCACAAGCTCATAGTCCCAATAGGCTAGTGCTCCACTGCTGCCCGTCTACCTGCTCACACACATCTGACTCCCAGGAGCCAAATCATCAGAGTGAGTGGAGAGGGGGGGGGGGGGGGGGGGGGGGGGGGTGAAACCACTCAGTTTAGATTCAGAACAGTGAAACACTAACTTGGATGTGTGATTAAAAACAAACAAACCAAGGGTCTATAAAACATGATTCCTTTATTGCTTAAAGAATACAGCTTTGTAGCATAGGCGCGTGAATGTGTATCACAACTGGGTTACTTGCCTTTACACTGAAGATTGACCACAGTCACAATGCAAATGTTTGATACTGCACCCGGAGAGAAGGGAAATAACAAATTCAGCCTGGATATCAAAGCATCTTACAACGTCATGGGTTAATAATCCTTAACATTGTTTACCCTGACCTGGAGTCAGCAACGAGAACCACAGTAGCACCTACACCTTTAAAAAAAAAAAAAAATCACTAACTCTGGGCTGTTAGTCTGTCCTCTATCTTTGGTTCTATCAGACAAAAATATACAGTCTCTGAAAGGTGGCTAGCAATACTGGTTGGTGGTTCAAGGTAGAAAGAAAACGCAACATTAAGTATCTGAATGAGCTAAAATGAACAAAAGAAAAAAAAGAAGAAGAATTTCTCTACTTAACAAAATTCCTATATTCACAACTCTTCAAATGAACTCCTGTTGAACAAATATAACAAGAGGGAGTAGAGAAAACCCTTTCTGTAAAAGTGACCATCAAACCACGGGAGAAAGGAGAAATCCACTGCTCTCAATTTTTTCTAAAGCAGTTCTGCTAAACCAACAAAAGTGATCTAGTACAACGGATGACATGAGTAAGCTTTCTGGTGCAGTACCTGGAGTGAACACTTGCTGCGCTGTCATCAAAATTCACTGACGTATCGAAAGCAATGTCTGCCTTCAGCGTCCACAACACATCCAGAAATCTACAAATTACTCACAACAGAATATCAAGACATAATCAAACAGAAGCAACTGGCAAAAAACGGGGGGAGGATGAGACCGATCGACAATTTCAGTCTCTTAATCCGAATCATTTTTAGG
Source organism: Echiichthys vipera (assembly GCF_963691815.1). Taxonomy (NCBI): domain Eukaryota; kingdom Metazoa; phylum Chordata; class Actinopteri; order Perciformes; family Trachinidae; genus Echiichthys; species Echiichthys vipera. The sequence goes on along the minus strand of NC_139828.1, from coordinate 28,825,044 downwards.
TACTGGTGAAACCTTGCCTCATCTTTCTCTTCAGTGTCCGTTCCAATGTGCATTATCCATGTTACACGTCTGTACACCAGCGGGCAAACGGGCCGCGTGTCTCTGCTGATGACAGCGCTGGGAGGTTCGTGTGCCTACACTGTCCCGCGGAAGGGATTCGGACAAGTTGAACGGCGTCCTGGGATCACATGTCGTCCTCCTCGTCTTCATCCTGAGAGGAACCGGCCTGCTGGGCTGCGCTGGCAGATGCCGCTGCCATCTGTGCCTGCTGGGCGGCCTGCTGCATCTGTAACCACTCTTGCTGGGCGAGCTCTGCCTGCTGCTGCCGTGCCTTCGGGAACACGGTCAAATCAGATAATCAGATATCACAGCGTTTTTGATCACAGATATTTGGCTTTTATATGCATTGGGCATGAGAAATATGATCACAACACAATGAAATACATGCTGAGGCTGAGTTATGATATAAGCGGTTACAAGGAGATTGATCTATTGATAAACATAGTAACGCTGCAAGTTAATTGAATGGATTTACATAAAATATTAGACATTTTTGTGAATTGAGAATACACACAGAGATTTTTATGTTTAGTGATGTTTGCATTCTCTCATTTACTTGAAGGGAAACAGACGAGACATTGTAAATACCTTTGCTAGATCACAACATGCAAACCTGAGTAGCATTTTTGAATTCATTTTTAAATCGTTTTAAGCATTTATTGCAGTGGCAGATACAAAACGAGCAAGAGTAATCACAGCTTCCTTTGTCGCCATGTCGCCCTGACATGCATGTGTCCATTTCTGAAGGTGCGCGCTACTTCAACACTTTGGATCATGAAACTGAGGAGACAGGGGTGGAGACGTGCTAACAGCAGATGTTTAAACAGAGCTACAGACACTAAAGCACTAAAGGTTAGTGAAGCAATAATTATACTTATCATAATAGAGCCAACATGCAAGTTTTCATGCTGCTACATGAACTTCATCACACATAAATATGAAAGTGAAAGCACATCTCAATTCAGTACATAGATGCAGCTTGGACAACACTTCTCTTTCACTTCTATCTGTTCTCTTAAGCTACATATACCACACACTGCAAACTTGCCCGTGCTACAATCCCAATGTTATTGTGGTCACTGAAACTATTGCATTAAGCCGTGCGTTGATTCCCTGCATTGGGTGCACAGTGAAAGAGGGTTGCTCATCTAAAGCACCCATAGAGAATAGGAGGTTTGTTCGTTTTTTCGGATCATACCTTTGCAAACAATTCCTGTTGTTGTCTGAGGAGCTCTTCCTCTGGGATGCCCAGGTTCTCCAGTCGAGAACTGGCCTTCCTCCTCTTCAGAGCCACGGTTTTACACTCCTGCAGGACGTCTTTCACCTCCGTGATGTATGATGCGAAACCGAGGCTCTCCAGGGCTGTGGAGTGAAAGCAAGAGCAGAAAGCGAATACATTTACTATCCGGGGTTTGCAACTCATTTCAGGGAGACGTGCGCACCGACTCCCGTATTCCTCAGTACATTAGCTAGTTGCTGTGCAAAGCCGAGGTAAACACGGAACAGGACTCACCGTTGATGACGTGCTCGGGAGATATGGTCTTCTTGTCGGACTTGTTGCATATTTCATTGGCTTCTGACGATATGAGGTGGATGAACTCGGTGCAGCAGTTGACCACGAGCTCCCTGGCGTCGTTAGCCACTCGCACGTTAGGCAGAGTCTCTTTGATCATCTTGTTGATAGCCGCTCTGGGGATGGTCAGGTCGTCGTCGTTTCCAGAGGAAGAAGCCATCGTGGCAGGAAAATGAAAGCTCCGGGTCTTGGCTGGGAGGGGAATAAGTTTGAGCAGACGAGGACAGGCCTTCTTGAGTTAATGTCGTTTACAGCCCGGGTCAGCAAGGCGACGTCAACGCGAGTTTAAATGTCAACAAGAAAAAAGACGTGTCCTCAAAGTTAGCCGGGTGGTTGGCTAGCGTGCCAACAAGTGAATATGACGTGTTTCGGCAGACCGCCGCTTTACACGGAATGTGACAGAAAAGGGAAAGGTCCGAGTAACACTTATGACAAATAAGAGAACACACGAAACGTTAATAATGGGGAAAAGGTATGCTTAGCTAGCTAGCTACCAAGCTAGCTAGTAGCCGTGGTCCCTGTCGCAAGAGAGCCGCAACCCAGAAGACGAGTGAGAGCAGTGAGAGAGCATGGCTAAAGCTACAGCTAAAGCCAGGCTAACAATGAGCTGCTCCTGACATATGTGACTCAACAGTTGACTCGGTAGAGACGGCGAGTAGAGTGAAGTCCCCACAACACTGCGGGTTACTGTTCCTGGCATCGACCTAACAGGTCAAACACTCTTTAAAGCGACCAGCTTTTCTTTTAAAAGGCTGTAATCTGGGTAACATTAGCTTCTATTTGTCCGGATACAACGTCAAACAAAGAGGCGGATGGGGGTGGGTGTAACCAAGAGGGCTTTGAAACGACTCAGCTACAGTATTTCGCCACCTACTGTTCAATTAGAGAACTACACAGTTAGATGATATTACATGTTATTCTACCGTGTTCTGCTCTCTGCCTACATATTAAAGACTAATGTGTCTTCTTTATGAAAAATGATTCTCAGGACAAGTTTACGGGGTGTGAGGCTCAGCGCAGACAGCTTAACCCCAGATTAGGACATGTACATATCCCGCCTAATCCATAGTCACAAACGCAATATTTATTTTATTTATTTATAACCTTTATTTAAACTCGGGAGTATATTTAGGAGCAGTGTCATTTGCAGTCGAGATATTTTCGGACAGGACAAAACATTTGAAAAATACATGAGCAAATCTGAATTATCAGAAAGTAAAGTGACACAGCATAATGAAAACAGAGAAATCCAGTTAAAACAGGAGCAGCTAGAAGTCAAATCAGATGCAGTCATGGATTTAAATGGTCTTAATGATATGAGTGTGGTGAGTTTCAGATGGTTTTGCAGAGTATTGTAGGGTTCAGGTGCACAGTAAGAAAGGTAATTGGTGTTAACAGAGGGAGTGTGCAGCGTGACCCAGTCCTTTGAGTGTGAATGATGAAGACTAGCATTAAAAGATACCAAAGAATTGATATAGGGTGGTAAGAGACCAGTGAGAGCTTTAAAAACAAAACAAATCCAGTGTCTATCACGCCTGTTAGAGAGCGAGGACCATTCCACTTTTAATAGGATGTGTCACTAACACAACTCATTCACAAAGTATTGAGCTTTTCAAAGATGTAAACATAAACATTCTAAATGTGTCCAAGCCTGATTCCTGTTGCAGTGAATGTGAATGACATCAGCTGACAGGAAGTTAACAAGGACCGAGGATGTTGCCTAATGGAACTCCATTAAAAAGCTCTATATTGGAGTGTTTATATGTTGGAGAAAATATGAGATGATATGCTCAGATATCTCAATTTTGGAATTGACATACGTCAGAGACTACTGGTGTCTGCTCCAAATGGTTTTACACACGGCTGTTTTAATTATTAAAGTGCCTGAGCAGAGAAGATCCTTGAGATGGCTTTCTCTTCATAACATGTGATGGCACTGTGTCTCTTGAAGCATTTGGTATCTGAACGTATCTATGGAAACATGCGGTTCCAAAGGTTTCTCTGATCAGATGTCTGTATTAAACTCTAAACTCAAGTAAGGACAACTGAGGCTCTTTGAGTTTTCTTTGCTCATCTTCTGGATTAGTGTAAGTACTCTTCATCAGATGTCTTCTAAATGTTTAGAAGGTCTTGAAAAATAAACATCACCTCTCAATAAAGCAGCTTGAACCGTCTAAATGCTTCATCTTGTGCAGTGACTTTGCCGCTGCCCTTCATAGTTTTGCTTACTACTTATATACTGTGTAATAAAGGGCTTGGAGGCTTAACGAGTTAAGAGACTTATGGTAGTTGGTTGAACATGCCAGGTTGCAGTTTACTGCAGCAGGAGCTCACGGACACATGTAAAAAGAAAGAGTTCATATTTTTATTTGTTCACATTAATCATGGTTTGTCACAAAGATATCTAAGCAAAACATAAAATGCAGGGAAATGACTGGAGCCCTACATGGATGAATGGATCTTGCCAAAACTAACAAAGCTCAGACTCTATGAGCTAGTTGCTCTTGTCCTTTTCCAAGGTAAAGCTCTTTCGACTTCTCCAGCGCAGAAGTTTGAGGAAGTTCAGACTGGCGTTGAAGACCTTGTCGTGTTCAAACACCATTTTGTAAAATGTGTCAATTGGCAGGTCGCCGTTGGGGTCAGCATATTTGAGCGTGGTCATAGGGGTGTAAAGTGTGTTTGTCTGATGACGAAAAGGGGGATTCTCCATGGTGATAATCTTCAGTGTATGCTGGGGAGGAAACAGAGCAAACAGAAACCATTAGACAACGCACAGAAGTTCATCTCAGTTGCAGCAATAAACGATGGGGTGAAGAATGTTGGAGGACGAACAATACCTCTGCTATATCGTCAGCACTCTGTCCGAGGGTTTCAAAGATTTGATTGTAGTTCTTCAGGTAGATGTTGAGGAACATGTCAGCGGTCACTTTGTCAGCTTTGCTCAGATCAGTCTTCAAGCCCTCCTCGTAGACTTTACGCTCAAACTCTGTAATCACTGGACCTGGCTCTATCAGGCTGATACTGAGGAGTACAGTACAAACATAATCATGTAACTCTGCTCCCCTTGAACAATAGATTTCATCCCATGTTTTTTTCACTTACATACAGCAAACAAGCCATCAAGACAGTTTTTTTCGTGTATAAACTATTAACAGAGAATTCCCGGAGAGTTGCTAACTGTCGCTAACAGCCCGGACGTGGCTAACACTTAGCTTGGGGCAGTACGGTGAACGCATTTAAACGTCTTTTTTAACCACTAATACTGCTCAAAATAACACCCAACCTCTGCAGTAGCATGATAAGAGTTCAGACACATAAAATGAAGTACCTACAACATAGTTAGTGAACCCAGAGTTTATTAAAAGAATGTTTTAAAGACTTACCTACTGGCCCCTGTACCAGCTCCTCTCATAGTAAAGTCAGTTCAAGTGGATTACCAACGTCAATCCAAAAGGAAGGAGCCCATTGGTGCTTTGTTTTCTGTGTCAGGACTCTTCTCATGCTACTGTAGAGGTTTGGTGTTCTTCTGAGCATTATTAGTGGTTAAAAAAGTTTTAATGCCTTCAACTTAATGCCCCAAGCTAATCAGTGTTAGCTACGTCCTGACTGTTAGCGACTATGAGCGAATCTCCAGGATTTCTCCATTCATAGTTTGAAAATGAAAAAAACTGTCTCGATGGTTTATTTGATGTATGTAAGTGTTGAAAAAGACCATTGGATGATTTTACGCCGGAATTGCACTTTAAATTAAGGTTAAAATAATAGTAAAAGTAATATCTCTCCCATAAGAAGCTGAAGAGCAGCATTTTAAGTTAAAGTGTGATTGAATGCTACTTTTAATGTACTGTATTTATTTGAAACCGCCCTGCAGAACTATTTCTTTCATATTCGGTTACTCAACACTTCTGCGTTAGGACTTGCCCCAAACCAGGGTGTGCTGTGTTTTGTCTTTTTTTGCCATGACATACTTTGCATATTAGCAGGCATACTTCCTACCAATGGTAAGACAGTAGTGTGTGTCACTGTGTAATTCAGGATTTAGGTGTGCAGAAGTTTCAGATAAGTGCTGGTTTGCTGTTGCCTCCTTTACTGATCCTAGCTTTGTGAGCACAAGTTGAATCTCGCTGAGATACCAGCATAAAATAAAATGAGCAAATGGTCAACACATAGTCTGCATGCTCTGCAGAAACAAAAGAAAAGAAACAGTATCTTACTTGAGATTAAACCTCAGGGCTTGCACTGCTAAGCTTTCGCAAAAGCCTTCCACTGCAAACTTGGACGCTGCATAGACATCATTGAATAAAATTCCTGAAAAACAGAGTGCAACGCTGTTAAAACAGTGTTTTGTCACCATGGACAATTGCTCTCACGATGAGCAGACGTAACCGTCCTCACCCTGAATGCCCATGACGCTGCTAATGACCACAATATGGCCTTTTTTCCTCCTCTTCATGTCAGGTAGGATTTCCTTCAGCAACCGCACAAGCCCAAAGAAGTTGGTGTCCATGACAGTCTTCATCTCATCGATAGTCTGACACTCGATGGGTCCAATCAGACCCATCCCAGCATTACTTACTGTGGGAGGAAGTCAGGCAAGACAAGACATGTTATCAAAGCATGTACAGTTCAACTATGTATTAGAAAAATATGCATAGTTGCAGAACCAATACTCGTGAGCAGCTGCAGTTGCAGAATATTTTGTTGTTGACTGAACCAAATGGCGTGGGCTTACTAAGAATGTCCACCCTGCGTTCAGGCAGGCTGTCCACACAGGCTTTGATGGAGTCCTCGTCACATACGTCCAACTGCTTGATCTCCAAAGTTCTGCCTAGAGTCCGACCTGCTGCTTCGACCAGCGCATCACCCTTACTTAGGTTCCTCATGGTGGCATAGACTGCAACAAACACAATTCTGTTCATTTACTTCTTGGATGCACAATTAAGTCTACTAAGAGAAATCAGACACTGAACATCGGCACCAACAAGGGCTAGCTCACCTATTAATTATTACCTATTGATATACAGTTATTTAGCCCTTATGGCACTGCAGATAGCTCTGATTTACTTTTCTGAGGTTGTGTCTCTAAAGGTCTGCTGCTACACCAATACAACAGAGGCCATAGCATTTTCTTTTTAATGTTCTAAGCACTGGAAAAATGACAGCTGTTGAACTCAACTGCAACATCTTTTCCGGACACAATGTCCCAGTCGCTCAGGATAATCCGCAGGTGTTGAGACTATTTATTCTGTAGAAAGCAGTTCTAATGAAAACTGAGGTTGTGTGGATTATCACCTGGTCTCTGTTTCTGGAAAGGGATGTTGAGTTGGAAAATCCAAACTGTCTGCATTGTTCGGAAGGAATTCTTTCTTCTTGTGATTAGGGCTAATAATATATATTTATGTTTCCTGCATATTGATGGATAACCAGGGCCTATATTCATAAAGTCCCAAATAACTGTTAATCACTATACTCGTAAAGTGCCTCTCACACTTTGCAGCCATGTAACCACTAACCAATAGTGTTATTAGAAGTCACTTATATTGCCAGAATATTACTATTCATCAAACGTAACTTTAAATAAGGATCTGTATGAAACTGATCGAGGTAGGGCAGCTTTTTAAAAAGCAAGGCTCTCCCGGAACAGATCCTCTTCTTGACTTAGAAACATCCTCCCCCAAAATATCTCAAAAGAATATAGAGGTCGAATTGGTACAGCTAATATTGATAAGCATACATACGTGTACTGTATATTTTAAACGTACTATTTGAACCACCTCATCATTTTCATACAGTCCATTTGCTGGTAAATTACCATTCTCTCGTTGTAAGTTTCTTCAGCAACAACCTGATGCATGTGAAATAAAGAAAACTCTCCTTCATTTCTCTGATACTTCAGACAAAGTTTTTTTAAATGTAGCAATTTTACCCATGAACCTTTTCTTCTCGTCTTTTGCGATGCGGGCAGCCAAGGCGAGGCCAATCCCAGAGGAGCAGCCTGTGATGAGTACCACCTTCTGGGTCGTCATTGTCCCTGCTCAGGGTTTGTTTTGCAGCTCCAGCAGTAGAGAATGAAGGAAAACAAAAGCGAGGTTTGGCAATGGACGACATGGATGCTCTTTTAAAGCCTGCTCCTTAATCCACAGCTCTGCAACTCAGCAGAAGCCTTGTGCACATGGGCTGAAGATTACCATCGAGTCAGGCCTACACATGGTGCTGTGGCCTGGAGAGGATTTAGGGTAATGATAACAAGTGTATTGTTGCAGTGAGCCGTAAAGACTTGAGAGAGGAAGAATGTGTTCTTGTTTGAATAAAGAAATCAGTAAAGAAATCAGAAAAGACAACCTTTAAAACATGGCATGTTTTTATTCAAATTCAGAATTTCTCAATCTAAATTTGTCTTTGAAAGCTAGGCTATAAAAGGGAAATGTTACGTAAAAATATGCATTTTTTTTCCCAGGACTGAACAGTTGATCATTTTAATGCAAAAAGCCCTTTTCAGATAGGATTAGTTTAATGTGGGGACGTGAGGTAAGGTCATTTTTACCAGAGGTTTTAGTCCCGTCTGATAAGGCATTTCAGTAATTATTCCGGAGAATATCAGTAAAATGTTTTTTCTTCTGTAAAATGGTTTGGAAGAAATACCTCAGGTAATACTTATCCAAATACGACCCTCTGTAAAATGGCTCAAATGGTTTCCACATTATTTTGAGCATGGATGCGCTTGAAGAAGCACTCTGATCCCTTTTTTTAAAGATAATTGATTCTGTCCTTTAGTGTTGTGCCCAGTTAATTTTGTGATATCAGGAAGCAAGCACATGGAGACAGGGAGGTGACGGCAGTGCGTAAATCAAGAAACCCCTCCCACCTCTGGTAGAATACAGGGATGTCTTTATCCCATGTGAATTGGCCCTTCATATTACAGACGTCCTGAGGTAAGACTATTTTACCTCACATCCCCACGTCAAACTAATTGCGTCTGAATAAGGCTTAAGACAGTTAGAAAATTCCAGAAACATTCCCAGTACATCAGAGTTAGAAAAGGAAATAAAATCTAAAATCATCTCTGAACTGCCCTCTACCCACACAGAACTTTGTAATTCCAAACTCACGGTATCTTACAGGTCGATTATTGTTTCAAGTCCAATGTTATATGATAAGCAAAGAAAGTTTGCAGGATAATTGCAGATGCTGCTGTGTTGTGTTTGTCTTCTAATGCTTTTGGAATCGAGCTTTCAGGCACGCCAAAGGATCTTTGTCCCACATCTTGGGGTCCCAGGCATGGAACCAGCCGGTGAAAGAGAGTGGCTCATCTCCCTGTTTAATGCTACTGATGGGAATACCACGGCGACCAGAGGGGTCTGAATTCAAATAGTCTTCGGCTGAAAGGAAAACAAGGATTCTTGTGAACATCTCATCTTTAAGGGGATTCTACATGGGTGAATAAAGCATTTGTAGTTTAAGATATGTGTGGTTATACTCCTCAACTTTTGCAAAACACTTATGGTGAGTAGGCTAAACATATCACCGTGAAACTTCCCCAGTTCATCACTTACATTATGACAATTTTATGAAATTGTGTGTTTACATATGCAAATGAGTTATTCTCTAATGCTAATCTTTGGTGGAAGACATGTCATGGAAGCAAAACAAGCAAGCTGTTTGTCTTACCAATCTTGGATGATCCCGTTTTCTCTGTCTCATTGGCATCCTTTCCAACCCAAACGAAGATCTATTGGGAGAAAAAAAGCGAAGGGATATAGGGATAATGCAGCAATAAAAAATAAGAACTGACACTGAACCGTTTCATCATAAGTGACCGCAGCATACCTGATCCCACGTGTCCAGAATCATGACATCGTCGGGTGCCAGGTCCAACTGTGTGAACTCACCGGGCACCTCCTCCACCTAAATATCCAGAAGCACATGGTTACAAAGTGGCTGTATAAAAACTGTTCAATAAGTAGGTTAACAAAGGGTTAAATACAATAAATAACTATCTACATTAACAGTCCAGTATTGTAAAAAGTGAGGTATCCATGTCTTATTTTATTATAAAGCAGTTAGAGGTGCTTTATAAATACTGTGAAAGTATCAAAACGCTCAATCCACAGAGAAATGCACAGGCTGTATTCAGAAACTGTGTCTTTAAACAAGCCGTCAGGACTTCTGTACGGTTGTGATGTCACAACTATACTAAAGGTAGAAAGTGCTGCTACAGTGATTTTATAGTCATTCCCCGGCTGCAGTGAAACATAGAAATAAAGACTAGAAGTGCCTTTCTGCCTCTAAGCATGCGTCGATACGGTCGCCATCTTGTGTGGAAGTTCCAAGGCAGTCCAAACAGCGAAGGTGCCTGACTTTTGCGCTGCATATGGCTGTAGTGAGGAACCAACAAAGATGACAAAGGCATCTTTTTTATAGGTAAGATTTTATTTTGTCATCTTGTATGTTACGAACCTTTGACAAATAACTGTATATTGTAAATGTCGCAATCAAGTGTATATAATGTAAATATTGTATAGCTATATTATCAATAGTTATTTTAACAAACTTATACAATGCCTGTGTGTAAAGACCTGCCCTTTCTTGTTCTTTTTCCAAATAAGCAGGTAAACGGCTATTCATTTTTTATATTAAATGTAAAAATATATACTTAAAATAAATCTTTGCTTGTAAAATATATTGTGTACATTGTCTATAGTTCTCAACTAATCATCCAAATGCCTGTCAGTATAGAGCTATTTAGCCTCTGTTATCCAAACCTAAGCTGGATGTTGGTGGTTACAGGTCGGCCACATTAATGTTCAGTGAAGAATTCTCCAGGCCAGGTGCAGACTGGCACAGACTAACTTCTGGAAAATGTATCGAAAGGTTGTTTAGTAACATTTTTAGGCTTGACCAAACTAGCCTTTGATTTTAGGAGTTTGTGCGAATGTGAAAATTGTCGATGCGCATTACGTTTGGAACATAAACGTAGGCTATGTTAACAACAACAACAACAAAAAAAAAAAGCTTCTCTATCATTTTACCCACCCCCTGTTTAAATACATGTCTGACACTCATAAATGTCCGTAACGAACCTGGACAAGAGAAATCGCCTCTCAAATGTGTTGATTTATGATGATATAACTCCGTGAGTCACCTGGACTTCTATTGACGTTGGTTCATTTAAAAGCAGCGCTACCCCACACCATGATGGCGGCTCTGTTGACGCATACTATCCCATAGGCGGCTGTATTCAAGGGCACTTCTAGTCTTTATTTCTATTGCAAGGACAGAGCAGAGATGCTGAGAGCATAGATGTGGAAGACCTGGAAACACTGACCAGTCTTAAAGACACAGGTGTGTTGTGGGAGTTTTGGATATTTGTAATTCAAAATCATAGTTTTGTCAGGTCAGACACAGTTCAGTGTCTCCTCTGTCTAACCTTCTTAATGGATAACGCAAATAACTGCCTAATGATGGTATAATGGCATATTTGTGCCATTATATCTGCACCCTGTGTTAGAGACCTTGTGATGAGAGAAGTTCAGAATGTTCAGAATTGTAATGTCTAAGGCGTGTTTTGTTTGGTCTAAAGACGTCACCCAACCAAGGCTTAGCACGTTCTGGGTATTCCTCTAAAAGACAGTGTATCCGAGGGTGGATAAGTGTCATTCCTGCTATACTCTAGACAGAGTGAGGAGGCAGAGGTGAACTTATTTTTGTCTGCAGAGGAAAATACTTTGTCAAAATAAACCACGGAGAAAAAGCTGATCCTGTTTGTTGATCTTTCATTGAGGAAATCCATTTCTACAACAGGTGCTAGTGTTTCAGACAGAGGGTGAATACAGGTATATTCAGACTGTATGAGAAATATAATGTGTTTTGATTATCACAGCATGTAAACAAAATCTAGTATAAATACAAAAAACATGAAAATGAGGATAATATGAGACCTTTATTGAACTAAAATAGGTAAAAACGTAGCTACTTACGATCAGCCTGCCGGTCTTGTTTGAACAGCCAAACAGTCTTGGAGGCTTGATTGTCTGCTGCAGGGTTAGGGAGGTCTGGTAGTCCTTCTTCCCACCCAGTGCTGCCCAGAAACCATCTGATGACGAGGGGAAAAAAAACACAGTTTTCCAAAGGGAAATGTTTTACACCGTTATTCTGCAGTGATCGAAGCTCTTTTTTCCCACACTCACTTGGCTCCTTTGTCTCCTCCACCTGAGTGGCAGCTCCTCCAAGCAGGCCAGCAACGTACTGAGCTGCAGCCAGCTCCTCTGGAGTTGCTCCCTTTCCCTTCCACGTGTACAGGGCATTAGGCGACTTCAGCACAAACACATCATTGGTGTTCAGAGAGGAGGCAGTGGGCTGCACCTGAGTGAGACAGAACGAGAGGGAGAAATGTATGAATAGGTCTTTATAGAGCGTCAGTTTGTGTACATTCAATGTGAAAAAACAAAGGTTACCTCCACAGCCCGTGTGGCTTTGGTAGAGCTCTTGCGGATATGGAAGAGTCGTGTGCTGCCAGGCTTGCTGTCGCCACCGTCGCGGGATGTCCCACCCATGTGGATGACCAAAGGCTTGCCCTTAAACACGCTCACAAGATGAGCGGGTTCTTGGCCCTGAGTGACACGAACCTGCCAAGACACAGCAGCAGCTTAGCCAACAGGTCAGATGACACAGGGCTGATAGGAGTCAAGCACCCTTGGCTTGAACCGCAAGAGTAAGTCATTGAAGGAATAGTTTGACATTTTAGGACAGTTCTTGTTGAGATTCAGAAGACTGATACCACTCTAATGTCTGTCTGTTCAATAATGTTACAGTCTGACTCCCTCCTTTTTCATTCATTGCTATGGTGTGTTTCCTGTTGTAGGTTTTTTTGATATGTCCCTTCTGGAGTTGGGTTTTCCTGTCACCAGTCACCTGTCACCTGACTGTCATTACCCGCCTTGGTCTGGACTCTCTCAGTTTGTAAGCAAATTTCTATATGAAATCGTTGAGCACAGCCTGCTGCCTCCTCATGTTTGTTCTGCATTTGGGTCCAAACCTGATAACATGAAGCTACAGCTAGCAGCTGATTAGCCTAGCTTAGATAGGAGACATAATCAGAATCCGAATCCACCTACCAACACCTCTAAAGTTGACCAATTCACACCAGGTTAGCTGTTGCCCTGTTTTCAGTCTTTATGCTAAGCTAACTGACTCTGACTCTGACTATAGCTCCATGTTTAACAATCTAGTATGACTTGTATTGATCTTCTCATTAACTCTCGCCAAGCATATTTTCTAAGATGAACTATTATTATATTATTAAGAACTATTCCTATGAAGAAAAACCTGAGTAATACCAATACTAGTTACTGTCACAGTAAATATCTTACCTGGGTAGCTACTCCATCCATGGAGTCGTCCAGGCGGACGGTGAGAAAGGCTGAAGCAGCCAGTTCATCCCTTGTGCACTTCTGCCCTTGCCTGAAGACATTGAACAGTTTTGGCCTGGTTAAATTCCCTGTTCCCTAATCATGTTTGGGTAGAGAATTTGTTTTGGTTTTGCACAGCTAGAGTAAAAATATTTATTAAGATGGTTACTGCATTAGGACTTAACCTTGTGACTCTGACTTGTAGACGGGCCCTTTGTCATAATCAACATTTATATTGATTCATCATTTTAGTTTAAATAGTGGTACACATGGTGCATATTCCTAATAAAGGGGGGCAGTAGAGGCCCAACAATTTTGCCCTGGGACCTTGAACAGGTAAATCCAGCCATGCTGAAAAGGTTGCACTCACCAGGTGTAGATGATATGCTTTTCTCTGCCTCCCGCATTGTAGGAGTACAGCACCAGGTAACAGTCCCCTCCAAAGAACTGCCCATAGGTGGATGGGTCCACAGGTACTTTATCACCGTCTTCCACGCGCCAAATCTACAAACACCCACCACTGTCACATCTACACATTGACATATGAAGACATGAATGTACAGCATTAGCGTATGCTAGCATACCTTGACTTTTCCGGAGCCATCATCCACCATGCCGTGCTGGGCAGCCATGACGTTGTTGTTGTGGAGCTTGGAGGAGTCAAAGGGAATCTGTTCAACCTTGGCGATGCTACCGATGGTGTAGGCCTTACTCGGACCAGTGGTCTCATCCTTGTCCAACCAGTTGAAGAAGAACTGCTTAAACAGGGCGGACTCACCTCCTGCTGGCATTATCTGGACCTGTTTGTGTCACAAATGGACAGAGGAGCGAGTTAAACAGGAAGACAAGATATGGAGGATGAAGTTCTGGTAGCAGGCTTTCACTACATGGCCACAGTACCTGAGTATTTTGGTGGTAATTCTTGTCTTTGATGAACTTGTTTGCAGCCGTCAATGCTGCTTTGCGCTCATCTGTACTTGCATCCGGACCTGCATTTTAGGGTGTGGTACAGTGGTTGGTGAGTACAAACTCTGGCCAAATCTATAAACAAGTCATATGATGAGCTGACGAACAACTCGTTGCCTCAAGTGAACCGAACATTGACAAATACACGAAGCAGAGTGTATGCAAAGAGCAGGAGGTTGCAGAAATGGATAGATGACGTGGTGTAATACCTTTCCACACAAATATCTTGTTGTTTCCTCCATTGTCCAAGATGTAGCATTCACTCAGGGACAGCATGTCTTGTTTGAATGGGTTTTTGTCAGCCACCATAGTTGTCTTCATGGAGCCTGCAGCATCAGAAATCTAAAAAGTATAGAGAAAGGATCAAAATATCTATATTTATCCTCTGAATATTTTAGGTCCTGTAACATTTATCCACAGAAATTCCTTTCAAAGCTTCATTTTTGCACATATTTACCAAATACAGAGATGCCATGTTCCTGTTCCTTGTATCAGCCTGTATATCATCAGGGCTTCCTGATGGGAGGTCAGGTTTGGGTCCAAGCACCTACAAATAAACACACATATTGCAACATATCACTGACATCCTTCCGAGCAGCCAAAGCCAGATGTGACCCGAATGAAGCTGCTCAAATAGAAACCTTAAAAAGAAGCTCACTTGAATGACAGCTTCTGGCTCAGCGCCTTCATCAATCATTTCTATTTCAGCTCGACCCTTCCGCTCATTGTCGCGTATTTCATTGGCCAGGCCGGTGGTTTTCAGGCGCTCAAACATATTGGATTCACTGCCAGACCAGTGGTAGATGACCTAGCATTTCACAGAGAGGGGCAGAGGGAAAGAAGATGGAAAGAAAGTTAGGGCGAAACATGGCAACACCTGAAGGCTGTACTATTTCTGTCAAACATATTTGAATCACCTTTCCCAGGTCAATGATGAAGCAGTCTGTTGTATTGAAGCTATCCCAGGATAATCCCACCTCCGTGGCTCTGATTTGGCGACGACCTTTAACATGCAGTAGGCGTTGGACATTTGCATCGTTGGTAACCACATGAGTGAAGCCTGAGGCTACTCCTCCTTTCTTTGAGAGGAGTAAAGTCAGAGAAGAATACAGCATCAGAGAACTATTACATTGAACTACAACTGCATGGTAGAGTATGTCGATTTCAAAGAATAGCCTAATCAAACATGTAAAGTTTGTTTGACATTTTGGGAGATATGTTTATTTGCTGTATTACAAGGAGTTAAATTAGAAGATTGATAACACTATCATGTGTGTATGCTAAATATGAGGCCAGAGCCAGCATCTAGTGAGCTGTGCTAGGCATATAAAGACTGAAAGCAAAGTCTTCCAAAGCTCTAGCTTCATAGATAGTGTACAGACACAAGAGTGGAATCAAGACTTTGCAAGAAAGCAAATAAGCAGTTCCCAAAATGCCAAACCATTCCTTTGAAAATGTCTAGATTCTGACTTATTATTGTATGCAAGTTTTTATTTATAGTTCATGGTTTTCAAATCCATCATATTGAAACAAAAACATGTGATAAATATATATTTTTTTCCCAGCGGCCTGCTTCATCTCATAACATGTGCTGTTGTTTTGGCCTAAGAAAGCATGTTTCTGCTTGTCTTGTTTGCCAGTTCAAACTCCAAATGGAAACGTTCAGCGGAAAACCTGATGAAGCAACCAACCACGACTTCATACATTTCCAAGAATAGCACTGAGACTTGAGGGGATAGACATGCTATATTTAAACAACCCCTTAGCAGTGGTTCCCAACCTTTTCCTCAACCTATGAGCGAACTGACGACCCCTGACTCTGTCATATTTTAAGGATATTTCATAATATATTCAAGGCATAACAATAACAAGAGAAACAACTGGTAAACTGCACAAATATCCCAAAAGAGTGGACACAATAACTGCAGGAAGTTTGTGTAAAACAAGGGCAATTTAGAGTCATCAATGCACCTAACACCTGCATGTCTTTGGACTGTGGGAGGAAGCTGGAGAAACCGGAGAAAAGAGAAGAGAACATGCAAACTCCACACAGAAGGGCCCCAGCCGGGATTCGAACCAGGGACCCTCTTGCTGTGAGGCGACAGACACCACCTTGTCGCCCCATTATGTATTATTTAATTATTTATTTGATGCAATTTATGTATAACAATTTATAACATGCAAACTTAATAGTAGGGGTCATAGTGGGGAACCAGTGGTCACTTAATTGGATTATTTTTTGTTGTCATCTGGATCTCTGTTGGTTCCTAAAGACATTTCTATTTGTTTTTTGTTTTTTTAACGTACAGTATATCATGTTTCACCTTGTATCTGACGCCAGACTTGAAGTAGCTCATGAAGGTGACTGACTCAGTGTTTTGAAACTCAGTGAACTGTGTTGGGGCTCCACCCATGTGATCGTCCATTTGCACCATTAGGATGGCAGCACATGCTCTCTCATCCTGGGACGCTTCGTTGCCTGCGGTAAAACCGAAAGGAGGAAAAAAACAAAAAAAACAATGAAGGACCGTAACAAACAAGAGATGGACGTACAGTATGGGGTGGAATTGATTCTATAATAAGCCAGAATACCCATCCATGTGTGAATGCTGTGTGAAGGAGCAGAGGTGGTGTGGAGCACTATGTAAGAGTCTCCGGTGTAGAACTCTCCATAGAGTTCAGTCGGGACGGGGACCAATTTCATTTGCTCTATCCGCCACACCTGCAGGCCGGGCTGCTTCCCTGCAGTCTTGAACTGGGTTGCCATAGTGCTCAGGGCCTGAGGGAGGACACTTGTTCATTAACATATAGGCCACAGAAAGGACAGTCATCAAGCTTGAAACACAACAGTTGATAGATTGAATTAACAGTTTGATGCAGGGTTGAAAACATTAACGGATGAATCAGTTTCTCGACTGACGGGAAATTGTCTGAAGTCATTTTTCAAACATAAACGTCAAACCCTGTCCAGTTTCAGCTTCTCAAATGTGAGGATCAGCTGTCTTTCTTATTCTGATGTATTCATTCATTATTATCCTATTATCTTTGGGGGGGTTTGGACACTTGGTTGGACAAAACAAACAATTTGGCTTTAATAAAGTGCATTTAATTGTTTCCACTATGTTCTGATATTGTATAGATTTAAGGATTGCAAAAGGAATCAGTTAATGACTTGCAGCCGTAGTTCCGTGCAGACTGCTGACACTGTCATGTTTGGATCTTATTGAAGAAAACTGCGGAAAAAACTTTTCAAATGTCTCTCGATGTTCTCAGGAAAATGAATGGTTCGCATCACAACGCATTCAAAAGTTCACTAAAACAGTTTTACTTCATCAACAGTACATTGGTGCTTTCTGCCATTTCCATTTAAATTCATCATTATCACAGAACAATACAGCCATGGTGTTATTATTCTGCAGCATCTGTTGCATAACCGGTAATACAGATACTGATGGTACCTGATGGACCAGGGAGTTTCCTCCGCACTTACTGCCACACTGCAATGCAAAGTGTTGGTGTGGTAGGTATTTTTTTAATTGATGGCACACCCATAAGCCACAGACAAAAAACACAACTGTACAGTATGTAATAATTACCCAGGGTTGGGTGTAACATTGGGAATTAAAAAAGTTAGATTTACCGGGAATATAAAGAAGGCACAGAATCATGCAGCACAGGAATCAAAACTTATAACATACATTCAAAATGTGCAAAGCATGAACTGTTTGAAGCAAAACGAGGCGAAGAGTCCGCGACTAGGACTTTGTTATGAATAATTTCTCAAAAGGTAAAAAATCCATTTACAGTAGTCTATCATTTCTTTTATAGCGTTCTATTGTATTTTGCAAAAGCATGCAGATTCTTAATGTTTCCTCTTACCTGTGGAGGACAGAAGGCAGAGGTGAAAGAAGCTGAAGCTGCTGCGCGGCTGCTCTCGCAGGTTTCTGCCCGGGCTGTCTGCTATATAGTCTGCAGACACATCCGCATTGTGGTGAAGAGGCGTGTGCGATCGCATCCCGACCCAACCCAGTCTGCAAAAGAGCTGCAGAAATAACAAATGTAACTTCATGTAACAAAGCCCGACTTCAAATAAAATCGGACCAAAGCAGAGACAAAGTTCTGAGTGGCATCCGGATAAATTAAAACTTAGGAGCTGAGAAGTTTTGCTTTTAATATTTCTAATAAAATCCCTCATGCTCCGTCAATGAACACTCTGTCCATGCAGTCATCAGACGTATGCGACAAGATCACACATTTAGGAGTAGCCTGTTGTTCATGATTTGCAAAAAAAATGTCACTTTCTTGCAGAGACCTGAGAAGACCAGGGCGCCACTGGGACTGGATACTATGGCCTCAAACTTATATCATCACATCATTTGTTGCACAAACGATATATATATATCTATATATATGTCAAGGTTCGTTTTTCTTAAAATGTCCCTACCTATAAATGATTAGAAGGGGCAACTATGGCAGATATGACTATAACCTACATTCCACTGCACTATTAGGACATAAGGTAGGGGTTTTGAGTTTTTAAATAATGCAGAATAACAGAATCTTTTCAAATAAATCCTTTAATTAATACAAAAATGTGTTGCAGCCCAGTATGAGAGTCTTAACTGCGTTGATACTGTTGCGTTTCTCTCCCTTGCTCCCACATGAACACATCCATACACACGCTCACAAACAACAACAACAGCAGCAAGTCTGGCTCTGTCCAAAGCTAACATAATCTAATTGCAGGCACAACAGGAGGATAAAAAACTGCCAAATTACTCATTGACTGAAAACCAATCTTTAATATCAAAAGAACATATCTCAAGTCTCGAGTCAAAGTGAAGACTGCTTCTATTAAAAAAAGAACACACACACACATAACTTGATGTAAGGCGCATAAATCCTGGATATGGGCTGATTAGTCATCTGTTCTCTAAGTCCCAAAGGCCTAGTTGATATGTAAGGGCGAGCCCGGCCATCTCTTGGGACTCATTAGAATGTTCGTACTGTGATACACACTCCTCTTGTCTGGTTGGCAATATTGTTGTTGTGTTAGCAAGTGTTTGAGTCCGCTGTATGATCAGTAGCTAGAGTTTTTTGACCTTCTTGGTGCCTTGAAATGGGGTTGGGTTTACTGTCATTTTCCTCTGTCCTCATCTGCATTTCCTGCATTATGTTATGCACTTGCTAGCTTGCTAAATTGTTGGTGTCGTTGTCTTCTAAACGCAGACAGTAGGCCTAACGTTTGTGTCGTCTTCTCACGACTTAACCACTTGAATGCCAAGTGTGTGAGCTACATTACTTTTTATGTAGTAACCATAAGCTCACAAGTTCCATATGAAGGCAGCAGCTGAGTCCCGCATGGCAGCCTGACAGAAAGGGAGGACACGGATCTCTCCTCTGATCTCCGGCAGTCGCCTCAGGTTAGGGCTGGGTCCGTCACTTCTGCTATCAGAGCTGCATCAGCAAATTCTGTTACATAAGGTGCACAACTTGCACAGCGAGTGCATTCACAAGACTAAACACACAAGTGCACACCCAGACACAATCATTCCCTGCCAACAGGCTACTTGTTTTAACTTGAGTGGGCAACGGTGAAGAATGCCAGTTATTATCACAACCAGCAGGGCTGCAAAATTTCACATGAAGACATAAAAAGCCCTCAGCTGTATTTCTCCGTGAAGCATAAGGCCCAGTTAGAGATTGTAAAAGATAATGGGTGTAGCCACTGTAACGTCACTCATTGCCATTTTGGCATTTGGCCGTGGCTATCATGGTATTTTGGAGCGAGAAGGGAGAGCAGAGGTGGGGAAGAGCACCAAGTTGTTCAATGGCTCTGCGCTAAGCTAAACGCTAAAGAGGGAAACTTTTACCAGTTTTCAACCAGCTGATGCCATCTTTTGCTGCCGGTTATAAATTGTCAGTTACCAGATAACACTAGTGCTAGCTAGCTTGGTAAGCAAGTGCAACTGCAGAACGCTCATCTAATAATTAGGCAACCACAACATTGAAACAACTTTTATGAAGTGAAAACACACTGTGAGAGGGTCAAAGTTCTACCACAAAAAACACAGACAACACCCAAAAACAAGTTTATGGCTATTTTAATGTACACAGTAATGGGTTTTGCTTAACGCTATCCTGATTGACAGGTCACTGGTAAGCTGATAGAGCCAAGCTAGCTGTCCTACTGTTTCTAGACTTAATGCTAACTTAAGATAAGCTAAACCCAAGTTCTGAATAGCTATAGCCTAATAAGATATTAAATGTTGATAATTATGAAACATTAGTTTGTTGCTTTGTCCTTAGTCTAGCCTACATTAAATATGGTTGTAGTTTTTTTTTGTTTGTTTTTTAAAGCTGTGTACAACAACTACGCAGAGCAACAACCAGTGTTGAGGGTAACGTGTTAATAAGTAAAAATTCATGTTGTTAGCCTGCAAAGTTACGAAATTTCGAGCTCTAGACTGGCTATGTAATGAATGATGGTAGAGCCAATACATTCAGAAGAAGATAAGAACGTCCTCTGGACAATATAACCAACATACGCAAGCAATAGCAATGGGGTTTTAATTTTTGGTAATGCAAAAATACTCTAACAAGTTACTTTTCCTACTTACCTTCAGTAGGTAATGCTGTAATGTAACTAGTTTCTTTATTATGGCAGTAATATTGTATTGTAATCAATTACTTTCAAAACTAACATTACCAAACACTGGCTACAACGCATATAACGTTGTTGAATTAAAACATTTACTATAGGAAAATAAACCATCCATTGCTGATATGAGCCCTGTCAACATCCAGCCAAATGTTTATGCAGGTACTGGGAAGAGTGGGGAGGGAAATACCCGTGGATCATTGCTGCCCTGCTGCATCCTTACAAAGGGTTTTGCAAAGTCTGCAGGAAAGAAGTTGGCTTTTTGACAGTTGACTTTTTACTCCCACCCCAACCTCCACTCCAACTCCCCTGTCCCAAAGAAAAAAAAACAGTCGCACAAAACTGGAGCAATCACTGAAGTAGTCTTCAAGTTTGGAAAAATAAAGCAATACAAGGCAGCAAGTCTGCTTTTTGTTATGTATTTAGATAAATATTGCAAAGCAATATTCCTGGATTATCTGCAGTCCCCCATGCGCCTCTTATAACACTGTGTCCATAATTTAACAAGGTTTATTTTTAATGTATAGGGGGTTTGTCCTGGATACAAGGAAGGAGAGCAATAACCTGACTGTAATACTGTATAATGCAGCAAGGGCAAAGGGGTTTGAGTTTCGCCTTGTTCACCTAAAGAGTGCAGCTGCACTGCAGGTCTGGAGTAAAACTCTCGTGATGGACTTTCTCAGGATATTGTTGCAATTGATGTCCCTTTTTATGTATTTGTGAAAGTAGTCTTGAGAAATGCAACGACATTTAGCGAACATCATAAAAGAAAAGTGAGTATCAGCTGTTGTAAATGACAGACTGACTGGACGAAAGATAGAATAATGAATTCAGCGATTTATCTGAAAAGGCTAGAAGGCCGTATTAACCACAGAGTCGGACTGCTGAATGCATAAAGTTCAGTTTAGGCTATGTGATCTTGGTTCTCTGTGTACTTTCTGTGGCTCTGGAGGAGCAAGATCAAGGCTGAGGAAATTACCCCTGAGGCTGTCATGAGGGTTTCATCTGCGTTTGGGCCTTTAGAATAGGCTACAACAGAAAGCCTTGGGTTGCAAATTATAGGGACTGGGTTTGTGCATGTAGCCTACCATGTAGGGGGGGTCATATAAAAAAAAGGAGGGAACATACAATCCAGCATATCTGGAGATTAACCTGTTGGGACGAAAGGGCAAAATACACCAGCTGCATATGACATGCATCATAGTGGGTCAATGAAGGTTATTGCCAGAGAAGAATGTTGATATCGGAAAATCCTGTAAAACCGTGAATGTCAATGTTTTTTTTTTTTTTTTTTTGTGTCTAATGCTAACGTTTCTTACTTTCTACAATAATTGTTCATAGTGACGATGGTATGGCAAATGAATAAGCAACAGCCTGGTCAACTGAAGTTGAGGATATAAGGCAACTAAACCACTTGCTTAAAGATCTATTTTGCTGATTGTATTCCAGCTCTGTGTCATGGCAATTTGGGCATTGTGTTCAGTGGAGCGTTGTTAAGGTTAAACAAGAAGCCAACACTAATTGCATTTTGGATGAAAAACGTTCCACCTTGCTACATAAAGGCAGGAGGCATTGGAGGTAAAATCCAGATATGTGTAAAATGGGAGAACTTCATCTACTAGGCGGGTCAACTCATCAGAGTTCACTACAACAGCAAGTTATCACATTTTCCTGATGAAAAATGTTGACGTGTTGATGTGTTTTGTGAGTTATTCAGCCATGGGGACGGTGTTCTTGGAAAGAAACAAAGCTATTGGTATTTTGTTTTCTCCTAATATCCACTGTTTACTGTATGGTATTTCCAAATTTAGTGATAACAGACCATGGCCACCACATTCATTCTTATGATGCTTGATGCCTTGCGTTTTGGTTTCAGTGAATGTTGCAAAACGTTTACCACAAGGACATATGTCATAGTTCTTGAAGACAACATGTTTTTCTTTCTGCAAATACAGTAAACTCAACACCAGCTCCCTTTTACCCTTTTATTAAATCCACTGGAGTTGTGCAACCACCATTGTATAATCTCACACATCAAGACATTCAAACCAAGAATGAAATGGGAGCTGAAAAGTGGCAGGAACAGAATGTCTCTAAGTGGCGTGTAGGTGGTGTCTCAATACATAAAGGCAGTGCTTCATAAGGCTTTATGACTTTGCAGACAGACTAACCGGTTCCTCTCCTTCCTCCTGCTAGTGGAAATATACTGAATTGCAATTTAAGTTGGATGGCAGCCATTTATGCTGGGACAGATTCACAGATATTTAAATATTTACCCCATAAACACCAGCTAGCCTAAAGCTGGACATGAAAGGTGGAGAACACTACATACAAAGCAGGAAATCAGTGATAAATCACTGTTACATTTTTAATAGTTTATTTCAGCGCAAACACAAAACAAATATCAACTCTAGATCTATAGGAAATGAAAGCAATAGTTCTACATTTTGGGAAATAATATTATCTACTTTCTTGCCCAGAGTAAGATGAGAAGTTCATACCATCCACTCTCATGTCCGTATGCTAAATATGAAGGTACAGCTAGCATTCGGTTAGCTTAGCATAACTCAAAATCTGTAATCGAAGAAACATCTAGCTAGGCTCTATCTAAAGGCAGTTGTGTCATGTAGGGTATACACAGGTACCTCTTTCTGACAGTTTACAGTATACCCACATCAGACAAATACACTATTGGAATATATAGGGGAGTATACCCACTTCCTCCTCTGTAACATACCAATCTACCTTATAGCACGCGCAACTCATCAACTACATCACTGTCCTAAGTTTTTTTTTTTTTTTAATCAGTCTACCAGCACCTTTAAAGCTGACTTATTCATATGGCATATCTTGTTTGTTTAATCCGTACAAAAAACAAAGATAGAGACAAATTTTGTTGTGTGCAGGTACTTCCTCTCGTCTCCGTTGGTTGCCTGGCAACCTTACCATGATGACAAAAAACAAGGAAGTCACTGTCCAGCACAAAGCATCCCAACATTTTGTCAGCTTAGTTTGGACAGAGCTGCAGTGCTGGCTGTAACAGTCTCTATGCTAGGCTAAGCTAAGCTAAAATGTCCTGGATGTAGCTTCATACAGTATTTAGGCATGAGTGGTAATGATCTTTGTATCTAACTCTGAAATGTCAAACTATTCCTTTAAGTGTGCTCTAGAGCAAGCTGCCTGCATATGAATACATGATGGGTGAGAGCAGTTCATGATGCCAATTGCACCTTCTAAGGCTTGCCTAAGTATGTGTATAATGAATGAGCACAACAGGAAGCCAATTCAATTCAATTCGACTCAATTTTATTTATAGTGCCAAATCATAACAAAAGTTATCTCAGGGCACTTTACAGAGTAGGTATAGACCACACTCTATGACTTATTTATGATTTACATAGACCCAACAATTGCCCCGTAGAGCACAGTGGCAACGCAAACCTTCCCTATAACAGGCAGGAACCTGGGACAGACCCAGCTCTGTGGAGGACGGACATCTGTCTGCACCGGTTGGGGAGGAAGAAAAGGAGAGAGAAAGAGAGAAAAGACGGACAGATGGACAGAGAGAGAGACAAAGACAGACACAACGACAGACAGACAGACAGACAGACAGACAGAAACACTTACAGTAACTATAATAATATCTATAGTAATGTGAATATGACTTATATGTTATGGCGGTTAATACAGCAGAATAGTAGAAACAAGCACAGCTAAGGTGATAGATTATAACAGCAGCAGGAAGCGTCATGCAGGACCACGGCAGCAGGCACCACCACCATCAGCAGAGATGAAAGGTGTTTTCAGGAATCACTGGAGTGGCCCCTTCACAAAACTTATACAATACATCAGAATTTCTCTTTGCCTGTTACTCTAGTGAAAAAGTGAACATGTTTTCTCTGTACACAGTTACATTTTCCACCAGGGGAGCTCTCAGTATTCTCAATATAGTGTCCGTATCTATTCTCAGTCAGAAATGTTGCAGATCAAGGTTGTTCTGGTCCTGACAGTTTCGTATCCAAAGGTGCATACACCACGTGAGCACATATGTAAAAGGTTCTGGATTAAAGGACCTTTCTGGCATGCAATCTCTCTGGAATATGTTGTTAAGTGTAATTAGCATAGTTTGGTTTCTTTTCTGTCTTTTTGAATATGAGACAGTGGTTGGCTTTCAAATTTGGGATGCACAAACTATAGCTTGCCCAGGGTATGTTTGACCTTGTTCCAGTGTCTCCGTTTGTGATCAGGCTTTTGCTTTAAGGGCCCCACAATTCTGAATTTCACTTCCTTTAGAGACAACCTGTGAGATGGGTTGTGAAAAGGCACAGATTCAATTTAAAAAGTCCCATGAGAAAAAAAAAGACCAGGAACCGCTGCTGTGGAGGTGAAACTATATATCTATGTCAACTTTCAACATAAACCTAAAAAAAGATTCACTTTTTAAGATGGCATATATTGTATCTCCTGCATAATTGCACAGTGTATGTGTCTGTAATTAGTAAGTAATACAAGCAAGTAATTCATACTTGCCTATTAATCGGACATAAAATCAATTGATGCCTAGTATTTCTTATGAAGGAGGAGAGGAATAGTCTATAAATAGCATTAGTCTTGTTTCTTGCACAAATGATTACAAACCAGCTTCATTCCATGTCAGCTAAATATACAGACACATGACACAGACACATACATTCATATGAAATTCACAATTCTGTAGTAGTGCTGGTGCTGTAGGAGACGGCTGCCTCTCCAGTAGCTCTCCGGTTTTTAGCTCTTTTAAGAGTTTATTGGTTATCTTATACTGTATTTTTTTATACCGCCCTTTTGTTTTTGTAAGCTGCTGGAATCTCAATTTCCTTGCAGGAGTCATCCCAAAGGATCAGTAAAGAGAAGTCTAGGTCTAAGCATGAAGGCGTTTTGGATGCAGCTATACAAAATGAGCAGACTTTGCCCTCATGGTGTTATAATTACAGTTAAATGTCAGCAAATGAAATCCTCCCACAGCCTCAAAACATGTGACACTGTGTGAAAAAAGCTGTGCTAAATTAAGGGTGATCACATCTTAGCCACAGGGAAGGCCCAGATACGGCTTTCAGATGACTCACCGCATGAAACGGCTAACACGCTATTGATCCCAGGGGGAGTCAAAACACTTTACCGTCAAAAAAAACTCTTCAGATGTAATACGGCATTTAATGTTCACATCTCAGCAGGATTTATTTGTCCACTGACGATAAATGATCAAACAGGTCATTTAGAAGACAAATGGGTCCTACAGAGATAT
The DNA here is from genome assembly GCF_963691815.1 of Echiichthys vipera. Taxonomy (NCBI): domain Eukaryota; kingdom Metazoa; phylum Chordata; class Actinopteri; order Perciformes; family Trachinidae; genus Echiichthys; species Echiichthys vipera. Next base: position 28,799,092 of record NC_139828.1, on the reverse strand, counting down.
TAAAGGCCTCATATTCAGGTTCATACTCATGTTTTGTGTTTCTACTAGAACATGTTTACATGCTTTAATGTTAAAAACACCTTCTTTTTCTCATCCTTTCCATCTGAATATACCTGTATTCACCCTCTGCCTGAAACGCTCCGTTTTAGCGCCTGTCTCTTTAAGACCCCCTCCTGAAAAAGCCCAGTCTGCTCTGATTGGTCAGTGTTTTCTCCTGCATCTGCACTTTCTGCGCCTGTGCACCGCCATTGCAGTCAGTGAATGACTGTAACGTCACTGTAGCAGCACTTTCTACCTATATATAGTTTAGTTCACAACCATACATGTCTTGACGGCTCGTTTAAAGACACAGTTTCTGAGTACAGACTGTGTGCATTTCTCTGTGGACTGAGCATTTTGATACTTTCACAGTATTTATATAGCACCTCCACCTGCTTTATAATCAACAAGACATGATATCTTAGTTTTTACAAGATGGGACCTTTAAAGCAAAATGATCTCCATGCTGTTTATCGCCCCTGTTAAAATTCTGTAATATGTGCATACAAATATAGCTATCATTGTCCAAGAAACATTTCATACATGAGACTAATCAGGGTCTAGGAATTTAATAACATCAAAAGTTGATGACCTTACAGATTTACATTACAAAAGACACGTATTACACGTTATTATTGGCAGCGATGAATTCATTAAATCTGGGCTCATGAAGCAATAACATGGAGGTGATCTCCAGGACTGCACATGAGAATGAACCACAAACCGCGCATTATTGCTCATATGAGTGAAAAGTAAAGGATCGTCACAGAAATGTTGCACTGTATGTATAATTCAATATAGTTTTAAAACTGTTCTTTGGCTTCCCCGATGGTATAAGATAATCTTTCATAAGTCTCACTGCGGGGACATTTTCAGCAGTGATTTAGAAACATAGTTCTGATTAATTCCAGAAGACACAGAGAAGCAGGTTCTGGGTAAAAACGGGCAAATTCAAAGCATTCATCTAGGTATACCATGGTATGAACATTGACATACATTTGCTTATCTGCGTAAAGAGTTTCAATAATAATAAAAAAAGACTTTGTTCAACCAAAAAAAATGAATTGTGTAATATCATATAAAAGGATATTTTCTCAGACATTTATCACACTGTGAAAGTCTCATACTGTTGCAGCCTTAGTCAACACAAAGCCTACAATATATATAGGAGCGGGATGAAAATGGGTAATAAAAGGAAAAGGAAGGAGCAGCTTTAAACACTTGTTAGAGGCTGGTTGTGAAATACCACGAATAAAGTCTGTTGGGTTTAGTCCGTTTGATGCCAAACACTGACCAACAGAGTGGAGACCAACGCAGCAGGTCAAGTCTCTTCCTTCTATTTAACCATCTTGTTTGATGTAAACTGTGAACAGCTTTGTCGGTGGGATGTAAGGCGTCAGGTCAGACATTCAGTTGTTGTGTTGAAGATTAAAAAGGTCAAAGCCTGGTTTGGAATCAAAAAGCAGCCGCAGCATACGTGCTTCATCTAAGCCCCGCTGCAAGCTTCTCCATCGCAGCCTTGCGCTCTTCTGCTTTCTGCTGTGAGCGGCGCAGGACGTTCCTCAGCTCCTGAAGGTGGTCCAGCGTGCCCACCAGCTCGCCTTTCACTGTTTTCATCTGGCTCTCCAGCATCTGTGTGTGATGGAGGGAGTTTCTCCTGTATCGTCTGCTGGAGCGCACTTTCTCCTCCAGATCCTCCACTGCAACAAGCAGGCAGAAAACAGTCAACCCCCATCACAACCACCAGCAAGAGATTTTACAATACAGGAGCAGTTCAAATATGAGAGTGTTTTGTTTGTTTACAGACCCATGTTCTCCTGGTAGCCCATGCTATCTGAACCCGACTCCGTCTTCTTGTCCAACAGGTTTTTGGTTTGCTGCAGCATCTTCTCCATCTTGGCAAGTTCGGCAGCCTTGGTGTCGCTGTCACGGCGGATTTTCAGCAACTCCTGCTCCCTCGGAGTCAGCTCACCGTCAAACTTACTCATGTTGAGTGTTAAAAACCTAAACGGCACAACCTGCAACTTAACACCAAAACTCTGAGCGACCTGCTACACGACAGCCAACAACTTCAGTGAGCATAAGACACAAGGATGATCCAATAATGTTCCCCTCTGAAGCATAGACTTCTATTCCCGCTGCTGCTGCTGCTCATCAAATGCTAGTTTGTTTCAAAAGAACTGTGCTGCTGGTGATATTTGTCTTTTTATAGCTTGTGTAACCTCAGCACATGTTTGTAAGTCATCTGAACACAGCATATTCTCAGTACACAGCATTACAATTGGCTAGTCATAAGACCTGCTTCACAAAGGCCCCAGGCAAAACAGATCAATTTTACACTTCCTCAAAGTAGAGCAGAAGTTAGCAACAGTATGAAGTGGTAGCATTGATCAGTATTGTGATCCTTTACTTCAGTATAGTTGAACACTAAATGGCTGTCCAGTGAGAGCCACGCATTCCTAAAACAATGGAGTTTTCATGTTTTTACCTTTGTGACGATGCATTTTTCAGCTGATCCAAGAGGCTTTTCAAAACCTTTATTTAGCTCAAGACGGAGGAGAATTTTGTCAACACATAAAGGAATCATCCTTCAGATTATTTCATACACCACTCAACTTCAATGGACAGAAAGGGGATGTAAAATGGAAAGTAAAGTAGAAGTAAAGCCCCTCTGATTTGTACGTACACTTGAGTAAATGTAACTTACAATCCACACTGCATCTGTGGGCTGTTCACATTATATTACTGATATGTTCAGCATCTTCAACTTAATGCTGAAGTAGTCACTTAGTGCGTATGGTCAGTTAACTACTTCAAACGTAAATGTAGAACTAATCCAGTCCATTATGTGGAGACATCATGCAACGCCATGTCTTGAGTTGTACGATGTAGGGTATCAGTGGAGACTCTGCTGTGCCTTATTTGAGCCAAGGTTTGTTTAGTACCACCCTGCTCGCTCAATGTCTCTCTCTCTCTCTCTCTCTCTCTCTCTCTCTCTCTCTCTCTCTCTCTCTCTCTCTCTCTCTCTCTCTCTCTCTCTCTCTCTCTCTCTCTCTCTCTCTCGTCTTGATCCTCAAAAATGAAGCTCAACATTCCTTTATGTGTCGGACATGCTGGCCGGTCATATATGCGAGAATGTGTCCAATCTGTTTGTTTGTTCATATAAAAGGTGCCACAGAAAGAGTCGGTGTGATGATCAATTTTACTGTAATCTTCGACTGAGAGACTGTTGCAAAATGTTGCAAATTCAACATCAGTATTCTTTCTTCTCTATGCATAGTGCATCATGTGATTCAAGCGATAACTTAAACCTAAAAGCAGACTTACTTACCGGTCGGGGAGAAATCGTCCGTCGGAGCAGTGATGGCTTTGAGTTTGCAGCGTTTCAGTAGACCTGCAGTGATTATGGGTCAGTTTGTGGCTGTTTATTAGGCTGAACGCTGTTCTAATGTCTCATTCTGGCTGCTGGTGTCTGTGGTGCTCTTTCCTTCCTTAACGTAAACATTAACCTACTCCAGGAACACGAGGCCCCAGCAGACAGAAATATTGCTATTTTATTTAACTCAACACTTTCTGATTCGAATAGAAAAACTTCTAGCATTTCTGTGGATGGAGTCATGCAGGAGTCATGTGTTTTGAATTTTGGCAGCAGCTGGGCCCTTTTAGTCACAGTTCTATCACAGATTGTGCCTTAAATGATCTCCCCTTTTCTTTTCTAAAGGCTGAATTCTCATCAGGGCCCATTTTTTTGAGACACACTGGGTATTTTTCTGCCCTGGGCCTGTTTGGTGTTTTGTTGACTGGCCGTGTGCTGCAGTGGGAGGAGAGGAGCAGCAGGGGGAGTTTCACTGGCAATTCCTGTATACTACAATTATGGTCTTAAGATGTACTGCACAAATACCAACAGACAGCCATCACACCTCTCCTGTGGAAACCACGTTGATGCCCGTCTACTTTCTTCTCTTTCTTCAGCTCCCTCGGTTGAATACACACATAAACACATCTCTGTGGTGTCAAGTAGGGCCAATCAGTGTCTCCTGATTGCAGTGTTAAGACATACACATAGGCTGAATATGTGATAAATTATAATGTTAGAGGCCACCCTCTGAACTTCCTGTGCTATTATTACTTTGTCACATGTCCCTGAATGAAGGTCACTCACCTCCTGGGCTTTCTGTGGCATCTTTTGCTATCCCTGCTCTGTGACTAACTCTGTCTCCACCTTCCTCCAGGCTGGCCACACAAAGAAACAAAACAAAATCATTTATATATATATAAATGTTTTTTTTTAACTTATAAAACTGTTGATGACACAATGTACAAGTGAACCTCTGCCACTATGTTGTTCAAACATTGTATTATCAATACAATTAAGCAACATTTTTGGTTAACCACAGTCTCATTCTCCCCTATTTGGACAAGCAATGTCACATGACAAGAGAAAAGAAGATAGGTTTATGAAATGATATGAGATGTATTTCCTTCCTCCAGGCTGATCCAGTTTGAGGAGTGACCCATAAAAGGCTTCTGTGTTACACATTTGATACACTTCTCTACAATGAAGTGGTTGTGTTCCAGAAACATGCACATGACCAAAATGTACATGTAGCATTACTGATCATATTTGACCCTGATCCAGTAGCTGAGGTCTGTGTATGGTGCTGATCTACCTCCGCCTGCAGTGCATCCATCTGACCAGCAGGCGAAGACTAGAAAAATCTCAGTTCGTCACACTCATCACACAAATGATTTATAGAAGAGAATTTGTTGTCATGATAAATGCTTATACAACTGCAAAAAGAAGAATGTAGGTCAGATGTAGTTGACCGTATTAATAATTAGTGTTTACCTAACCATTGGATCTGTCCTTAAGAGATCAATTTGTCACAAGTTGTTGTCTCCATCACAGAGCTTTCCCTGGGGCCACTTTTGCAAATTGGCCAGGGGCCAGTTAGCTTAGCCGTGACCCCGGTCAGGGGACCAGGGTATCCTCCCCTGGCACCTTTTCTGATAAACAAGCTCTATTTTGAGGTTTTTATGCACTCTGGCAACTTATTTACATTGAAAGTACAAAAAAATTGAATCAATTTATTTTTATTATGAATAAGCAAATGGTCAGAGGGCCACCTGGCACCACAACGTGGCCGCATTTGGCCCACAGGCCGTAGATTCTCTATCACTGCATTAGAAGAAAGAGTGGGTCTCTTTAGATGCTATTTCACTGTCTCTTTCCAAGGGCTCATACAATCACATTATCACATTTACATAAACACACTCAAAGTAAAGGACACTTCTGTACGCCTGAGACATAAATTTAAGTGAGAACAGCATAGTTCCATAAATAAATCTTCTTTTATGTTTATATTGGAGACTCTCAGCTGTGAAATCATCAAATCTACCTCAGACTGGAGATCACTGAATGACTCAAACCATTTCTGAGAAATTACACTAGTTTCAGAAACACTAGTGCAGTGCCTGTTTGGGGCGTACCGATAGCTTGGCCCCCGAAAGTGCTGCTTGCATCGTTCTCCAAAACCACTCGTCCAATTGATTTCGCACTCAAAACTGCATTATACCTGGGAGGGAGGAGAGTGAAGTTGATCAGATGAATGTTTCTTGAGATGGCACCAAATTTGTCATTTTGTCATCAAATGTGTCATATATGATATCCTATAATAAATCTGTACCAAATTTGGTTATTATTGCTCAAAATTTGTAGGAGGAGTAGTGAAAAAAACAGATTTGGATACATTCGACTGGACCAAAAGGATCCGGGAAAAAAATAATTTGATCTCTGGGCATTACAGTTCAAGTCAGGACAAAACGTCAAACATTGTAAAAGCGCACACCTTGCTTTGGATGCCTGTCGCTGAGGAAGTATATCCTGTGCGCTGAGTAAACGTATATGTTAGACTGAGACATGACAGAGAGCAGTGGGTTCTTGTTTAATTGGAAAAAAGCAGGTTTGTTGCAACTAGTGATATTGTGGTTCACAAGAAGCAGACTATGCTAAAATAATCATCAACAAGCCTTCTTGTCAATCCAGCCGAAAGGCCATTCGAAGAAGATGCAAATCCTTCAAAATCGATCCATTTTGATTTTTAACAAGGGGCTGAATCATTTCCTAAAACGTTGGGGCGCTGTTGTAAACATTACTCAGACAGAAGGAACTTGTATATTTGTTGGGGGCTATTTTCACCTGTTGATTCATTTGGTGCACCAGTGAGTATTTACTGCAGCAGGACGTACTATGTGGGATTCATTCAAATGGAAATACAATGTAATGAAGGAGCATCTCGGCCAGTGCAACAGTGTGGCTCATTCATGTGTTTTTAGACAACAATAGAGCTCTGTAGCGTAGAGCAGAAAGATATATCTTGTCTGAATATAGAATGGCTCCAAACTTACTCTTCCAGGGCCTACTAATCCAATGTGATCTCATGTGAAGGCGTATAAATGGCACGCCACATTTAAGGACATTTCCTGTGTCATTTAACGACCTGTTCTTATTACCAACTAATCCAACTTAAACACGTGGTTACCATGAATTCAAACAAAACTACTTGCTTAGGTAAAAAGGTAAATGGACTTGTACTTTCTAGCCTTCTGTCTACTCAAGACGCTTTCACACTACTTATCACATTCACCCATTCACACAGAGGCAGCGTCTGTGTTGATCCTGAGGCGATGTAGTTCAACAGGGAGTGTAAAACAAAACAATATTTTTATGACTTTGAATCTCATACATTTGTGACTTTTTTCTCGTAGATTTGGTGAATCTCATAAATCTGAGACTTTATTTTTTCATAGATTTGCTTCTTTTTAATCTCATAAATCTGCCTTTTTTTTTTTTTTAATATGTGCTACATTTAAATCTCATAAATCTGTGACTTAAAGGGAAGTTTGGGGTCCGCTGCTGGAGCTGCTACCCCCGAGACCCGACCCCGGATAAGAGGCTGAAGATGAGATGAGATGAAATCTGTGACTTTTTTCTCGTAGATTTGTTACTTTTTAATCTCGTAAATCTGTCTTTTTTTCTCGTAGATTTGCTTCTTTTTAATCTCGTAAATCTGCGACTTTTCTTGTAGATTTGTTACTTATAATCTCATAAATCTGCAACGTTTTTTGAAATATTAACACCCTAGCCTGGGTCGTTACATTTTTTTTTCATACTTGGCCCTAGTATGCCATCGTATGTTCATGTGTTTCAAGTGGGAAGGAATTATTTGTTAACAATTTAAATTCAATTAAATCAATTCAGTTCAGTTGAGTTCAATTCGGTTCAGTTCAGTTCAATTCAGTTCAGTTTAGTTCAATTCAATTCAGTTCAGTTCAATTCAGTTCAGTTCAATTCAGTTCAGTTCAGTTCAATTCAGTTCAATTCAGTTCAGTTCAGTTCAATTCAATTCAGTTCAATTCAGTTCAGTTCAATTCAGTTCAATTCAGTTCAATTCAGTTCAGTTCAGTTCAATTCAGTTCAGTTCAATTCAGTTAAATTAGATTCAATTCAGTCCATCTCAATTCAGTTCAGTTGAATTCAGTTCAGTTGAATTCAGTTCAATTCAGTTCAGTTAAATTCAGTTCTGTTGAACTCAGTTCAATTCAGTTCAGTTCAATTCAGTTCAGTTCAGTTCAATTCAGTTCAGTTCAGTTCAATTCAGTTCAGTTCAATTCAGTTCAATTCAATTCAATTCAATGAATCAAATAAAATGATAAAATAAGTATACAAACCGTATACCGCCATTAGACATATGTGCACATGCATGGGTATGTTCAGTATGCGTGTGTCTGTGCTTGTGTGATGTCTCTGCATCCTTCTAGCTCTTGACATTTCTGTGAGCATGAACCCTCTCCCTCACATTCTGAATATCTGTGTCTTTTGTACCACAGTGACTTAAGGAAGCTGGATGCAGCTGTAAAATTGTAATACAAGAGAGTGACCATGAGGGGGAAGGCTGTCATCACTTATTTCACAAGTCAGTCTGCTCTCAGCAAAGCAGGTTTATGAAAGCAATATTTTTTTTTGTGAATGTTTAACGCCCACTTTAAAATGAGTAATCAGCCCTACATATGAGCTTACACAAACACCTGCCTCAGCACTTGTCTTAACAATCTCTCATAATGATCAGTGCAGTGCAGATAAGACTTGTTCCAGATCAGAAATGTTGGAATATGTGCTGGGCTTTGTGGCAGATATGTCCTGTCGTTTGTTACCTCGGCTACTTATTGGGTTGTGATGGATGCTAATGAAACCACAAGCTAATGAGCAGGTGTGGGCTGCAAGACTAAACAAGGATTATTGCCGTTAATGAAAGGTAAACTGAATTTAGGTATGGAAATCTCTGCAGATGTTTTCCACTGTTAATTCCTCTGAAGGGTTATGTTTGTAGAGAAGGTCTTCATTATATTAGACGTGCATAATGATCTATACTAGTCTTAATCACGCATTCAAAGAGAATTTGCTGGTGCTAAGAAGTGGAAGAAACTGCCTCGAGGTGAAAGAAGCCTTTTAAAAAAGGGTTGAACAGGGACTGATAGACAACATCGACCAAATAAGCATATGATCAATATAATAGATTGAAAATGTTATATTAATATAAACACTGGAGATCAAAATGAGATAACAACTAATAAATACTTGATTTATTCTGAAATATCGTTATTTTTATCGTCCATTATTTAATAGAATATCAGCTGTGACTATACCACTGCTGTACTCACATGTTTTTATAAATAACTGAGGCACAAGAAAAACCTTTATTTTGTGAAAATAACAGTGAGCAAAATTAGAGAACACTTTCAGATCCCTCCCAGTTAATGGTGTTAATCTGGCACCTGGTGACATCAGTGCTGAACAGGGCATGGATCTGTCTTGGCACACGGTGTCTCATCGTTTAAGACTTTAAGAAGTCAGTTTAATTTGGAGGAGGAAGTGTCATGGTTTGGGGGATGTTTTCTGCAGCAGGAGTTGGGCCTCTTGTGCAGCTACATAGCAGGTGAATGCAAATGTTTATGTGAACCTCCTTCAGCAACATGCAATACCTTCACTGCAACTGTCTCCCAATCAGCTGCAACTTTCATGTAAGACAATGTCCCCTGTCTCACTGTAAAACAGGTGAAGCATTTCCTTGAAGCAAAGAATATTGAAACAATGAAATGCCCAGAGTCCAGATCTAAACCCCATAGAGAATCTCTGGAAAATCCTCGGTGACAAAGTAATGTCTATGAAACCCACTACAGTTAGTGAACTGTGGAAGAGACTGAGTCAGAATGGACGCAGATCAAAACAGAGCAGTGTGAGAAACTAGTGATGTCCTGTGGGCGCAGATGTGCTGAAGTCATTCAAAGCTGTGGCCTCTACACTTCCTGTTCATTTTTGAATCCTACAGAAGAAAACACTGTTAAATATTCTCTTCTGACACGATGGTTACTGTTCTCTAATTTTGGTTACTTAAATAAACATGCCAGTACAGCAGTGGTATAGCCACAGCTGATATTCTATCAAGGTTACAAAAAATAACAGTATTTCAGAATAAATCAAGTATAAATAACTTGTTCTCATTGATTGTCTTTCTCCATTGTGGCGGGGATGATGGAGGATCAGGGACATCAATGGAAATAAGTCCTGGACTTTGTCATGTTATTCCTAACAATGTCTTATACATTAGGAATATATACATATACATATACATGTCTTATACATTCTGATCCTTTCCCACCTTTGTATTGAAACTGTTGCACAATAATTTCCCTCGGGATAAATAAAGCTTCTTGAATCTTGAATCTTGAATCTTGAATTTTTTACTGCTGTATTTGAATTTTGCCAGTTAAACTAAACTAAACTAACTGTCTCCCTAGTGTTGCCATTGCCTTCGTCTCTGCATCTGCAAGGTTGTTGTTTGTTTGTTCTTATATGAAATTAGAATTTTTGATCCGCCCACTCAAAGTGCCTCAAGGTAAACAGCATTACATAATCGCAGGAAATACTTTATAATGTCTGCATCCAGTTTCTGTCCTCTAGGCTCATATACTGTGACTCTCCTCAGAACTCTAAGCTCCAGTCATTGATGCCAGCTTGGTTTTAGGCTTTTCTCTCCTTAAAGAATTTAGCACTGCAGCGATCCCAGCTCTGTAGTGCTGCATGCATCCTTTCGTCTTGTGCAGTCAAATCTGTCATAGACGAGACACAAGAACAATTGAATTGGTGTTTTCACACTTGACAATGCTTTATCATGAAATACAATCCAGTTAGACTCCCTGTTTTGATGGATGATAATGCACACGCTGCACATGCTCATGTCTTGTATAACTGAGTGCCCATTACCTTTCGCTGGTGCATTCCCTCAAGACGCAGTCTTACAGTCTTGTATCTCTTCATTTATAAGAAACCAGCAAGACATTTCCCATCCTACTGCAGAATCAAGTACAGAAGCCGTTTTCATCCTATATACATTATTTGAAAAATATATTGGGTAAGAAATCTTAAGAATGTCTTGTTGCTTTAGTCCAAATTGATATAGATGAATAATAATGTCATATTTATACTTTCATATATCCCATTACAAAAAGAAGGATGTGGGCTAAACCCTAGAAAATACTGTATAATGAATAACAAAATAAGTCAAAACTAGAGACCATCTTGCAATGGGATCACACTAGTCACAACATGCAAATCAAATCAGGCCGTGGTGAAGCAATGACCCCTTCCTTACGTTCTACACCCTTGCTAGGACCACACCTATCTTTAAACTGAGCCTTACTTTTGATCTCAACTACACACCTGTAGAGTTGTGTGAATGTATCTTGCACGGTCGTGGTAGTTCTTGCTACAGTAGGTGTCTCAGGGACGATATTTTGCCATGATGACACACACGCACACACACACAAAAACAATACCAGCGTTGTTGTTGGCTGGTAACGAGGATGACGTGATTCATGATCCCACTGCTGTATTGAATCTGACAGCTTCTTATCTTCCATCCTCCTCCTTCTGACACAAGCGCCCCTCTGTGATGTGAGACTCGTCACTGAACTACTCACAGTGAAAAAAGCTGACATACTTTAAACTACGTCAGTAACTATTTGCAATGACAATTGAAGACCTAACCTAAGTTTTTTGTGTTTTTTTACTCCCGTTGCAAGTGACGTCTATGGTTCAGTTTAAACAAACCTATAATGGTGATGAGCGCCTGTGAATTTTTGCCTAGGGCCCGAACAGACTCTAGAACCACCTCTGAATGTAGGTCCATTACTCACTCTCCTTTCAGCTCTGTTTTAGTCTCCGTTCTCCGTCTTTAGGCTACGTTCACACTGCAGGTCTTAATGATCGATTCCGATCTATTGCTCAAATCCGATTTATTGTTTAGCTGTTCACATTACGTCATTAAATGTGACCTGTCTACCTATTGCTGTGTGAACAGCCCACGCTCCTGAAGTAACCCGCATGTGCACTTCATCATTGATGACATCATGCCACAACGATGTTTACGGAAGCAAACATGTCAACGGCAACCGGTATTGTAGGACATTCAGTACCATATTTAAAAGTGGCCTAATTCTGATTCGAAAATGTTAGATTCAATGGGAGTTGTGCTGTTCACACTGTCAAAAGCAAATCAGATACGGATCACATATGAGCCAAAAAAATTGGATTCAGGTCACTTGTAACTGCAGTGTGAACGTAGCCATAGTCTGCCGATTGACGCTGGAAAGGTTGTGTCCAGTTCAACTAGAGAAGCTAAAAGGATCTTTGAGACTGAACCAAAATAGTATTTGTACCGACCATAAAACCAAAACAAGTGACACGAGTGAGGGGATGATGGAGCGTGAGCTTGGCCGGACAATTGAAGCAGCGGGGACGGTGTTGCAGTCGCTCTACCGCACCGTTGTGACGATCTTCCGGTCAATCTTGGTTCCTACCCTCACCTATGGTCATGAAAGCTGGGTCATGACAGGAAAGGGAAGTTTGGGGTCCCCTGCTGGAGCTGCTGCCCCCACGACCCAACCCGGAGGCTGACGATGAGATGAGATGAAAACCAAAACAATGAGCAGGAAGGCCTTTCATATTACACATTTGATCCATTGTTGACACAAAAATATTTAGTTAATTAGTGCAACTTTAATAAAGTGTTTAATGAGAGGTGTTTCAATGTAAAGACTGGAATGAAGCCAATAGTGTAACGTAATTACAACGGGCCCAAGTGCACAACAGTTAGTTATATGCGCACGCGCACACACGCACACACACACACACCATGAGGCATTTATATATTTTTGTCTTTAGCAGTAAAGGTTACAATCAGCATCCATTCCCAGAACAAATGACTCTGCAGTAGTAACAGGGATTTATCGGCTCCAGCTCCCATGTGATGGGAACATGACACTCGGGTGGACACTCTAACTTTACACCCTTTTTCGGCGCGATGATATGATGCTTGTCACCACCATCTGTGACTTCTGTGACTCTTTGTCATCTCTGCCACAAATTCCGTCCGTCGTGACCCGAGCAGCACTCGAACATTGTTCCAAATTAGTCTGCATCGAGTTTAAAAGAGATACGGGTGATGTAACAAATAGAAAAAAGAAATAACCACAGTACAGTACATATTCACTGGCTTTCTACTGTTTAACCCGGTTTCCCAGCGCGTTTAAAAAAGGGAAAGGAGACCTAGTTTTTTGTGTTTTTCGACGTTTTAATACCTGCAAATACACATTTTGGTTCAAACTACAATTACCGCCTTGCAGTTAACATCCATGTCTGTCCAGACCTATATGCAGTGAAGACTTTGAAGGAATTTAATAAAAGGTATTAAGTGTAGTTTTTTTGGCAAAACGCTGATGCTTCACACATATCTTCAACCCAGCTGCACAGAAGATCTAAACAATCAGCTTCAAGATTAGTGTCACTGATTCAGTATCCGGCCAAATGTCTCCCCTTCTGTTCCTGAGTTGTGGCTTTGAAAAATAACAAAAACATTATGATGTCAGAGTGAAGTTGACCTTTATCCTTTTAAGATTATTTTTTGGAAAGTTTTACAAGCCTTTTATTATATAGGACAGAAAGGAACTGAAGTGAGAGAGGAGGGGGAGACATGCAGCAAAGTGCCGAAGGTCAGAGTCGAACCCACGGCTGCTGCCTCGAGGATCTTCAGCCTCTTTACAAGGGGTTTACATGGGGTTGAGTGAAGTTGACCTTTGACCTTTTGGATATGAAATATCATCACTTTATCATTTTATCCTATTAGAAATTTGTGTGAAAGGTTGTCATAATTAGCAAAGGAGTTATCGAGTTATGGGCAAAATTGCATTTTGTGAGGTCATAAGTTCAAGTAGAAGTGGACATTTGTGGCAAATTTGAAGAAAGTCCCTCCAGAGGTTGCTGAGATATCCAACAAGAATGGGACAGATTGACAGACGTCTGTACACGTACAGACGGACAACCCAAAAACATAATGCCTCCGGTTACGGCTGTCACCAGCTCTGAGGCATAAATAAGCTATTGGGCTATTATATTAGGAAAATAGAGAGGTCAAAGGGAAAGCTATCAGATAGCACTCTGATGGCCAAAGTCAATCCATCCATCCATCTTTAACCGCTTGTCCCTATCAGGGTCAGGGGGGGCTGGAGCCGATCCCAGCTGACCTGATGGTCAAAGTGCTAAAAAGAAATGAAGCACCAGCGTCTGGCAGTAGAGGAGCTGTCAATATCACGCTGGTGCTGAAATGACCAGTGTCTTTGAAAAAAGGTATTTTATGGTGCCATTACCTCATAAAACCGGATCTCTCTACGGGCCCCCCGCAGCCCGTGGGTGCACTGGATATATTTACGCCCATGGCTGAACCAGTTTACCTTCTTAATACTGTAAAGCACAAACACCAACTAGTAAACAATAATAACACCATCTCTTATTCAATAATTTCACATGGAATACATCTGGGGTTCAGATCCAGTGTCAGAATTGAGGGGAACACAAAGGTGATTTTTTTTTTTACATGTATGGAACTCATACCATGCCACCATAAATCACAACCTGGTAACAGCGTGTATCACACTTACTTCACTGTTATGTTAGTAAATCATAATTTAAGGGTCATGTAATGTCTACTCCCCCCCCAGTTGTTCTCACCATCTTCCCTTTCTCCCAGTGTATGGGACTACTTTATGCATGATTCACTGATATGGATGAAAAAAAATGTTTGTCAAACATTATTCGTTCCACCATTTCAATCACTTCTTTGATGTGAATCTAAAATATGAAGAATGTGATGTTTTGAATAATTTAGGGTATTTTAAGTATGTGTGTGTGTGTGTGTGGGGGGGGGGGGGATTCATGTTTTTCAGAAAAAAACACGAGTGGGGTGTAGATCTACACCCATGGAATACATACAAATGTGAGTTTGGGGCATTTCCACTGTGATTAACTGTTAACTGTATATTTAATATTATAGTAAATATTGTTTATGGGATTTGTTTGTATCACACAAAAGAAACGGATACAATCTGCCATATAATAAAATGAGCATTTTCTCACACTTTTAGAATGAAAGTAACTGATCCTAAACCAAACTGTCACATATTGAAAGGTTTAACATTGTAGTCAAGTTCTATCTCTTTTGTGTTGTTTTGCATGAACCACACAAGGTTACAAACGGTTACCCATCCTCCTCCTGTAATTGGTCGAAACGCCCCAGAAGTGATCCGCTATGAGCCTCACTTGGCTGCGGTTGACGGCGCAGCTCAGTCCGCCGCGTCTCCTCATCCAAACGCACGTCCCCGGTGCCGCCGCCGACAGAATCGGTCATGTCTGACATCTGGACCGTGTCCGGGGTTCGGCTGATAGGCGTCGCCTGATACCGTGTGAAGTGTACACCGAATCTCTTCCTTCAGCAGCTGTTGTGAGATGTTCTTCATTTGCGATGGCGAAAGGTCTGTTTCCATGGGGGTTCTTCCGAAAGCCTCTGTACATCCAGGTAAGCTTCTGGGAAATCCCTCTTCACTCCTCACTGTGTCCAATGGGACTCCAGCCCGGCTCCGTGTCAGGCTGCGGGGGCTCTGTGTATACTGTACACTCAGATGTAACCGGGAGATGCAACTGTTGTTCTCGCTTATTCTACTTTACCATTTGACCTTCGCGTCGCTCACGGATTCGTGGTCACTTGCAGGCATTACTGTGAAGGTGTTTAAAGACCGAATCCTAAAGTCACTTGATGCTCGACGGCTCGACACGAATCCACCATCCTCCTGATCCCCGTTGCCGTAGCAACCCCTTCCATGATGCATCCAGCTGGTACAGTCATACATTCAAAACAGGCTGCAAAACTTTATCATGACCTGGCGTTACATGACTCATTCGATGTTTCCTTCTGGGACTTTTTTCTCTCTTTTTTCTCTCTGCACCACAGAACTAGAAATGCTTTGCATCGGGATTAAAGCTTGTCAGCCATTTCTTGAAACTATATGAATAAATCATAGAGGTTTATTCGCCGTGGTGCTGCCCTGGTTATCCTCCTCTTGGAAGATGTTGAGTTACATTATGTAACAGTTTGATGTGAGTGAAGTCCACAGCGGCATTCCCTATAAGTCAAAATGAAACTCTGCTAGGGAAGCCCCTCAAGGACAGAGTTAGGTCATTAATAGAACATCTACATAGGGCTGGGCGATATGGGCAGAATCTTCTACCCCGATGAAGGCCATTTTGTATCTCGATGACAAAATGCATGTTTTCTGGTGATTCAGTAAATAAAAAAGTCTATATAAAATAACTACAGGGTAAAGCCTATTTTTTTGTATACTCCTGTGTAAAATAAATATGTGACGAATGAAAAGTTTGGAGTATTTTCTCATTTTATTTACAACTATAGTGCAAAATGAGATGTAACATGCAAATTTAAGAGCATAAAGCGTCGTCCAAATGGTGTTAATATTGCTGTAACATAGTTCGACAGCTGGTTTTTGGACATTGCAATTGAAAGAACATGTAAAAATATGTAAGATAGACATTTTGATATCATTATGATTTCTGTCTTCTATCACCTTCTTCCACTTTATGTCAGTATATCTAAATCATGGGTTATGTAATCCAGTTGATGTTAACCACATTGAACTGTGGTAATACGTTTCAGTATACGATTTTCCCTCAGGTATTTCAGAAGACATTTTCTTAGGAGTTTAGGTTTGTCTTTGTTCATTTAAACAACGTAACGTTCTTGTCGGGTCTATGTAAATCATAAATAAGTCATAGAGTGTGGTCTTTACCTACTCTGTAAAGTGTCCTGAGATCACTTTTGTTATGATTTGGCACTGTAAATAAAATTTAATTGAATTGAAGTGAAAAATGGAATTGAATTGAATTGAATTGAGTTGAATTGAAAAATTGAATTGAATTGAATTGAAAAACTGAATTGAATTGTAACTGTGTATCACCAAATCTCAATATGATTTATTCACAATATTGATTCCATTGAAAGACGATAAATCATCACATTGACTTATTGCCCGGCGCCGAGTGAATTAGAACACATGGAAGTGCCTCCCTGCACCATCACACTATTCTGACTGAGTATTTTGTTTATTGTACTTATCTTTGAGATGTTGGGCCACAGCCGTTTGCTCCGCTCATTTAGGTCGAACATAGTCTCATCTCAGCTGCTGCCCTGTGCGTCCTGCCTGTGCCCCTGCATGTTAGAGACAAAACCTGTCAAGTGCAGTGAATAGAGGGAGAAACAGCCCGTCCCAGGGGAGAGCCACCAGCATCACTCAGTTTTTCTAGGCCACTTCAGCCTTCCAGTGACAACTTAAGAAGTGCCACTCAGTGATCCTCGGAGAGAAGCTATTTCCACTGAAATACAAAAACTGACAAGTCCTGCGTCCTGTGCAGAATCTGCTTTGTTTATTTTTAAAGTCGTTTAAAGTCAAGTAGAGATATTATAAAAACACAAATGTGTTTGATGGAGCTTGATGTCCCTGCTCGTGCTTAATTCCCTTCACAGCAGATAAAGGGATCATTTTGTTTCTTATGTCCTCCTGTCACACTGCAGAACACAGTGTGTAAAAGCATGTAGTGCCAATAATTATACACCTTAGGGTTCCTGAGTCAAGCTGGTGCTGACATTTACTGAGGCTGGTTTTCATTACATTAAGAGCTTTAGTTTAGTCTAAAACAACCTTTTCAAATGCAAGAAAATACTCCAACAAATTACCAGGCCATGTTTAGAGATGTTCCCATACCATTTTTCCTTCCTGGACTACCAATTCTGATACCTGAACTTGCGTTAAAAAACGTAATATTTAGTAACCCTGTATGGATGTGATACGCTCACTATTATTGTTGGCCTGGCTCAGGTCAAACTCTCTATGATACATGAACAAATACATAGAGAGAATGTAGTTTGACAGACAGCCATGACAGAAAAAGAATATGAATAAATAAATCTAAGAAAAAATTACAATTTCTTTACTTATTTCTAAACTGTCAAATTGGAGCCATAGCTTAAAAAAAAAAAGAAAAACATTTAACATTTTAAATAGTGCCCATCACGTGATACATTACTGGAAATCCAATTCTTTCTTCTTTTTTTTTTGCTGCTCTAAAAACAGTAGTTTGAAGGAGCAGTACAGCTTAAGATTCAAGATACTCCCATACCAACACGACCATAGAAGGTTTAATACATCCCAATATATGGCATGTCAAAAGTAGTAGGCCAAAAATACCAGGATGCCTTACTCCTACTGCATCCAGTCAGATTATTCAGTATGCAAACCAACATGCTTTTCTGGCTATCCTGACCCACAATCCCTTGCACAACATATCTGAGATTTAGGCCAGTCCCAATTGTATGTGTATGTATAATGCATGCAACAGTAAGTACGTTATAAGAGTACTAAATGTAAAAAGGAAATGTAACTTGATGTGACTTGGAAATCAGCCTAAATTTGTCATTTATACCGTTCACAGGGTAAGTGCGCAGCAGAACGAAAATAATGTCGCATCAGGGCTCAAAATGTAATGAGCAAAAAATGCTGACAAGAGTAAAAATAATATGTTATGTAAGAACAGATATAAAGCATTGTAGGGCATTCCTGTGATCCCACAGACCTATGTTCCCACATTGTGGGGCTGTGGGAACATAAGGCGCTGGGAACATAGGACAGCAGGAACACACGGCTGTGGGAACATAAGGTGCTGGGAACATAGGGCTGTGGGAACATAAGGCTGTGGGAACATAAGGCGCTGGAAACATAGGGCTGTGGGAAAATAGAGCTGTGGGAACATAAGGCTGTGGGAACATAGAGCTGTGGGAACATAAGGCTGTGGCAACATAGTACTGTGGGAACATAAGGCTGTGGGAACATAGGGCTGTGGGAACATAGGGCTGTGGGAATATAAGGTTGTGGGAACATAAGGCTGTGGGAACATAGGATTGTGGGAACATACGGCGCTGGGAACACAGGGCTGTGGGAACATAAGGCTGTGGGAACATAAGGCGCTGGGAACATAGG
The DNA here is from genome assembly GCF_963691815.1 of Echiichthys vipera. Taxonomy (NCBI): domain Eukaryota; kingdom Metazoa; phylum Chordata; class Actinopteri; order Perciformes; family Trachinidae; genus Echiichthys; species Echiichthys vipera. Next base: position 28,780,555 of record NC_139828.1, on the reverse strand, counting down.
ACTGTGGGAACATAAGGCTGTGAAAACATAAGGCGCTGGGAACATAGGGCTGTGGGAAAATAGAGCTGTGGGAACATAAGGCTGTGGGAACATAGAGCTGTGGGAACATAAGGCTGTGGCAACATAGGCCTGTGGGAACATAAGGCTGTGGGAACATAGGGCTGTGGGAACATAGGACTGTGGGAACATAGGGCTGTGGGAACATAAGGCTGTGGGAACATAAGGCTGTGGCAACATAGGACTGTGGGAACATAAGGCTGTGGGAACATAGAGCTGTGGGAACATAAGGTTGTGGGAACATAAGGCTGTGGGAACATAGGACTGTGGGAACATACGGCTATGGGAACATAAGGCTGTGGGAAAATAGAGCTGTGGGAACATAAGGCTGTGGGAACATAGAGCTGTGGGAACATAAGGCTGTGGCAACATAGGACTGTGGGAACATAAGGCTGTGGGAACATAGGGCTGTGGGAACATAGGACTATGGGAACATAAGGCTGTGGGAACATAGGGCTGTGGGAACATAAGGTTGTGGGAACATAAGGCTGTGGGAACATAGGACTGTGGGAACATACGGCTATGGGAACATAAGGCTGTTGGAACATAGGACTGTGGGAACATAGGGCTGTGGGAACATAGGACTGTGGGAACATAAGGCTGTGGGAACATAAGGCTGTGGCAACATAGGACTGTTGGAAGATAAGGCTGTGGGAACATAGGGCTGTAGGAACATAGAACTGTGGGAACATAGGGCTGTGGGAACATAAGGCTGTGGGAACATAGGGCTGTGGGAACACAGGGCAGTGGGAACATAAGGCTGTGGGAACATAAGACTGTGGGAACATAGGGCTGTGGGAACATAAGGCTGTGGGAACATAAGGCTGTGGCAACATAGGGCTGTGGGAACATAAGGCTGTGGGAACATAAGGCTGTGGGAACATAAGGCTGTGGGAACATAGGGCTGTGGGGACATAAGGCTGTGGGAACATAAGGCTGTTGGAACATAGGGCTGTGGGAACATAAGGCTGTGGGAACATAGGGCTGTGGGAACATAGGGCTGTGGGAACATAAGGCTGTGGGAACATAGGGCTGTGGGAACATAAGGCTGTGGGAACATAGGGCCGTGGGAACATAGGACTGTGTGAACTTAAGGCTGTGGGAACATAGGGCTGTGGGAACATGGGACTGTGGGAACATAGGGCTGTGGGAACATAAGGCTGTGGGAACATAGGACTGTGGGAACATAGGGCTGTGGGAACATAGGGCTGTGGGAACATAGGGCTGTGGGAACATAGGGCTGTGGGAACATAGGACTGTGGGAACATAGGGCTGTGGGAACACAGGGCAGTGGGAACATAAGGCTGTGGGAACATAGGGCTTTGGGAACATAAGGCTGTGGGAACATAGGGCTGTGGGAACATAGGGCTGTGGGAACATAGGCATGGTCCCGCATGGTAAATGGAGATATTTGGATGTTTACGTGCAGGAAGGAGGATTACTCAGGATAAGGATGATACGATATGATTTATCTTCCTTTACTGTGGAGGGTGCCAACACTCTAACTCCAGCGCAGATGATCTTGTCAAGTCCACACGGAGCCAGTGAGCAATTACAACAACATGTAGATAAAGCAGGACCAGCTAACTACTTTTACCTATTAGTTCTGGTAGCAA